>NC_136065.1:1142765148-1143352648 GCF_964261635.1 Lissotriton helveticus
AGATGCAAAAATGTGCTTCAAGAGTAACAAGACGCTTTAATAAACACGGACTCGTTTAAAACGTAGAATGCAATGAGTCCAGACTCAGCACTGTACAGCCGTGGTATGTTGGAATTTCAAAATTACAAGATTTGAACAAACATCAATATGGTAGAGTTTGTCAAGTTGATCAAAATAAAACCGAAACATTACATTTCAAGTAGCACACGTTTGAAATGCTAACTCACCATGCAAGTCCATAATGTTTATGAAAAGCTTATTTCAAAAGACATGCCAAGTAAGCTTGATTTTCAAACATACAGGTAAGTGGCCACTTGTTGCGACAATTTCTGCAATAGAATGAGAGAGACAACATGGTTATGTAGGTAGCAAATTACAAACATTATCATGGAACTGAGGAATAGCCCAAGCGGGGCGCAAAGTTCATACACTATCCCCTAGATTCATCAAAGTCCCGTTTTGCGAGTCCTTAATAGCGATTATTAAGGAATCGCTATTAAGGACTTGCAAAACGGCATTCATGTAGAAATTGCATAAAGAAATGCGATTCCTACATCTTCCTTATTTGCGATTAGCCAATTGCTAATCGCAAATAAGGAATAACTCCCCATTCATTCCTATGGGCGTAAAGGCCCATAGGAATGAATGGGAGTTATTCCTTATTTGCGATTAGCAATTTGCTAATCGCAAATAAGGATGCGATTTCAAGGGTGCAGGGGTGTCCAAAGGACACCCTGTAGCACCCCTGAAATGCAAATGTACACATGTGTTGCGCACACACATGGCCAAAGGACATGTGTGTGTGTAACATGCAACTTAGAAAAATGCACTAAAGTGCATTTTTCTAAATTTTCGCTATTTACCACGAAGTTACACTTCGTGGTAAATAGCGGCCCAAAATTGCGAATTCGCAAATTAAAAATGGTTAAAGAATTGCATTTAAGGAATCTCAAATAGAGATTCCTTTAATGCAATTCCTCGCTAAAATGCGAATTCTATAATAGCGATTTTTGCATTTGGGATGATGAATACCAAATGCAAAAATTGTGCTCGCAAAGGGTCAGATTCTCAGAATCCGGCCCTTTGCGAGCCGATTTCACGTTGATGAATCTAGCTGTATGTTCCATAAGTGCTGGATCTTCCAGCTTCTGTTAATAGTAATCCACCACATTCCACATCATGCTGTGGATAAGTGGCAAACTGTGCCTTAAAGGGAAAGTGATTGCAGATAAGTGTCAAGCTGAGTTGTCTCGTGTACACACAAACATTAAGAAGGTAAATTGAACTGGGACCTATTGGTAGTGTAGCAATTCTTCACAACATGGGTTGCTTTGAGCAGGTGAACCCTATTGTCACACTCTAGTCACACTCTAGAAGTTTAGTTTGTTAAAATAAGGATGAGCCAGAGCCGTCCAAAGTTACTTGGTCGAAAAGAACCAGCCACCCCCCACTCCCCCGACTTACTTTATCAAGCCATCTCCACCTCCGATTCACCTTGCGCTCCTCCTCGAGAGACATGGATATTTCCAGTAATGCCTGTTAAGTATTGCATGTGGCCAATCGGCTGTGCTTCCGGGGAACGCTTGAGGAGAGCGGCTTATTGGACATCATAACAGCAGCATTCTGAGCAGTATGTGTGTCATTGTGCCGTGGGCTGTTTGGCTACATCCCGTATCCTCATCATTCTATTAGTCTGAAAGGGTCGTGCCCCTGATGGAGCAAGGTGGCAAAACAAAATTTTGCGTACCCCTTGTGAAATCAATGTTCCATAACGTTAATATTTACTAATGGTATGCTGTGTTAAAATTAATCAACCATAGAAGTTGCAAACATTATACACTCGGGAAATACTAACTTTGCTTGCATGACACTATAAAATGAACTAATATGTGTTGTTAACGTGATGTGAACTAATGCACAGCTTAAAAGTAAACAGACGCAGTTAAATGTGCTTACTGTACACGTTTTGTGCCTGAAAAGTGGCCGAATATGTAAGTATAAAACGCATTTATGTAGCTTATTTGCTAGGTAACAACTAATAGGGAAACATTAGTATGGTGGGAGGTGAACAGAAGGGTTTAATTTCCATATTTAACATGAATTTGTGTTTGTTTCTATGATAGTTCCAAAGAGTGGCCTCTGAGGCCTGTATAAAAGATGGCTGCCCGGGTAAACTGTGAGCAAAAGCTGGACAGCGCAGGCGCGCCTAAAGTCTGCAAGTCAGAGTGAACTGCCTGTGCTCGAGGAGGTTCAAGGCTACCTTGCCCGGAACCTAGGATGGGTGCCAAACATGGACGCTTGAATGTTGTGATCATGGGAAAAGGTCCTGATGTTGCAACTTGAGGAAATAAGTAGGCTTTGGACTGTCCTAAAACAATGCCCCTTTATTTTTCTGCTGAATTGTTAAGAGAATTATGTTGTAATAGTGAGAAGATGCTCACCCACCCCGAATTTGTCCAATCAGAGTTCAAATAATTAGATACTTTTTAGATAGATTAAGTTAGGAAATTAGTGTATAAAAACCCCTGGTTTTGTCTGGAGGGGGTCGCTTGTCCGATTTCTACTCGAAGTGCTGCCCGACTGAAGACTGATTCCTGGATGTAAGACTCTTTGAAATTATTTTGTTTGCTTTACAGGACTGAAGGATAAGATAAGGGCGTTAGTTAGGGATGTTAGGAGAGAATGAATTTGGAACTATCTATCCTTTGCTAAACTTTTTACTGATTTCTAGAATAAGCGATTTTTCCTGAGCTCTAAATAAAATGATCCTTTTAAAATAAAGTTTTAAGATTTACTGAATAAAGAATTAATCAATGCATAAATGTCAGATATAATAAAGTTTTGCTTTTAATAAAATTGGGAAAATGGAATTTTAAAAGCTGGTCTTATGATTTTCCTACGTCTAATTTTCTTTCTAACAGATCCATTGTCCCTATGGTGGTGCGTCTGAATAATTAAATGTTTAAATAAAACCACGGTAAAGTGTAAAAATCAGTAGATTTAAATAATGACTGATTAGATAGGTTTTAGACACTCCACCAAATGTTACAGCATTTCTCCAGTGTGATTCACCGAAAGCCCTGAAGCCAAGAGTAAGTGAACTGAATAGACATGCAGTGTTATGGGCCCAACTGACGAATGGTTGTGTGTTTAAAGGTTTTCAGGGAAATGGTGAGTGCTAATTAGAAATGATTTTTGGAGTCGCGCTGTAGCAGATATATCTTGGTAGCAGAGTAGTGGTTGCTAAGGAAATTAGCTAGGGGTATGTATACAGTGCTATATACAATTTAATGTATAAGATTGATGACTAACATTTGTTGAGTTGGTATTACGTTATATGTAGTTTTGAAAAGGCTTCCAAGTGTTGAGTGAAGTTAGTACCTATGTCTGCAGGCGGAGTAAGTGTGGCAAGTAAAAGTCGCACAGTGCATTTGGTCTGTTTCAAAAAAGGAGTATCGTCGATTACTGCGGTGATATTGTCACATATCACTGTTTAGGGACACTAGGTGGGAAAGGATAAATGTATAGTGAGGATAGTCTATGAAATTTCAGCCTTCAAGCACAGGGATCATTGCATATCCTGATTAAAACCTACTGCTGGGAGAGTAATAGGACTTAACCCGAGCTTGAAAGAAGGGTACAGGAGCGGCGTCTACTTTGGTAGACAGACAAAATATCGAAATTAAAATATGGATATACAATAATATCGATGTTTTAATTTCGATGGTACATAATATCGATGTGCAATAATGTCGATAGACAGAATATAGATATTAAGGTAGGTATGTTAGTAATATCGAAATTTTGTTTAGTGTTATGTATTTTATTATGTTGTTTATATGTTTATTAAACATATTTTGTAATGTACGTTTAGAATTAGTAAATTTGTTTACATTTTGCGTTTTAGTATCAGAGCGGGTTGTGGGTTTATAGGGGAATAGGGTGGGAAGTAATTTAATTATAATTAATTGATTAATATGTTTTTAAATATTTTTCATTAACAAATAATTATTAATTAATAATTAATTGGTAATTAATTATTATTAATTAGTTAATTAAATGAATTAGAGCTAATGTAGTAGTATTTATTATTTTTTATTGTTAATTAATAATTAATTGGTAATTAATTATTATTAATTAGTTAATTAAATTAATTAGAGTTAATTTACTAGTATTTTTAATTTTTTGTTATACTAATTAATAATTAATCGGTAATTAATTATTATTAAGTGATTAAATGACAATTACATTTTTTATGTGATTTATTTATGTGTAGTGGGTTGTGTGTTTATAGGAGAATAGGGTGTGATATAATTAAATTAAATTTATTAAAGAGATTGTATTTATTCATTGGTATTTATTGTTAATTAATTGTTAATTAATGAATTGGTTATTAGTTTTTTTTTATTATTTCATAATATTAATTATAAATATTTTATTAATAAATATTGTTTATTCTTGTAAATATCTTGTTAATTAATTGGTAATTAATTTTTAATTGTTAATAATATGTGTTAATTAGCAAATTTATAATGACATCAATTTAATATTAATTGTTATTAATTTATTAATTGATATTTATATTAATTTTGGTTTTTTGTATGTGTAGTGTGTTGTGTGTTAAAGGGGGGAGTAGTGTGGGAAGTCATTGTTACCCCCATGATATCCAACGCTTTCCCTACTGTTGCACCCTCTGGAGTGGGAATAGTAATTTTTACCCCTACGCTATCCAACGATTTCCCTACTGTTGCACCCTCTGGAGTGGGAATAGTAAATTTTAGCCCTACGCTAGCCAACGCTTTCCCTACTGTTGCACTCTCTGGAGTGGGAATAGTAATTTTTACCCCTACGCTATCCAACGTTTTCCCTACTGTTGCACCCTCTGGAGTGGGAATAGTAATTTTTACCCCTACGTTATCCAACGCCTTCCCTACTGTTGCACCCTCTGGAGTGGGAATAGTAAATTTTAGCCCCACGCTTTACAACGCTTTCCCTACTGTTGCACCCTTTGGAGTGGGAATAGTAATTTTTACCCCTACGCTATCCAACGCTTTCCCTACTGTTGCAGCCTTTGGAGTGGGAATAGTAATTTATACCCCTACGCTATCCAACGCTTTCCCTACTGTTGCACTCTCTGGAGGGGGAATAGTAATTTTTACCCCTACGCTATCCAACGCTTTCCCTACTGTTGCACTCTCTGGAGTGGGAATAGTAATTTTTACCCCTACGCTATCCAACGTTTTCCCTACTGTTGCACCCTCTGGAGTGGGAATAGTAATTTTTACCCCTACGCTATCCAACGTTTTCCCTACTGTTGCACCCTCTGGAGTGGGAATAGTAATTTTTACCCCTACGCTATCCAACGCTTTTCCTACTGTTGCAATATGTAGAGTAAGTATATATATTAATTTATATGTCATTTTTTATTTATTTTAAATATGTATGTATTAGTTATAAATTTTTTAATATGTTTTAAAGTTTATATTTTTAATTTGCTAAATTATATGTATTTTGAAATTATTTTTACATTATTATTAATACATTTAAAAAAACGATATTTTTAACTTCGATATTTTTGTATTACTATATATTTTTTTTGATATTTTTGTACTTACCTTTATATAGATAGAACTCCGATATTTTGATTTCGATATTTTTGTGTCGATATTTTTGTATGTCTATATTCTGTCTGTCGATATTATGTCATAGATTCGTGTACTTTACTGGCAATAGAGGAATCCTGTGGTGGGTTAGATGGAAGCGCTGCCTACTGGTAAAACAGAGTTCATGTATATATGAATAGGGTTTTCCGTATGAACGTGTGTAAATGAAATTGCAATACGCGTTCTGGTGAAACTCTGGGATTGTCTCTAAGGAGGTGAAAAAGATCTCTGTATGTGCTTTCCTGGAGAAACGAGTTCATTATTGCCTGATAGAAGGGTACATTAGGGTAGTGCTATTTTATCGAGTCTAAAAATTCTTAGGAGGTAAGCGTCGTCTACTCCGGTTACAGAATACTTGTGTGATTGAGAAATCTATCACTTTATTAGCGAAACAGGCAAATGGTATTGTTTTGTGTAAGTTACTAACTGATTTTTGTAAAATATCTTGTAAATATGCCTTCTTGAAAAAACCCTGTAAAGGAGGGGTCAGTCGGAGCGCTGGTGACGTCAAAAGTGTTGCGCTGGGATTGGTCCTCGTGACCGAGACAGAGTAGGAGCTGATTGGTTCATCACAAAAAGCAGCAAAAGCTATTGGTTAAGCACTATAGTGACATATTGTGTTCTAATTGGTACATTAGTGCGAACCGCGCTGTGATAGGTTGGTGTTACGGAAACAGCAATAGAATAGCACGCGATTTTTTGAAAGCAAGAAAGTTTACCGAAAATATCATACTACTATTATGATGATGACAAAATAGAAACCTTCATGGTTTAAAAGACTAAAGAACATGTTTGTAAAAGACAAAGAGGTAGTTACGAGAGAGGGAAAGATACTTCCTTCACCGAAGACACCTGCTTCTTATATGATAACAAAATATGGTTACCATACGTGTGTTTGGTTGAAGAATTGGGTACAGTATACCAAGGATGATGGTGTGTTAGCTTTTCCAGAAGGAGGATCGTTTGATTTGGCAATTCTAAGGAATTTGAGAGACAAAATGATGAAACTTGAACCGAGACCTAGACCGACTCAATTTGAAGCACTAGTTGAATGGGAAGATGAGATGCATGAAATGGAAAGTGAGAGGTTGAGCAGGCATATCAGACCAAGTGGTAAAGGCAGAGATTTATGGGGAGAAACCCATGAAAGCTAGAATGCGGAGATGGAGGAATGGTAGCATGTGTGATGGCATGTATCCAGTTAGATTGGTAGAAGAATATGAGGGAAGGAAATGCACAGAAAAGAAAAAGAATATTGAATCAAGGAATCAAGGTTATGGTGAATGCGAATCTGAGGATGCTGTATTAGAAGAAACATTAAAAAGGAGACCGCCACCATATCAACCAAGTTCTTTATGGACAATTGCGAATGCCCCAATAGCAGAAGAAAGAGTTAAAGGAACGCCAAGACAACCATCACATTTCTGAGATTTCCCTAAGAGAGCAGAGAATAGATATGTCCTGAGTACACCGATAGGAGAAGCTAGAATTACAGGTACTCCTGTACAGAGTAATGACTCACAAAATTGTGCTAAGTGCTGAAAAACGAAATGATGTGCCACCAAGTATATCTGATTATGAACGTTCTGCACATGAACTGATTCAAAATCTTACTAAAACTATGGAAACTGTAACGGTCCCAGTAACGATTGGACCTGTGATACCAGTATTTGAAAACCAGAGAATAAAAGAGCAGACTTTAACAATTCCATTACAACAAAGTTTGCAGAAAGCAAAAGGAAATATTTATCCTGATTTGTCAGAAATAAGGCGGAATATAAATGTAAACCCACCAGAATTTACTTTTAATCAAAGTTTGTCAGGAAGATACCCGACGGGAGCAGAATCTGATTCTGCAACCCCAGAGAGAAGTGTAGACGAAATAGATTTAACGAAAACACCTGTAGGACCATCAGATAAAGAATTAAGTGAATGGATTAAAACCTTAAAATTAAAAGAACAGGAATCAAAAGTGCTGGATGTGGCTAAATTAAAAGTAGACATGGAAGAATTAATAATTGGAACGATCGGGACAGACACATTAAAAACATACCAGGATGATGAGCTCATGTTTTTATGTAAAAGCATAACGCGGAGAGTTAAAACAATTACAATGCATGTTCAGTTGGAAGAAGTAGCAAGTGATTGTGGAATAGAATTTTCAAAAATAAAATCATTGCAGAAGTGTTATCGAGTAGATTTTGCAGAAAGAGACATTGAGAACATGAATACTGCTGGAAGACTAATTCAGATAAAAGACTTTATTGTGCTGTTGCGTAAATGGGGTGATGTAGGTAAATGGAGAGTTAAGTTGGCAAAGAAGAAAGAAGAAATTTGTGATAAATCCACATTAGTGTTTCCAATCAGAGAAAAAGAAACAGTGGAAAGAAACAGTGGCAGCTGAGTTCCCTATGAGAGAGATACCTGGAGGAGGATATGTGCATGTTCCTTGGAGTAGACAAGATATATTTACAAATGAATTCCCCAGATTAAGAGAAAAACCAGCAGAGTGGTATCGACAAGTAGACAGATTTGTAAAAGTGTCAAAAGAATTATGGATCGATTTGGATGGATTGTTTGACATAGTGGTGCCAACAGACTTATGGACAGAATGTAAAATATCTGTGGATTGGCCTAGAAAGGAGTATCCTAGAGACAAGATAACAGGAGCTCCATCACCAGATGTGATGAGAAAATATGAACAAGTGATAGTGTGGTTGAAAAATAAAATACCTCCAAAAGAAACTGATTGGGTAAAAATAGACAGGACCACACAAGAGCCGAAAGAAACTGTGCATTCATTTTATGAAAAATTGTTGTTAGTTTTCAAACAGTATAGTGGTTATGAGGAACTGAATGAAAAGGATATGAGCCATTTTGTGTATAGGTTTGTATATGGATTGAGACTAGAAATTTCAGACATGATTAGACACATTATGATGGATTGGCAGTCGAGCTCCGTAGATAAGGTACTGAGACAAGCAAAATATTGCAGTGAAGAGATTGATGCAAAACAGAAAAAGCTGAAGGAGAAAGCTATGTGAGCACAAGTAAAAGTAGCAGAACAACAGGTAGCACAGATAGAGAGTAAAAATGCAGGAGATCAAGGTGGATTTAAACGCAAACCTAAATTAGTAGGGAATATTGATGAATTGAATAACAGCAAGACCGGTCAGGTGTGTCCAGTACAACTCTATGATCGATATTTTCAAATGGAGCAAAGTTCCGACCGGCGTGGCGTCGTAACTCGGGGAAATTAATCAGGAATGAATTTCCCCGAGTTACGACGCCACGCCGGTCGGAACTTTGCTCCATTTGAAAATATCGATCATAGAGTTGTACTGGACACACCTGACCGGTCTTGCCGTTATTCCCGAAAACTAAATAAAAGAAGGTTTTCAACGAGCAGCAGTCCCACACAAATTGCGTGATAGGTGACGAGAATTTGACATACAGGGGGTCACAATTCTGATAAAGATTAAAGGTCCTGAAGATATCCTTAAGGATTATTAACAAAAATAAGGCTGAAACGTCGACTTTCTGGTTCACATCTCTTGATTCAGATCTGTTCTATACAGCGGTATCATAGTATATAGTCAACAAGATTGAGCTGTTATATATTTTTAGAGTGGAACACAACGCAAGTGGATTTAAGAACAATTTATTTTATTTCTTGTCCATTTGTACACTGTGAATTTATTCTCACTGTTTTTGTTAAAATGTACCCTTGATGATGAAAACTTTATATAAAAAGATATTTACATAATATCCATTTCCCGTGCAGCTTATTTTTCATTGAGTCATTACCACTTTGTCATAACTGTAGGTGACATAACTATTAGAAAGAATAGGTCCGAATTGATTTCAGTTGGTCTGAAACTATTAAATACTGATTGACCGAATACCTGGAACTTAGGCATTATTGAATAAATCCCCTTGCTAGCATCCTACTATATCATGTTTCAACTGCGGCAAGTTAGGGCATTGGAAACAAGAGTGTAAATGTCCACCTAGACTTAAGGGGGAACATACGTCATTGAATCCGCAGGTGCAGTTTGAGGTAAATCAGCAGCAACCACAACAACAGCAGATAGCAAATCAGCAAAGTCAGGTGCCGCAACCGCCACTGCCATACAGGGGGAATCAACAGAGATACAGTGCAGAGACAGGATTCAGCAGAGGTGACCAGGTAAAAAGACGCAAAGGGTAAATGCGTGTCCTCAATATTGGTTGTAAGAGGAGAATGGCAGTGAGCCTGATGAAAGTTTCTGACGGTGCCTGAGGGAGGAAGAAGAGTGTAAGCTTGGAGCCACTCTTGAGGTAGATCAGTCAGGTCCATTTGTGAGCGGAAAAGTGAATGATGTGGAAATAATTTTCCTAGTGGACACTGGTTCTACCCGTTCTACTGTTAGATCAGTGGAAGTTTAAAATCTTCCTCTCCCGGGTGAGACAATCCAGGTTATAGGTGTAGCTAATAGGCAAATAAATACTCCTTTGACAAAACCAGGTGAAATAGAAATTGGGACATACAAAGATATGCATCAATTTGTGGTGTGTGATAGCAGTCCTGTTAATTTGCTAGGCAGAGATATACTGTGCAAGATGAACTGTGCCATATACTGTTCACCAGATGGCATAGAATTGCAAACTCCAGATGAACATAGTTTGTATAAATTGACAATGCTCATGATTGAAGCAGAGCAGGATAAACTGTTTCCTGTTTTTGATTCCTGTTGAATTGAAAGAGGCAGTGAAAGAAGAAGTGTGGGATTTTACTGGAAAGGATATAGGGTTGATGAAAGGAGTTGATCCTGTGAAAGTCACAGTAAAAGAAGGTGCAAGTTACCCAAATATATCTCAGTACAAAATGACGGCAGAAATAATTGAAGGAATTACTCCAGTAATCGATAAAATGATTGAGCAGGGGATTTTAAGAGAAATAGAGAGCAGTCCTTGTAATTCGCCAATAATGGGATTGAAAAAGCCAAATGGAACGTTTAGATTTGTGCAGGACCAGAGAAAGGTTAATAAAAGTGTTGTTCCATGTTGTCCAATTGTTCTGAATCCAGCAGTGATTCTGTACCAAATACCTCATGATGCAGAATGGTACACTGTGATTGACCTGTGCAATGCGTTCTGTACTGTTCCATTGCATCCAGAAAGCCAACCAATTTTTGCGTTCCATTTCCAGAATCGTATCCTAGCATGGTGTAGTATTTCGCAAGGGTACACTGAGAGTCCATCGATTTTTAATCAGCTGCTAAAGAAATCATTAGAAACTGTGAGCATGCCTGGAGAGTCTGTTTTAGTACGGTACATTGATGATCTTTTGGTTGCAACAAAGACAAATGATGCATGTGTAACTGATACTGTGGCATTGATAAATCATTTGGCTGAGGAGGGACATAAACAGCCTGATTCATGTACGGGCCGTTTTGCGTGTCCCTAATAGCGATTAATAGCGACTCGCTATTGAGGAAACGCAAAACGGCATTCATGTACTTTTCGGGGAAAAAATAGCGACTCGCACGCGGGCGCTAAAGCCGTTAGCGACCGACAAAAAACGCAGAAAAATCGCTATTTCCGGCTACCTGCGATCGGGATAGCGACTCGCAATCCCGATCGCACGGGATAGCGACTCGCAATCCCGATCGCACGGGATAGCGACTCGCAATCCCGTGGGATCGGGAATGCGAGTCGCTATCTCGCGGGATCTGGAAAACGGGAAGACGCATTACGAGCACCGTGATGACATCACAACCAGGAAGCAGCCAAATCCCACCCCCAAACAACACAGTGACGCTATCAGTCGAGTGTTGAAGACCGAAAGCTGCCGCTAAACCGCCGTTAGCGACTCACAACCCCGCCGAAATTGCGACCGACATGTCGGAGGAACCCCAGCCAGGCCCCAGCAACAGCGCTGCCCGGAAGCGCAAACTGAAATTCTCCGAACAGGAGCTGGAGAACCTCATAGAAGGGGTGGTGGCAAACCACGACCAGCTGTTTGGTGCAAACTCCCGGAGGGTCCCAGAGCAGGAGAAGAGGAGGATCTGGGTTGGGATTGCCTCCAGTGTGAACTCTGTGGGCGTTGCGGACAGGTCTCTGGAGGAACTCAAAAAGCGGTGGTACGACCTCCGAGGCCGTGCCAAGGAGAGGGTTGCGGAGCGCCTTGGTGAGGCATCAGGCACCGGAGGTGGTGGACCGACTGTCCCACCCAACACCCCCCTGGAGGACCGGGTAGAGGACACGTTGGAGAGGGAGGCGTGTGTTGGCGTGACCCCTCTGGACTCCTCCCGCCCCACCCAAGACACCCAAGGTAAGTGGCATGCGACTGCGACCCTGTCCCCTATGACCGTCCCTGACCAAATAGGCTCACTCATTGGCCCTTAGTCATGCCTATGTTGTGCATCAGGAAATGCCCTGAAGCATTGTGGGAGACGTAGTATGTCCACAATGTAGTAGTACCACAATGCGGCCAGAAAGGTTCCAAAGTGCGCAAATACACAGCCACCCAGGGAATGACACCCAGCATGCATGTAACATCTGCACGTCTGACAGTCACATGCACCTAATGAGTATCCACTTACCCTCACAGTTGCGGGAGACAGCAGTGACAGTGAGAGGCTGCTGATCGATGAGGAGGCCCAGGAGGAGGAATCCCTACCTGAGACACAGCCACCAGCCCCTGCAGCAGCGCCAACACCAGCAGCCAGGCCCCCCACCTTACCTGCTGCAACACCTGCAGGCCCACCGGCTGCCAAGGCCAGGCCCCCCGCCTCTGCTGCATCAACACCTACAGGCCCACCGTCTGCCAAGGCCAGGCCCCCCGCCTCTGCTGCTTCAACACCTGCAGGCCCACCGTCTGCCAGAGCCAGGCCCCCGCCTCTGCTGCTTCAACACCTGCAGGCCCACCGTCTGCCAGAGCCAGGCACCCCACCAATGTGCCTCCAGTGGCTGCGGCACCTGCAACACCAGCTGCAACAACACCTGCAGCACGGCCAATAAGATCTGGCCCAGCCACATCCGCTACACAGCGGCCCAACAGCAGGCGGGGCAATGGGCATCTCCATGCCTGCCTGAGCGTGGAGCAGCGCATGCTCCGCATACACCAGCGGCAGTCCCAGCAGCAGGGAGCAATCCAGCTCCAGCTCCATAAGATAGGCCGCAATGTGGCTGGAGTCGGGGAGAGGATGGACCGCATGACGGCGGCCATGGACCGCATGACGGCGGCTATGGAAGACAACACTGCAGCGCTGGTGAAGCACCGCAGTGTTGCGAGCAGGCGCCACCACCAGTTGCTGAGCCGGCTGTCCACCTATAGCCGCTCCAATTATGTCTCGGCAAATGCCACCACCCTGCTTGCGCGGCGCTCCCTGACTCAGCAGCACCAACTGGTCCAGTGCTGCGAAGATATTACCCGGGTGCTGGAGCATTTGACCACCGCCGTCACCGCACTGCACGCACCTGTGCTACCGGCAATTGTGGGGGGTGATGATGCTAGTGAGGGTGCCTCCAGTGTCAGCAGCCACTCTGCCACGCAGGCCCCCCCACCTAGGCGCAGCACAAGGGCTACGCCTGCTCCAGCTGCCCAGGAGGAGGAAGAGCCTCCCAGGCGCCTGCAAATTGTGCGCCGGAGGCGCCAATGACATTGTGTCAGGGACACAGGCGCAGGCTGAACTTAAGCCTGCCATGGACCGTGTCATGCAGTATGCATGAATACTGCATTTTGTAAATAGTTGTTTCCAAGACCCATTATTTTTTGTGATTATAACAAATACATTTATTTTGGTGCACACATACGCCTTGTGTAATCATTACAGTTTGCATGCAATTGTGATATGTGGGGTGGGGTAAGGGGGTGGGCTAGAAATTGTTAGCTGTGATGTGGTTGCGACGTCTGTGGCCTTCAGCTGGGTTCTCCCCGCGTGCATGGTGCGCATGTGCTGGTGGCCGGTCGTCCCCCTCAGATTCACTGCCTGAGATGTCAACTGGTATCCGGCGCTTGGTTGCAATGTTATGAAGCATTGCACAGACAGCCACAATGCGGCAGCACGCTGCAGGACTGTAATACATGGCCCCACCTGTCTTGTGCAGTATACGGAACCTGCTCTTGAGCAGGCCAAATGTCCTTTCAATACAGTTCCTTGTCCGGATGTGCGCAACATTGTAGCGGCGTTGCTGAGGTGTGGCAGGGTTGAGGTAAGGGGTCAGGAGGTATTCCCGTAGGGCGTAGCCACTGTCACCTGTATGAGAGGAGCAGATGTTGATTGCCTGTGCAGGGCAGTTACTTCATAGCAATGTGACATTGTCGACAAAGTGTACTTACCAAGTAGGTGTCCTTCCCCAAACTCTCCCCTGATCAGTCGTGTGTGGAGTCCGCTGTGCCTGAAGATGAAGGAGTCATGGGTACTCCCTGGGTACTGGGCCACAATGTCAGTGATGATGGTCTTGGCATTGCAGACCATCTGTATGTTGAGGGAGTGGTACGACTTCCTGTTGCGGTACATATACTCCGTGCCAGCTGGTGGGCAGATGGCTACGTGGGTACAGTCTATGCAGCCAAGGACATGGGGAAAATGGGCAACATTATAAAATTGTAGTTTTGTGAGGTCCAAATCCTGTTGGCTCGTGGGAAATGTGATGTGCCGGTGGAGCTGGGTGAGCATGGCGTCAACAAAAGTGTGGAGGCAGCGTGACATGGTGGGCTGGGATATCCCCCCAGCAGCGGCTACTATGCCCTGGAAACTGCCGGATGCCAGGAGGTGCAGGCTGCACAATACCTGCACATGTGTGGGCACAGAATTGTTTCGCCTTGTTGGGTGCTGCATGATGGGGGCGAGTTCTTGTATCAGCCAGGTGATCATTTCCCCATTCAGCCTGTATTTGGCATAAATCTGTTCTCTGGTTTGCCCCAGCAAGGTGACCCGCTGCCGGTAAATCCTTGCCTGCCTCATGCGTCTCCTCCGTGCTGCTCGCTGTAGCCTTCGCCGCCTCACCACCATGTACATCCCAGGCATTGTGGAACGCCTATTGCTGCTGCTGAATGTCCTTATGTGTGATTGGTCAGGCCTGGACCTGTTGGTGATTGGCTAACAGTTTTTCAAATTTTGGTTAATCATGGCTTTTATGGTTACCACCTGCTTTGAGTTGTCCTTAAATTGCGCCGCGCAAATGTGCGATTTAGCGCTTTTTCGCTAATGTATTTCTTTCATGAATGCCGATTGAGACAATATTGCGTTTCGCTATTCAATTCGCAGATTCCGTGGTTGGTCGCTATTTCATTATCGCTAATGCTCGGCTTCCCGGAGTCTGCGACTTTTACAGCGTAATCGCTATTCCGGTCGCTATTATTTTTTAGCGATTTCGCTATTTCGTACTTGAATGCCGATTCCGTGTTTTGCACCCGCAATTGCGTTTTCGCAGCCATTGCGGGCGCTATTTCGCTTCATGTATCAGGCTGAAAATGTCTCCGTCAAAATTACAGTTTTGTCAAAAAGAAGTACGTAGGCCACAAGATTGCTAAAGGAATTAGACAGGTCACAATTGAGAGAATTAAAATGATACAGGGAATGCAGCTACCTAAAACTCAAAGACAGGCAAGAATGTTCCTGGGAATGGTAGGTTATTGCAGACAGTGGATAAGTAGATTTTCATTGATGGTAAAACCATTGCAGAGATTGACAAAGGCAGATATCAGTGATCATATTGTTCTGACCAAATCAGAAATGGAAGCATTTGAACAGCTGAAAACTAAACTCTGTGAAGCACCAGCTTTGGGAATGCCTGATTACGAGAAAGAATTTGAACTGTATTGCAGTGAGCGAGAAGGATGTGCTTTGTCAGTATTGATTCAGAGACATAAAAGATTGAGAAAACCAATTGCGTATTTCTCAGCTGTTTTGGACCCTGTTCCAAAAGCCTTGCCAGGTTGTCTGAAAGCAGTAGTAGCAACCAGTGTATGTCTGGAATAAAGTGAAGGAATTGTGATGGGATTTCCTGTGAGGGTGTATGTACCTCATTCTGTGGAGATTCTCCTCACTAGAGCTAAAACACAGTATATGACCAACAGCAGAATGACTCGTTATGAGAAACTAATTTTGGGAGCTGAAAATGTGACCATTCCCAGATGTGTGAATGCCAACCCTTCAACATTGTTACTTGATACCATTGAGGCAGAAGTGAAAGGTGAGCTTGATCACAAGTGTTTAGATGTTCTGGAGTATTGTACATCAGAGATGAACCTTTACCTGAATCAGATTTTGTAATGTTCGTGGTTGGATCATGTTTGAGAACGGAGAGTGGTGTTTTGGGTGCTGCATATGCTATCTGTACGGTGGCAGAAGTGCTGGAAGCATCTTGTCTGAAAGGAATTAATTCTGCTCAAATAGCAGAAATGGTTGCTTTGATACGAGCATGTGAATTGGGAAAAGAGGTGAAAGTAACCATACTGACTGATAGTCAATATGGTTATGTAGTTGTTCATGATTATGGACAGCTTTGGTCCCAAAGAGGTTATTTGACTTCTGCAGGAATACCTATTCGGAATGCTGAATTTGTGAAAACTCTAATAGATGTGATTCAATTGCCTGAATAATTGGCTGTAGTGAAATGTTCGGCTCATAAAAAGGGTGAAGATTATATCACTTGTGGAAACAGTTATGCAGATGCAATTGCGAGACACTGTGCAAAGAACCAAATTTCAATCAATCGAGAGAAAATAGAAGAACATGTTCCGAGTCCTTTAATGCTAACAACTGTAGTAGAGACTTGGCAGGAAGTGAAACAGATGTAGAAAGAGGCAGACGCAGAGGAAAAGGACGTTTGGCTAAAGTCAGGGTGCAGACAAAGGGAGGAAGATGAAATCTGGGTTTCCAAAGATGAAAGACCAGTAATACCCGATAGCATGATCTCAGACATGGCCCGAATGTATCATGGTCAGGTCCACATTGGTAGAGATGCTATGATTCGTCTCTTTAGACAAACTTGGTATAATCCAAAATTCAGAATGATTGCTGAAAGCTTGTGTCAAAGGTGCTTAGTCTGCCAACAATTTAATCCAAACAGAAGAACTGTTGTAAGTTTGGGAACCATAGGACGGGAGGGTGGTTCATTTACAAGAGTTCAGATCGATTTTGTTGAGCTGCCTCCATGCAACAGACTCAGATATGTTCTTGGGATAATCTGTTTGTTCTCTCGATGGGTGGGAGCTTTCCCCTCGTGAAGAAATGATGGATTAACTGTTGCTAAATTATTCCTGTGTGAGATAAGAGTCAGACCGAGGCCCCCATTTTCAAAATGAACTTATGCAGATGATCTGTGAAGCTCTGGACATTCGCCAGAAACTGCATTGTGCTTACAGACCAGAGGCTTCAGGAGTAGTTGAACAGGTGAATGGAGCAATTAAGAACAGAATTGCAAATATGTGTTTAGCAACAGGAATGAAGTGGCCTGATGCTTTGCCACTTGTCTTAATGACACTAAGAAGCATATCTGACAAGAAAACTGGATTAAGTCCACATGAAATTTTGATGGGCAGGGTGATGAGACAGGCCTATGTACCAGTTGATAAGTTGTTAACAGTTAATGATGACATCCTACTGGATTACTGCAAAAATATGTCTGATGTGGTAACTTCTGTGCTCCACCAGGTGGGAACTAAATCTAATTCCAAAGAGAAAAATCCATCTCATGATCTAGTCCCTGGAGACTGGGTACGAGTGAAAGTCCACCGCAGAAGGTGGCAAAGACGATGTCAAGTAATCTTGGTCAGTACTACTGCAGTTAAGTGTGCTGGACTGAAAAGGTGGGTTCATGCTAGTCACACCATCCGTGTACCTGAACCTGAATACCCATACGATGGTGAAAGTACAACTAACTCTGATTCTGAAGCTGAACCAGAAAAGAATCCAGATACTGAAGATCGACAGGAACGTCGACATCTGGAAGTATCAGAAGCCAGTTCTGCGTCTGAAGGTGAAGGTTGAAGGGAGAATGTGGAAATACCAGATTCAGAAGATCAACCTGAAGATCGAGAATCGGTAAAGACAGACACCAGTAAAGACAAAAAAGGAAGTGAAGAAAAAGCTGTCGAAAAGGAGAAAACTGAAATGCAAACTGGAAACTCTGAAAGCAGGAACGGTAATCCTGAGACTGGGGAAGAGGAAGTAACTCACGATAAGGATGAGATTCCAAGTACCAGTTATGAAGATGTTCCTGACAGAGTAGAAAAAGCTGAATCTGATGAAGACAAACACATACTGAAAGTAAAACTGCTGACAGTGCAGACGAAACTCCATTAAGAAAAAGCACAAGAAAAAGAGCTTGGAGAGTGGAGCATAACACAGTAGAGCCAAAGACTAAGAAAGTCTGTAAAGGAGACAATTGGCCTAAAGGAACTGGTGGATTGAGATTCAAAATAGTGAACAAAACGAAAGAACCAGAAGAGCAAGTGAACGAGATCACTAGCCAGAAACAAATACTGGGAAAGAAAATAGAGACTATTCAAAGGCAAAAAAGAGTAAGACGTCCAAACCAGAGGTATAAATCACCTGAGTGGACATATATTGTTCTACCACCCGTTGTTGAGGTTAATAGCAGTCAAGAAAATCTGTACAACCCAAAGAAAATTGGGAAAAGTGAGTAAAAGAAGTCAAATAAGAAATAAGAGATATGTGCTCAAAGTATATGATATTAAAGTAAAAAGTCTGAAGTCCTGTGAGACGGATATTGTAAATATAGGAGAGGTCAGAGCTGACAAAAGTTCAAAGAAAAATTTGTTAGAAAATCTAATAATAGTATAAGTTAGAATAGAATTGACACAAGGTCGAAGAAAACTTGTTAGTGTACTGAGAGGTGTGCAAATTATAAGTGACATAAGGTCGAAGAAATTGTGTTAGGGAAAATGGTAATGAATAACCACAAGACAAAGGGCCATATGTAGGTAAATTGGCAATACCGAATCCTTAATACCGATTCATACCGAATCGGTATTAAGAATGAGGTAAACGTGATGTAGGTAAAAAATCGTTAAACATTACCGAATCGTTGCAAATCGGTATTAAATACCGATTGTGAACTGATCGGTAATAAAAATACATACCGAAAGGCCATTACCGAATCGGTGTTACCGAATCCACACCCAAAACGGAATTACCGAATCGGTAATTCAAAAAATAGCGTTTTGGTGAATCAGCCAATCCTGATACACCCATTAACTCCCCAAACAGTAGGTTGCCACACCCAGCCAGGTGCACAGGGCCTGGAGCACACTGTGAGGCAGGCAGGCAGGCAGGAGAGCTGAGGAGCCAGCAGCAACACAGCCAAGAAAAAAAAACTACAACCACTGAACAAGCATTGCAATGGCAAGCCAGGACAAGGAGAAGGAGGCAGGTGAAAGAAAAAGAAAACTCAAGTTCAGCGACAAGGAGCTTGAGATCCTGATCGAGGATGTCACCCAAGAGTACCACAAGCTGTTTGGAGCCCAGTCCCAACAAGTGCCAGACGCACAGAAGAGGCAAATATGGAGTGGCATTCGGGACAAGATCAATGCCATAGGTGTGACCCTGCGCACCATAGAGGACATCAGAAAGAGGTGGTACGACCTCAGAAAAACAGCAAAACAGAGGATGGCAGAGAGACATAGGCTGGCTGGGAAAACTGGAGGAGGAAAAAATTGTGCCCCAGTGCCAACACCACTGGAACAGATGGTAGAGTCCACCATCCAGCGGGAGAGTGTGAGTGGCATAGGAGACGCAGACAGCTCCGCCAGAGCAGCTAGAAAACAAGGTAAGAAGCATGCCCAGCATGCTGCCCTACCCCCTCCCCAACCCCAACCCCCATAGTGGTAAATGTGCTCCCACTCCACACCATGTCTTACTGCTTACCTGCAATGCATTCTGGGTGATGTAGTCAGTGTGAAATCATGATCAGGACTGTCAGGGCAGCTAACACAATAGCATGGTAATTGAATTGGACAGGTCAGGATTACCACTGTGCACTGTTGGCATGTACTTTAATGCAATGGCATTGCAGACAGAGCATTGAGAATATTTACATTTGTGTCATTTCAGGCGAGTCATCTCGCAGTGCAGCTGAGGGCAGCAGAGGCAGGTCAGCCAGGCCAGAGGGGAGTGGACGGGATGAAGACAGCATGCCTGCAGGGAACACCAGCTCTGCGCCATCGCAGCCAGCCAATCCTCCACCACAGCCATCACCACAGCGCCAGGGAGGTCCGCAATCCCCTCTCACTCAGTTACCACTGCGACGTTCACCAACACCACCACCACCACCACCACCACCACCACAGTCAGGCAGGAGGCATGCCGTGAACACCCTCCAGCAGATGGAGGCGTCGGAGGAGGAGGGCAGCCAGCGCGCACACAGTTCTATCGTAGAGAGATCCAACAGGGAGCGGGCTGGTTCTGCATCTGAGGGTGCGAACATCTCAATACGACGCCGCAGGGCAAGGCCAGACAGTCCAGTGCCAGTTGAGCAGGGTGACAGTGTGTTTGATGGACTGGAAGGCAACATGCTGAAGGTCCAGCGCCTGCAATGGAGGGAGATGAAGTCATTACACAGGGAGGTGGCAAACATAAACAGACATATGCACAAGATGGAGAAGGGTATCAGTGCCATGGGGGAGAATATGTCTGCAGGGATGGAGAGGGTAGCAACCTCGGTGGACAACCTCTGCAGCCAGCTGGAGCAGGACCGTGTTGGCATGCGCCGGGAGAGACAGAGACTCCAGGACTATACCAAGTCGGTGAACCGGCTGGCCACTACGACATCACTGATGTGTCGCCGGTCCATCGCCATGCAGGAGGAGATGGCGCATTGCAGCAGGGATGTGGCCAGGGGGATGGTGTCCATGACCTCAGTGCTAGAGCTCATGCAGAATGCTAAGGCCTCAAATATGGAAGGGGGGGGGACAGTGAGGAGGCTACCAGCCGTGGTAGCATTACACCCTCACCCACCGAGTGCAGGAGGCGTAGTGGACGTAATGTCCCAGCACAGGAACGGTCCGACTCACCAGTCTGTGTCGATGGGGAACATGCACGTGCAGCACGGGGACGCAAGAAGTGAAGGACACTGGCTAACCACATGCATGTGATGGGTGATGTAACCCATGTCCAATTGGACTATGCTCACAATGCTGGAGGTGTGCCAAATAAACACCTCTACATGTAATTTGAAATGCCTCAGTGTCGTTACTCACTCAGAAATAGTGTGATGTAATCTCTGCCCGTCTATGTCTCTCATCATGTTCAATAGCAGCACCAGCCGCGCTGGGCTCTGGCTGAGGGTTGTCCTCGTCCTCGTCCTCTGACTCAGTTAGTTTCACTGCTGTTCCTTTTTTAGTGGCCAGATTGTGTAGCATTGCACACGTAGCAATGATCTTGCAACATTTGATGGGGCTGTAAAGACGCGCACCTCCTGTTTTGTGGAGGCAACGGAATCTGCTTTTGAGCAAACCAAAAGTGCGCTCCACCACGTTGCGTGTGCTCCTATGTGCCACATTGTATCTCCTCTCCCTTCGGGTGGTTGGGTTCAGATATGGTGTGAGGAGAAAAGGCCGGAGGGCATATGCGCTGTCACCTATGATGAGAAGTAAGTTGCATTGATTGGTGTGACCAACAGCTTGTGCCAGGGTGTACATCAGGGTGTGTGACATTTACTTACCAAGTATGTATCCGTCGGCAAATTCACCAGCAAGCAGACGTGTATGTATGCCACTGTTCCTGAAGATGCAAGCATCGTGGGTACTCCCGGGGTATTTTGCCACGATGTCTGTTATTATGTGTTTAGCATTGCAGATCACCTGCACATTGATTGAGTGGGTGGATTTGCGGTTCCTGTAAATATATTCACTTGCTGCAGGTGGGCAGATGGGAATGTGGGTCCCATCGATGCAGCCGATCACGTGGGGGAAGTGGGCAAGTTGATAGAACTCCAGCTTGGTTCTCTGCAGCTCCGCCTGCGTACTGGGGAAGGATATGTAATGTTCCATTCTGTCCATCATGGCGTCTAGGAAGGTGTTGAAGAACCGGGATAGGCAGCTCTGTGATACTCCACCCACTGCTGCTATGACACCCTGGAAACTTCCTGATGCAAGGAGGTGCAGGCAGCAGAGTACCTGGACATGGTTGGGGATTGCGTGGGCCCTTGGCGTCTGATGCTCCAGATAGGGTCTTAGGTCCCGTATTAGCTCCAGGATGGTTTGTGGGTGCAATCTGTATCTCTCGTGTATTTCTGCATCTGTCAACTGGAACAGAGTGATGCGTACTCTGTACACCTGCTCCTCACGTCTCCAGATCCTCATTCCTGCTGCTCTCAGGCGTAGCCGCCTTGCTATGAGATAGAGGCCTGCCATTGTGTTCACACTGATGCATTTTGGGTCTGTTTATATAGACTCCTCCTGATTACCACATGCTCCTGAAACGTGGTATTTAACGATTCGTTATTACCGATTTTGGCCTAAATCGGTATTACCGGGGTTTGCTACATAGCATATTTGGGGGTTTTACCGAATCGTTTATACAGATTCGGTATTCATTGTTTCGGTAATTCCTAGTCGGTAACTTATTGTTTTTACCGATTCGTTATTATCGACTCTATTCGGTATTACCTACATCTCACATGGCTTACTTTTTGTCGGTAACACCGAAAATGACCCTTTTTCGGTTTTACCGATCGGTATTTGGCCACCTACATATGGCCCAAAATGTTCTATTTTTAGAAAATGGTGTAGATGTTTCTCAATATGTATCGGATTATTGATAGTATTGTGGGTAATATTAGCTATTGTAATTCCTCTCCAAAGCAATTTAACAAAATTAAAACACAATGTGAGTTCAAATAAGCCAAGTGAGAAAGAAAAGGTTCATGAGACTCACGTGTATAAACAAGAGTTGCATCAAGATAGATCGATCAGTGATTTTACTAAAAACACCTTTTCAAAGTTGTTACTTGAGTATATTAAGACTATGAATGTTGATGACTGTTATGTTTGTGTAAAAATTGCCAGCATCAGTGTCAGAAGGGGTGACATATCACCACCTTCCTCTTACATATGGAGTAACTTGTAGTGTAATTTCAAGCTTGTTTTATCAGACAGGGAAATTGGAATATCATTATTCTCATGTAGATGAAATATTTGCAAAATAAAAAATTGATGGTGCGTTGAATAAAAGAAAACCTGCCAAGGAAATGGGAGAGTATTTCTTAGAATTAGATGAGCTGACACATGAGTATGCTTTTAATAATAACTTGACATGTAAAATGAGAATTGAGGAAAAGGCATTTGTAAACATGGTTGGGGAAAGAAGAATTGCTTTCAAACGAAATGAGAAAATGAAGCATGCAAAATCTAAATATTTTACATTTGATGATGAGAATATCGAGGATACGAATGTGAATGTAGCCATTAATATAGACGCTTCAATATTAGGGAAATTTTGTATCAGAAGAGACGATTCAATGTATGATAATTATTTTGTGGGTGCAAGTCAATGTCAAGATACCTATAGAATTATAGGGGGTTGGGGATTTAAAGGAGGAAATGATCCTGTTTTTCCTGGAATTTATTTTATTTGTGGGAATAGAGCTTACTCTAGGTCACCAGACCATTAGTATGGAACATGTTATGTGGGTTTGGTCTTTCCTAAAATTCTTCTTGTAGACAAAATTACTAATGGAAAGCATGAGATAGGTAAAGTTCTAAGTAGATAAAGAAGAGAAAGTGTGCTAGAAAAAATAGGTGATGTATTTGGAGCACTGATACCAGCAGTGGGAATTTCGTTTAATGCGAATAGAATCAGAAAATTGTCCACAATAGTTGACCGATTATAAACAGACACAGCAGGAGGATTCCTGATGGTCAAAACTGAAATGGTTGCTATGAGAACTATGGTTATGCAAAATCGACTTGCCCTTGATATAATTTCAGCAAAAGAGGGAGGAGTCTGTGGAATTTTGAAGGTGCAACATTGTTGTGCTTATATTCCAGATAAAAGTCAGAATATTGAGAAGTATATTATAAATATTACAGATTTGCATAAAGAAATTGAACCACTGGAGGTTGAAGGTGTCCTTGAAAGACTAGGTAAAAGTTTCACAGGAATTAAGCATTGGTTTCAAGAAATAGGTAATTCAATTATAGGTAAAATACTAATACCGATAACAATCTTAGTGATAGTAATCTTTGTGATAGGACTATGCTGTATATACAAAGGTAGAAGACATTTTAGAAAGTCAATAAGAAAAAGGAATGAAGAGCAGCAAGCAAGAATGAGAGAAAAGAATGAAATAAAAAAGGAGGAGATAGGAGAAAAGATTTTCAAAGACTCAAAGGAGAAAGAAACTAAAGTGTAGATGACATTAAAAACGGAGGAATTCGAAACATGTTCTGCTAAATTTCCAAAATTTTGAGAGATGTTTGGTGATAGAATAACCAGATGAGGGAATTGATGGAGCAAGGTGGCAAAACAAAATTTTGTGTACCCCTTTTGAAATCAATGTTAATATTTACTAATGTTATGCTGTGTTAAAATTAATCAACCATAGAAGTAAGTTGCATACATTATACACATGGGAAATACTAACTTTGCTTGCATGACGCTATAAAATGAAATAGTATGTGTTGTTATCGTGATGTGAACTAATGCACAGCTTAAAAGTAAACAACCGCAGTTAAATGTGCTTACAGTACACGTTTTGTGCCTGAAAAGTGGTCGAATATGTAAGTATAAAACACATTATGTAGCTTATTTGCTAGGTAACAACTAATAGGGAACATTAGTATGGTGGGAGGTAAACAGAAGGGTTTAATTCACATATTTAACATGAATTTGTGTTTGTTTCTATGATAGTTCCAAAGAGTGGCCTCTGAGGCCTGTATAAAAGATAGCTGCCCGGGTAAACTGTGAGCAAAAGCTGGACAGCGCAGGCGCGCCAAAAGTCTGCAAGTCAAAGTGAACTGCCTGTGCTCGAGGAGGTTCAAGGCAACCTTGCCCGGAACCTAGGAGGGTGCCAAACATGGACGCTTGAATGTTGTGATCATGGGAAAAGGTCCTGATGTTACACCTGGAAGAAATGAGTAGGCTATGGACTGTCCCAAAACAATGCCCCTTTATTTTTCTGCTGAATTGTTAAGAAAATGATGTTGTAATGGTGAGAAGATGCAAACCCACCCCGAATTTGTCCAATCAGAGTTCGAATAGGTAGTAGTAGATACTTTTTAGATAGATTAAGTTAGGAAATTAGTGTATAAAAACCCCTGGTTTTGTCTAGAGGGGGTCGCTTTTCCGATTTCTACTCGAAGTGCTGCCCGACTGAAGACTGTTTCCTGGATGTAAGACTCTGTGAAATTTTTTGTTTGCTTTACAGGACTGAAGGATAAGATGAGGGTGTTAGTTAGGGATGTTAGGAGAGAATGAATTTAGAACTATCTGTCCTTTGCTAAACTTTTAACTGATTTCTAGAATAAGCGAATTTTCCTGAGCTCTAAATAAAATGATCATTTTGAAATAAAGTTTTAAGATTTACTGAATAGAGAATTAATCAATGCATAAATGTCAGACATAATAAAGTTTTGCTTTTGATAAAATTGGGAAAATGGAATTTTAATAGCTGGTCTTATGATTTTCCTACGTCTAATTTTCTTTCTAGCAGATCCATTGCCACTATGGTAGTGCGTCTGAATAATTAAATGTTTAAATATAACCATGGTAAAGTGTAAAAATCTGTAAATTTAAATAATAACCGATTAGATAAGTTTTAGATGCTCCACCAAATGTTACAGCATTTCTCCAGTGTGATTCACCAAAACCCATGAAGCCAAGAGTAAGTGAACTGAATAGACGTGCAGTGTTATGGGCCCAACTGACGAATGGGTGTGTGTTTAAAGGTTTTCAGGGAAATGGTGAGTGCTAATTAGTCGCGCTGTAGCACCCCCTCATTGGTTATATGCCAATGTGGCTTTTGTCCGTCAAATTACAATTAGATCGCCTCATTTATGCGTTGCCATGACAACATGGCTCCGCTGAGGACTAACAGCTAGATTCATCATTATCCCGTTTTGCGAGTCCTTAATAGCGATTCATAAGGAATCGCTATTAAGGACTTGTAAAACGGGATTCATGTAGGAATTGCAAAAAATATTGCGATTCCTACATCTTCCTTATTTGCGATTAGCAAATTGCTAATCGCAAATAAGGAATAACTCCCCATTCATTTCTATTGGCCTAAAGGCCCATAGGAATGAATGGGGAGTTATTCCTTATTTGCAATTAGCAATTTGCTAATCGCAAATAAGGATGCGATTTCAAGGGTGCCAGGGGTGTCCAAAGGACACTCTGTAGCACCCCTGAAAAGCAAATGTAGCCAGATGTTGCACACACACATGTCCAAAGGACATGTGTGTGTGTAACATACCACTCAGAAAAATGCACTAAAGTGCATTTTTCTGAGTTTTTGCTATTTACCACGAAGTCTGACTTCGTGGTAAATAGCGGACAGAAATAGCGAATTCACAAATAGAAAAAGGTTGATAAATTGCATTTAAGGAATCTCAAATAGAGATTCCTTAAATGCAATTCCTCGCAAATATGCGATTTCGCAATTAGCGATTTTTGCATTTGGGATGATGAATCCCAAATGAAAAAATTGCACTCGCAAAGGGCCAGATTCTCAGAATATGGCCCTTTGCGAGCCGTTTTCGGCTTGATGAATCTAGCTATAAGTGCCTCATATGACATGTGGTTACTTGGCTACATCTTCCTGTCTGCATCATTCTCAAGGTCTAGGAGGTCTTGCCTTCAAATTGGTTGTGTGTTACTCATCACATCAGAATAGGTTGCCTTCTTTAGCATTGCCGTGGTGATGCAGCTTCACCAAGGACTGGATACTCCAGCCTCCTGATTGGTTGTCTTATGGCTTGGCGAGCTTTGAATGGAGAAGTCAGTAACGTCTTCCCAACGTGATTTTTTTTAAAGCAGTGACCCCATGGGCTGCAGTTAGTGAAAAAACTTGAACATGTGCAGGGCATGCTGCATGTAGTGTTTTTAAAAAGGGAAGGAATTGCCTCAAATTGTAAAGCGCTCTGATATCCTTCGGGATCAAGTTCGCGGTATATAAAACTTTATAAATAAATAAATAAATAGTCCATATTTGTTTGTCAATGAAATCAGTACATTTGACAAATATTTTCATCATGCAATAGGCAAAGGGTAACAGAGTTGCAGTGCTGTGGTGCTCATTTGTATTGGAAAAGGAACTACCCATAATTGTCATGCTCTTTTCAGTCTATGCTGACCCAGCAAGGCCTTGAAGCAGTTCAACATATGGAATATGGCAATTATTGGTAAGGGGCCCATTGGTTTCTCAAAACATTGGGGAGAAAACGTCCTCAGTTTAAACGTATTATCTTACCCTGTGGTTCCAAGATTAGTTGGCGTAATTACCTAATTTACAAGAAGGTTGATTATTAAGGAATATTACTGTTGAGTGCGTCAACTGTTCCTGATCTGTAAAAGTCGAAGGGACAGATTACCATTGTTGTAGTACTGTGTACCACAGTATATTGTCATGTAACTCTATTTTATGGGTCACCATCCGATAAATACATCATTGTTCTTTTTCAAAGAGCAGACCCTCTGTGTCCTAGTGGTCTATTCAATCTGTTCTATGACAGTTCACTTCATATCATTAGTACTGGGCCCAGTCGCTATTCTTAGAAAGAGGTTTGTCATTCTTGTAGTGTTTCGTATATTCCTGCAATTTTCGCAGGTTCATGCTTTTACCTTTCTGGAGGTCCTCCCCATGTATCGGAGGTTGCATGGGCTGGTTATCAGGTACACCACGATCATGGCATTCCAATTGCTATGATTTCTTAGTGTCCAAGTGTTTCCCGTTTCCAAAATCAAGGATTTGGTAGTGCTAGTGAGGTGACACACACTACAGTTACCTCAGGCAAAATGGCCAGTTACTTCAGGTAGTCCCCAATTGTTGAGCACTGTTGTTATTGTATGAGTGTTCTTCTTTTATATGTGGGCTAATATATGGCTTTATTTTGGCTCTTAGCCTTCTTAAATGAAAGCAAGGGGGTTTCCCAAGTCAGGTTCCCTGTGTGGAGGATGTTCCAGTGTTTGTTGACTACTTTCTCAATTTTATTGGTGATGGTGTTATAAGTACTCACACATATAAGGGGATTGGACGTGTCATTGCAGATGATGTTTTCCAATTGGGCCTCTCTGTTTTGGTTGCTAGTCCCTTTACATATCGTATTTTTAATTCTCTTCGGATAGCCACGGCCTCTCAGTTTCTCCTTCAGAGACCTGGCCTGGATGTTGAAGTCTGATTTCTTTGCACACTTTCTTCTCAACCTCAGAAATTGTCAATACAGGAGGTTTTTCTCAAGTGTCTATTGTGGAAACTGTTAAACTTCAGAAGGGTAATTTGTCTATAGGCTTAAGATAAGTTCTGGTGCCCAGCTTGCCACCGTCTGTGTAAATCATCACATCCAAGAAAGTTATGGATTCTTAATCATCATGTGGGAATTATAAGTTGGGTTCTCATTCGTTGATCCATGTTCTGAAGGGGGCGAAAGAGGTATTATCCCTTTCCAGATCACCATGATGTTTTTAATGTAACATCTCCATATAGTATGTCCTTCCTAAAGGGGTTGCTGGTATGTAATATGTGTTTACTTTTGAAGCTAAACACATACAGTCCTGCCACTCTTGGGGTAAAGGCATTGCCTATTGATGTATCTAAAGTCTGTAGGTATAATGTTCCCTCAAATTCAAAAATGTTTTTCCTAAGTGCAAGTCATTCACAATCGAGAATGAAGTGCTTGGGCGTAGTGTATTACCACTCTCCCTGGTCCAGGGATTCTTGAATCACTATCAGTGTATCCTCCTGCAGGGGGTTTGTGTATAAACGTTCCACACCCAGGCTAAGAAGTAAGTTTATCTCTGGGTCATACTCCATATCTTGTAAGAGAGGTAGTAATCTTTTGTGGCATTTTGGGGGAAGCCTATTCTTGTGAATTTTTGCTGGTGTATATAAAAATGTTGTTTAGGTGGTGGTGGTCATAAGAAATTCTGCCTCTTTTTTAGAGATCCATTTGTTTTCTTCTGCTTTCTCCACCAGACTTTTAATCTCGATTTTGAGTTCTTGTGAGGGTCTGTGTGGAGGATCTGGTACATCTTTCTGTAATTTAGAAGGTGAAGACAGGCCATCCTGTAGGTCTCTTTATCTTGCAGGAAGATGCCCCCCCTTTGTCTGCTTTTTTATTATAATCCTGTCTTCCTCTCTTAGTTCTTTCAGAGCCAAAGGCGCAGCTCTTGTCATATTAAGATAGATGGGTTTATCTCCCTCATGTAATAGTTCACTGCAATTGAACACTGCCTGTTCAAAGGTAAGAACCTCAATGGGGATCGAGGCTAAAAGGGGGCAGAATGTAGATTTCAGCTTCAACCCCATGTCACCCCTCTGCACTGTGTCTTTCAAAGGTTCTGTTTTTTCAAAAATCGCCCTTAACTTCAGTTTTCTGAAGAATTCCGCCGACTCCCAATGTAGGCAAAATTCATCGAGATCAGACATAGGTACAAAACCCTAACCCTTTATTAAGAACCTTCCATTGTATGGATGTCAGGAGAATTGAGGATACATTTGTTAAGATATCATGCCTCTGCTCGTCCCACGTTTGTTGTCCCTCGACATGCTCCTGGTGTTCACCATTGGTTGGGAATCCTCCTAGTGTGCCTGGTTTTCCCTTCTTTCTTCCCCATTCCTCTTCCTCCCGTCTATAAAAAAGGAAATTGCAGGCTTTGAGGGAAGTTTTTCCGGTGGGTCTTAGGAAAAAGGGTCTCCCTATCCAAGATATTGTGGGAGATGTGTATGTTGATGGAAATGTTGTTGGGGTATTCCCATCTGATTCTGGAACGAGTTGAATCGGTGCCATGTTTGTGGTCATGGTCTGCCTCTGTTCCTGCCTCAGGTGTTTCTCCCTGCTCGACCAGCTACCAGCGTCTGATGACCCCTCATCTGAAGTGTAATTATCTGATGAGTATCCTTGCTTTTCTGAACTATTATTTTTGGGTGGTGAGTAGGAGTATACCTTCACAAAAGAGAATTTCTTAAGATCCTTCTGAAATTTCTGGATCTTGAATTGTGTGGGGTAATCCTTATATTCAGTGATCTCTCTGTTCATTTCCTCTAATCTCTTTTTGTGCGAGGTAATGGTTGCCTTTAGATGGCTTTCGGTTAATGGGATTTCAATCAGCATGCCTTCCGAGAGGATTTTTGTGTTTTTTATATTTAAAATCAGCCAATCTTGAGTGCAATGTCAGGCTGTTTGTGCACAGTCTCTCACCAAGGATGCATCTTCCAGAAAGATTCTGGGAGCATTGGTCACTATTAGACCTCTGGGGACCGAACTAGCTCTTATGTGGTCGGTCATTATTACCCCATGTCAGGTTATACTGTTTCTGTTTCTTTCTGCTCAGTAAGGTGGCCCAGTCTTTAGTTTGTGCAATGGTTTGGGTTACATTAAGGTCATATAATAAAAGTGGTCCTGAGAGGATTTGGTTGACATCCTCATCTGTAAACGTCAAGCCTTGGCTTTCTGCCATACTAAATCTTAATATTATATCACCTTATTTAGTCCCCCTTTATTATCACAAGGAATGTTATTCTTAAACTGTCATCTTTCCCATGTGTAAGTGTATTATCTGAAAGAAGATCTTTCTAAGAGCAAACTATCACAGCTGTGTGCTTTAATCATATAATAAACATAAGTGAGAGAGAGAAAGAAGGGATCTTACTCATCTTCCCTGAACTAAATCAACAGAACAAAAAGGAACAAGCTTGCTACCTACCTAAACCAAACTATTGAGGGGTCTCTAGCTCAAGACCAGGTGAAGGGGGAACCTTAGGGTTTTTTAGGGAACCCTTACTCACCAACCAAGTTGGTGACATTCTTCATCGTTGGGTTCCCATCCTGGTAGCCCAATGCTTCCAGGGTGAGCTTCAACGCCTGATTACAGCGGAGTTGATATTTTAGTGTGTGCAGATCAGGTGTAAGGGTTTTAAAATTGACTCAGGGTCTCCTACTTCTGGAGGTATTTTAATAGTGGAGGCACAGGTCAAAAATGAAAAACAGTGACATAGAGGAGTTGTGGCTTGAGAAGGTTCAATATGTGGTCCAATATGTCTAGCTTGGGCAAGAGAAGAGAAGTGGACATTTATCTTAGGAAGGAGTCTGCCGGTATCTTCAATGCAGGAATGTGGGGGAAATGCTAAAGCATGTAAAGCATCCATATGTCAGGGTGTTGTGTCTGTCTTGTTAGAGAAGACATGGCTAGGCTGTAGCTAGGGGCACTGTCAGCAATGTGTGAAGGGGTGGTTATGGGAGAGGCAATTTGTTCATGTGTGTGCGATAAGAATAAGCATGTTTATGATGAGGTTTGAAGCATAGAAAACCTTGTTATGTTATGTTATGTTATTATAATTTGTATAGTGCACCAAAACCCGTGGGTGTCTAGGTGCTTCCGGTTCTTCATACTGTGTCAGGAAAAGCTAGTTTCTAAAAACCATGTCTTGAGTAGTTTCCTAAACTCAAGAAGGGAGGGTATCCTCCTAAGATGAAGTGGAAGGGAGTTCCATTCCTTGATGGTATTGTGGCTGAAACTCCTCCCACCCCAGTTCGTCCTTTTGAATCTGGAAGTGGTCATCAAGTTGGCATTGGCCGAACGTAAAGGTCTATTAGAAGAATACCAACTGAAACGTCCCAAAGAAATTGTGGGCCATCTCTGTGCAGTGCCTTATGTGCCGTGCAGAGAGCCTTGAATTTAACACGCTGACCACTGGCAGCCAATGCATGTCCTGGATACCTGACCTAATGGACTGATATTTGGGAACGTCCGGGACTAATTTGGCGGTGCCGTTTTGCACTGCCTGCAGCCTTCTGAGTAGGTTAGATTGGAGGTTGATATTTAAACTATTACAATAATCCAATTTTGATAAAACCAGGGAGGTCATCACTGTTTTTCTGGTGTGTTTGGAAATAAATGGGAGAATCTTGCGTACGGTTCTAATGGTAAGGTATGAGGAAGACACAACCTTAGAGATCTGGTACTTAAAATTAAGTTTCTCATCTATAATTGTTGTGTATCGATTTAGATTCTGTATGAATATTCCCGATTCATGCCCTTATATAGGTATATTTCACACTGCCCTTATATAGGCATAGAAATCTAGTCCTTATTTAGGCATAGTCCATGTTACCCAAATACAGGCATGGCTACTTACATCCATTCATCTACGTCACAACGAGTTCTTGGAAAATCAGACTCTTAAGCTTTAGGGACTTACCCTTGCCTGGAAATTGATTTCTCCAAGAACTCATTTATTATGCATGAACATCTATTCCTTAGGGGTTCATTCATATGCCCGACTTTTACATCAATACTGGCATTCCTAAACACTTTTAAGGTATAAATATACCTTCACTTGCTATGGCAAAGCACTGTGTGGTTCGGTACAGTTCGACTACCTACTTGAACGACGCAGCTCGCCACAGCAAGTACCGAAGGAAGCCAACTCCCCAGTTGACGCACTGACTAGAGCTGTCATCCTCCTGCCAAGAATCCAGCTCCAGTGTTTCTGACTCTCCTTGCGGGGTGTTGGGGGAATCGAGTCCCGGGAAAGATACCAACCTCTCTCATTCTAAGGTATGGAATTGATTATAACCTAGAGAAACCTTTGACAATTCTTGGCAAAACTAACCTAAACAAAACTATAGCTAAAACAGCACCTACTTCTTCCCTCATACTAAACTTAGGTTAGGCACACTGGGGTAGGATTATCTTAGAAGCACCAGTTGAGTATTTTAGCCTGTGTTTTTTATGTATGTATTTTTATATATGTAATAGCAACAGATCATGCTATTATTGTATTATTTTATATTGCTGTTTACGGTGTACGCATTATACTTTGCATTCTGTCTTACGATTGTAGCAGTTCCTATCTCTTGCATGAGAAAGAAGACTGTTCAATAAACCCTTTTTATTGAAATGCCCATTTCTCTTTTTCTGTGCAATTCTGTAGAAACGAAGCATGCACGATTGACTGAGTGAAATAGTTATCTATTGTTTCCACGACTCTGAAGATATTGTTCCGACTCTTAGGGAAACAAAGTTGTCATGTTTATGCGGTTGTCAGACTAATCCCTTCTTGTTTATTCAAGAAAGTTTCTAGTGACCTCTGAGTTAGCTGGCACACACAAGGAATTACATTTACTGTACTCGATAGAGACATACTGACCTCAGTCCTATGTCAAATCTATAGTGTATGTTTCTCCAATGCGCAGAGACTATTAGGGCCTATAGGAACTAGACTACATAATGAGCCCCAGATTTTTAGCTTTGGCTACTGGTGTGGGAGGGGGACCAAGGGTGTCTGGCCACCAAGCTGGCAACCACGGACGAAAAAGGTTTCCAAACAACACCACCTCAGTTTTACTTGAGTTCAACTTCAAGCAGTGCCTACTCTTCCAGTTGCTCAGTGCGGTCATACAGTCATGTAGTTTGAGGGAGTAATTAACTTCCTTGTCCACTGTCGAAATTACCAACTGGGTGTCATCGGCATAGAAAGTAGGGATTGGGTCAAAACTTCTAATACGAGGAGCGAGTTCGGAAACATAAATCGTAGGACTCAACGAGGATCCCTGCAGAACCCCACAAGGCAAGCAAAAGGTGCTGACTTAAAATCGCACAGGTGTACTGTTTCGGTTCTGAGTAAAACGATGTTAAAAGGGAAAGGGACTTTCCTCCTATACCTATGGCTTTTAATCATTGAACCAGAAGTGTATAGTCCAAATGTCGTGGTTAGGTCGAGCAGAATAAGAGCTGCCAACCCTCCGCCATCCTGCGCAGTGCAAATTTCCTCTGTGGTCTTTATCAGAGCCGTCTCAGTGCTATGACTCACTCTGAATCCAAACTGACTCTGGTCTAGGATTTGATTGTCTGCAATAAAAGTGGAGAGCTGAACATTTATTATTTTTTCAATAATTTTCGCAGGAAGAGTGAGTCTCACGATAGGACGGTAATTGGCCGGGTCCGTTATGTTCTTGTTGGATTTGTTTGGAAGCAGCAATATACAGGTCTGTTTCCTCATGGTAGGGAAAAGTCCTTGCATTAGCATCTGATTAAACATACTAGATAACTGCGGACTAAAAAGATGGTTGATAATTTGGAGGATCCTAGGAGGGCAGGGATCATCAGGAGATCCAGATTTGGCAGTTGAAATAAGCCTAGCTATTTGAGTTGAAGATGTAGGAGTAACATTTTATTAAGACGCTTTGACACTGGCTTCCTGTTTGGTAACATTGGCGTTTGATTTGTGGTTAGCAAACTGATCATATATTTTATCCACCTTTATTGTAAATGAGTGAGCAAGTGTGTTGCAAAAATCTTGGTTACGGTTGCGGGAATCATCTTTTGTAACTGTTTTTGTTTCATACTTCATTACAATAATGTCTGCTTTTAAGAGCAAATAGTAAAAACTCAAATTGAGTGCCCTTTCACTTTTAAAAGTGCTCCAATGTCCTCGAATTATATTACTGGTAATGCAGTATTCAGGGAAGATAACAATGCAAAACAGTTATGTCATTGAAAAGAGTAAATTGCCAATCAAAGTTAAGCAATATAATCTTTTACATATAACTGTTAGTGTACTCACCATAGGTAGGATCCGCTCTTTGCATGCAGGTACAAAATGTGATGTATCATGTAGCCAAAATCTGCTGGGCTGCTGGCAGCTCTCTGTGCCTGGACCCCAGTGGCTGTCTCCTGCAGCATGAATGGAAAGGGGCGACCGCTCGGTCCCCCCGAACGTATGGATGGGTGCCCCGAACCCCCTGGGAAACCAGTTTTGGCGGGGTGGGCGTAGCCCGGCTGGTATGCCCAAAGCGCCTTTCCCCGCCCAAGAGGGGTTGTCCTAGACACCTCGATGGAAGACCACGCCCAGTAGGCGTATCGGGGACGGGTACACGCCCTCCCGCAGAAGGATAAAGGAGCGGGAATCCAGAAGATCGTCCTCTTGTTCCTCGGATCGGAAGGCTGCACCCACTCGTTGCTCGTGAGCCCTCGACAGAACAAGCAGCAATTTTGAATGTGGTAATCTAGTTTTTTCTCTTTCAGTTTCGAGGGCCCACAGATTTCAGGACCTCGTGGATCGACCAAGGGCGGAAGACTGGAAACCATGCCTAGCAAGAAAGCAGGAAAGGGTTCCGAGACAGAGAGGATGTTACGCCTGTTGTCGAATCGGATGGTTTGTATGGACCGCAAGCTCGGACAAGTCCAATCGCTCGGGAGAGGTTTAGCGGAGGTAAAGAAGCAATTGGCCGCATTGAACGACCCAGGTCAGCCGAAAAAGGTTATAGGCCCGGCTTTGCCGGGAATAGTCCCCGGGGGAAGAGGGAAGCGGGTCAAGGAAAGGGCGGTTTCGGGGGGGGTCCCTGTTCCAGAGGTAATCAATCAATCAATCAATCAAAGACATTTATAGAGCGCACTACCTACCCGTAGGGTCTCAAGGCGCTTGGGGGGGGGGAGTGCCGCTACTGCTCGAACAGCCAGGTCTTGAGCTTCTTCCTGAAGGAGAGGTGGTCTTGGGTCAGGCGCAGGTCGGCCGGGAGGGAGTTCCAGGTCTTGGCGGCCATGTAGGAGAAGGACCTTCCTCCTGTGGTGGCTCTGCGGATGCGTGGGACGGCGGCGAGGGCGTGGCTGGCAGATCGGAGGTGGCGTTTGGGAGCGTAGAAGTTGATGCGGTTGTTGAGGTAGCTCGGGCCTTGATCGTGGAGAGCTTTGTGTGCGTGGGTAAGGAGGCGGAAGGTGATTCTCTTGTTGACCGGGAGCCAGTGCAGGTCTCTAAGGTGTCCGGAGATGTGGCTGTGTCGTGGGATGTCGAGGATGAGTCTGGCTGAGGCGTTCTGGATGCGCTGGAGTCTCTTCTGGATCTTGGCGGTGGTTCCGGCGTAGAGTGCGTTGCCGTAGTCCAGTCGGCTGGTGACGAGGGCCTGGGTGACGGTTTTCCTGGTCTCTGTGGGGATCCACCAGAAGATCTTCCGAAGCATGCGCAGGGTGTTGAAGCACGACGAGGAGACGGCGTTGACTTGCCTGGTCATGGAGAGGGAGGAGTCCAGGATGAAACCCAGGTTGCGTGCGTGGTCCGTCGGTTTGGGTGCGGTGCCCAGGGCAGGGGGCCACCAGGAGTCGTCCCAGGCGGAGGGCGAGGAGCCCAGGATGAGGACCTCCGTCTTCTCTGAGTTCAGTTTCAGGCGGCTCGTCGTCATCCACTCGGCAACCTCTTTCATCCCTTCGTGCAGGTTGGCTCTGGCGGCGGCGGGGTCGTTGGTCAGGGAGAGGATCAGCTGGGTGTCGTCGGCGTAGGAGATTATGTTGAGGTTGTGTTGGCGTGCGATGGCCGCGAGGGGGCTCATGTAGACGTTGAAGAGAGGTGGGCTCAGCGAGGATCCTTGAGGGACGCCGCAGATGACTTCGGTGGCCTCTGACTTGTACGGTGGTAGGCGGACTCTTTGGGTTCTTCCGTCGAGGAAGGAGACGATCCATTCCAGTGGCTTTTCCTGGATTCCGACGTTGCTGAGGCGCTGCACTAGGGTGCGGTGGCAGACCGTGTCGAAAGCCGCGGAGAGGTCTAGGAGGATGAGGGTACCTCTCATCGCCCCCCTCGTACCGGTCGATAACCCGGTTCAGAACCCAGATGTAGGGCAGCCTATCCCGGTGGTGATCACCTCTGTCGAGGACGATGAAATACCCCCAGAATTGGCCGCACAGTTGACGGCATGGCTCAAAACAAAGGTGGGGGGCACAGCGACCCCGGGAGACCCGGCCGAAGAAGCCAGAGTGTTAATAAAGCAGTTGCGGCAATCGAGAGATGTCGCGAAGGCGAGTGTTCCTCTTGTTCCCCCACAGGTGGCGCCGGGAGTACCAGCAGCTGGTCAAGAAAAGACGGCAACAACAGCCGATCCGGGTAAGCTCGCATTGCCGATGGTGGGGGAGGGCTCGATACCCTCAAGGCGGGAAAAGGTTGCACAGCACATTCCCTTGGCCACGAAAGAGTTAATATGGGGAGACAAGTATGTCAACATGTTTTCATTGTTAACGGACCATCGTGAGATGGAGTATGCTAAAACGCAGAAAGATTTGTGGGACCCTAGTGTCTGGCGCGCCAAGATGGCCGAGTTCAGGGTGGAAGAGACAGTGACGAACTGGGTTAAGGCCTTCTCTATATTTACCGCAGTTATGGGGGAACGTAAACCTGAGGTTATGACTGAGTTGGTTTGCTATCAGAATCGCATTATGGATTTTTATTCAATGTATGAGGGGGAAGAATGGAAAGGCTATGACATCAAGTTCCGTAAAGCAAAAGAATATGATGCTTCTTTGTCTTGGGATTGTTTGGACTCGGTGTCATGGCACAAGCAACTCCTGCCAGGGGCGACAGGTACGTCCTCGCCAAGGCGGGAGCGGGTCCGGAGTGGTCCGCCAAAAGCCCGGGGTGCCCTTTCGAGCAGGCACAGGTGGGGGCTATCAGCCTAGAGTTGGTGGGAATGGCCGAAAATGAGGGGTCTGTTGGGGCTTCAATCGAGGCAATTGTAACAGACCGCAGGGGACATGCAAGTTTAAGCATGTGTGTGCCGGCTGTGGGAATTCCTCACACCCGGAAAGTGCATGTAGATCAAAAAATGGCGGGACGGGAGGAAAAGGTGGACCTAAGCAGGAGTGAGGTAGACCTTTGTAACCGATTGCCTACACCCGTTGATCTCATGGTTATGATTCCGTGGTTAAACAAATACCCTGATCATGTATCCGCTGGGGTGTTGAGGAAGGGATTCTTACATGGCTTCCACATCCCGGCGGGGGAAGTTCGGGGGAACTCCTTTTGTAGAAACCAGTTATCGGTACGGCACAACCCAGGCGTGGCAGAAAAGAGAATAGCAAAAGAGGTCAGTTTAGGACGAGTGGCTGGCCCCTTTTCCTGCCCGCCGGTGGCCGAGTTCATCTGTTCCCCGTTAGGGGTTGTCCCGAAGAAAGATCCGGGGGAGTTTAGACTCATACATAACCTTTCTGCTCCTAGGGGTTCCTCAGTGAATGATGCCATTGACCCAGACGTTTGTTCGGTACGATACGCATCGTTCGACGATGCCGTGGCCATATTGAACCACCTAGGCCCTGGGGCGCTGATGGCGAAATGTGATATCGAATCAGCATTCCGGTTGCTTCCGGTGCACCCGCAGGATCAGCGCCTGCTAGGTTTTGCATTTCAGGGAAGTTATTACATGGGTAAATGCATGCCCATGGGTTGCTCCATTTCATGTGCATATTTTGAGATGTTTAGCTGTTTTTTGGAATGGGCATTTACCGAGGCTACAGGGCATAGACATGTTATGCATTATCTGGATGACTTTCTGTTTTTGGGGGCAGCCGGTGATACGAACTGCGCGCAGGCGCTGTATGATTTCTGCATCCTCATGAATGAATTTGGTGTCCCATTGGCACCAGGTAAGACGGTCGGACCATCTACTTCACTGGAGTTTCTGGGAATTGAGCTCGATTCTGTGGAGGGGTGTTTCCGACTACCAGTAGACAAAGTGATCAAGTTCCAGGCTTCCTTGATGCAATGCCTGGGTGGGGAGAAAGTGACCCTGCACCAGTTACAACAAACAGTGGGTCAGCTTAATTTTGCCTTGAGGGTGATTCCTATGGCCCGCCCGTTTTCGCGCTCTATCGCGCAAGCTATGGGTGGTCTCAAAGAGGCTCACCACCGTACGAGACTGTCTGGAGAGGTTCGCCAGGATATGCGTATTTGGTTGGCATTTCTGGCGGACTTCAACGGTCGAGTCGTCTAGAGCTCCCCGCCAGAGTCTTCGGAGGAATTAGGTCTATGGACCGACTCGGCAGGGAGCGTGGGTTTTGGCGCCATCTTAGGTGATCGATGGTCGGCACAAACATGGCCAACATGGTGGCACTCCAACGGTCTCACAGGTAACATTGGGTTCCTCGAGTTATTCCCCATCTGGGTTGCTCTGATGACATGGGCTGACGACTTCAGGGGCCGCTCAGTGGTTTTTTGGTCCGACAATATGACTGTTGTTGATTGCATTAACCAACAGGCAGCACGCTGCAAAATGATCTTGAGATTGTTGAAAGAGATTGTGCTACTTTGCATGAGATTGAATGTACTGTTCAAGGCGAAACATGTGCCAGGTGTACTGAATCATGCGGCTGATGCACTCTCTCGTTCACATATACAGGCATTCAGGGGTTATCTGCCCACAGCAGACCTAGAGGCAGCACCATTCCCAGAAGCAATGTGGCTAATCGGTGCCTCGGATTACAAGACCTCGTGGCAGCGAGTCTAGCCCCCAGGACAAGGAAAGCATACGAAGGAGCGTTTCGTTCCTTTTGCACATATTTAGGTCCCACGGGGAGTCAGAATTGGGGTCAGGAGGAATCCTTCCTGGAGTACCTGGTTGCACTACACAGGGAGGGCCGATCAGTGGCAACGGCCGGTAGGCATAGGCTGGCCATTTCCTTCATGGCCCAGGTACACGGCATAAAAGACCCTACAGGTTCTTTTTTGGTGAAGAAAGCCCTTCGCGGCTGGCAGCGCCTTGAGGGTTGCAAGAAAGATACGAGGCACCCGATTGGCTTAGACAGACTGTCTCTGCTTTTAGCAAAGCTGGATGAGACGTGTTCCTCCCATTACGAAGCAGTTCTGTTCCGGGCAGCGTTCACATTGGCATTCCATGGGGCCATGAGGGTGAGCGAACTTGTCGCAAGGAACAAGAGAGATATGGAGGGAGGCTTGTGCAGGGATCACATCCAAATAAGGGGTGATTCAATGGTAATCACGATAGCCAGGTCCAAGACTGACCAAGGGGCTATGGGAGATAGTGTTGTCGTGCAGCGCAGACGTGGGTCCCCCGTTTGCCCGTTGAGGGGTGTGGAAGACTATTTGGCGCTGAGAGCGGCCGCATGGGGGGGGAGTTTGCTCCGACACAAGGATGGCACCCCACTGACGAGATTTCAGTTTCAGAGGGTGCTAGCACTGGCAATCGCTGACGCGGGCATGGACCCGTGCGATTTTGGGACCCACTCCTTTAGGATAGGGGCTGCTACTCAGGCTACAGCCAGGGGTCAGAGTGCTGAGGAAGTGAAACAATTGGGCCGTTGGTCCTCGAATTGCTTCAAGAGGTATGTGCGCTTGCACATGTTGTAAGTGATCAATTGACATGCACTCACGTTTTCTGTCTTTTGTTTACTTTGCAGTTTCGCGAGCCTGCCACGCAGGGCGGAATTGGAGGTCGACCCTGCATCAAGAGACCAGCGGTCAGAGGTCACCGACTGGAGAGAGGATGGTATGGGTCGTGGGCCACTCATACGTGAGGCGCGCCGGTGACGTATTCAAGGAAGGTGACGCGATTCACGCACCTGGGGAATACGGGTTCAGAGTGGCCTTCCATGGGAAAGGTGGGCTCGTTTTGACAAATTTGAATCATTTTTCGAGGGACTTTTAGGGTGGCATAGGTCAGCGCCATCTGTAGTCATAGTACACCTGGGAGGCAACGACTTGGTGACACTGGGTAGACGAGTGTTACTTGAACGAGTCTTGTCGGCTGTTAGCTGGTTGGCTAAAAGAGTCCCGGGGTGCACGATTGCCTGGTCCCACATGATTCCTAGAAGGAGGTGGCAGGGGGGCCTTTCGGTGTCAGCTCTGAACCATTTGGTTAAACGGGTCAATAATAAGATTGGTAGATTGTTCCGTTCTGCACAGTTGCATGTCATTCCTCATGGGTGTATCCGGGGTGACCATATGTATCTGAACGATGGGGTTCACCTGTCCAGGGAGGGGAATGATTTACTCATAGGAGACTTTGTTGCATGGCTAAGAGGTTTGAGGAAGCATGACCTATAGGAGGAGTTGGGGGGGACCGGATCGTCGGTCAACTATCCGGTCGGTGGCGGTAAGGTCATGATCGGTGAGCAGTAATTTCAAGGTCCCTAGAGTGGGGCGCCACCCACAATGGATGGGAGCGCCCGGGGGAAGACGGCCATTGGCACCTTCCACGGGGAGGCGGCACCCACTAACGATGGGGCGCCTAGGGGGAGATGGCCATGGGCCCCTCCCAGGGGGGGAGGCGGTTATATGCCCCTCCTTACTAATTTCCCGGGGGCCGGATATCCGCGACGGCGGATAGAGAGTGTGGGGTTGGGGGGGAGAGTCCACGCTGTCCTTCCTACAGAGACCTCATACGGGAACTCGGACGACCCTTAAGATGGCGTCGAGTAGAAAGGGGGCCCCCACCACGACAAGGGAAGTTACAGTTGGCAATGAGGGTAGAGCCCTCTGCGCATGCGCCGCTCACACAGTGAGGGCGGGAGTTTGGTAGTAGGGATCTGACACCGGTTAAGACCTTGCCGTTGGCCCTTAATGCTAGGATGTACAATTTGAATTAGAGTATATGCATTTTCAGGATGTTAGCCAAAAGTACATGACTGCATCGAAATGTAATAAAATGACAAATTGTACATAATGCATAATGATGAAACTTTTATTTAATGTTTTAAATTTGTTTCATATTTTAATAAATACGGCCGGGAGGGTGACTCCCTCCCGTCTTCCAAAAGTTCAACTATTGTCCGACGTCCCATCCTTGGGGATATGTGTTGGGAGGGGGTGGCGGGCATCCCGGCCATATGGAAAGGGGCGACCGCTCGGTCCCCCCGAACGTATGGATGGGTGCCCCGAACCCCCCGGGAAACCAGTTTTGGCGGGGTGGGCGTAGCCCGGCTGGTATGCCCAAAGCGGCGTAGCCGGGGCGCGCCTTTCCCCGCCCAAGAGGGGTTGTCCTAGACACCTCGATGGAAGACCACGCCCAGTAGGCGTATCGGGGACGGGTACACGCCCTCCCGCAGAAGGATAAAGGAGCGGGAATCCAGAAGATCGTCCTCTTGTTCCTCGGATCGGAAGGCTGCACCCACTCGTTGCTCGTGAGCCCTCGACGGAACAAGCAGCAATTTTGACCCACCCACCAGCCCCTGATAGCAAATGTTTGGAGGAAAATAAAGTTTTTCTGAGTGATGAAAGTTTAGGCCTTTTTTCCTTGGTACAGTGAATGAAGGAACTTTGAGAATAAAGATTTGGTTTGCATTAGAGAAATGTCTTCTTGCAGGAAAGATCAGTGATAACAGTAAGATGATGTAAAAAAAATTCTTTTCGTAGGTAAAACAACTGTCGTATTTATTTGTCGGGCGGTAAGGTCATGATCGGTGAGCAGTAATTTCAAGGTCCCTAGAGTGGGGCGCCACCCACAATGGATGGGAGCGCCCGGGGGAAGACGGCCATTGGCCCCTTCCACGGGGAGGCGGCACCCACTAACGATGGGGCACCTAGGGGGAGATGGCCATGGGCCCCTCCCAGGGGGGGAGGCGGTTATATGCCCCTCCTTACTAATTTCCCGGGGGCCGGATATCCGCGACGGCGGATAGAGAGTGTGGGGTTGGGGGGGAGAGTCCACGCTGTCCTTCCTACAGAGACCTCATACGGGAACTCGGACGACCCTTAACCACTTCGCTGCTCAGCATATTCCCCTCCTGTGCTGAGAATTTGTAAATCCCATTATTCATGACGAGCTGGGCTCGTCATGAGCGTGCGAGGAGGCTACTTCATGACGAGCCCAGCTCGTCATGAGTGTGGAAGGGGCTAGGATGGCGTCGAGTAGAAAGGGGGCCCCCACCACGACAAGGGAAGTTACAGTTGGCAATGAGGGTAGAGCCCTCTGCGCATGCGCCGCTCACACAGTGAGGCCGGGAGTTTGGTAGTAGGGATATGACACCGGTTAAGACCTTGCCGTTGGCCCTTAATGCTAGGATGTACAATTTGAATTAGAGTATATGCATTTTCAGGATGTTAGCCAAAAGTACATGACTGCATCGAAATGTAATACAATGACAAATTGTACATAATGCATAATGATGAAACTTTTATTTAATGTTTTAAATTTGTTTCATATTTTAATAAATACGGCCGGGAGGGTGACTCCCTCCCGTCTTCCAAAAGTTCAACTATTGTCCGACGTCCCATCCTTGGGGATATGTGTTGGGAGGGGGTGGCGGGCATCCCGGCCATAGGAGCAGCACGAGGCCAGCTCTCACCTCCCTCCTTAGCTAAAACAAAGGCCTACCACCAGTTTACACCCAACGGATGCAAATTTGATCCCTTTATATTCCCTGGAATGAGAATAGACCCGGTATTCCCTGTCCCAGATATTATCCCCCTTTCAAGGAAATGTAATTTGTAATCTCCGTATTTTTGTGGAGGAATACTGTCCTGAATCTTTAAGGTTGGCTTAGGAAACCCTACGACAAATTACGGGGAACTTGTGATCAGGGATTTAGTGCTTATAGCTTCCGAAAACATTTTGCCCCAAAATGTGCCAATGTGCACGCAAGTTTGATTAGTGAGTTTCGACATCAGGGCAAGCCGCAAAAGAAAATAAATGGGATGACAACATATATTGCACGGTGACTATCTGGCAAGTGCAAAAGCATGATTTATACAGACAGAGGTAACATTATATTTGGCATCAGTCGCTAGCTCCAAATTTATGTGCCAATTTCAGTGCATATTTGCAGGAGGCGTCTGCACTTCACTATGAATGAAATATCAAGGCAAAATGACACCTGCTCCGTTGGAACATGTAATCTTACTCAGATGCAAAGAAAACTCATCCGTTCTTCAACCTTGGAATAGTTGAGCTTGACTGTACTTGACAAGGAGGCATTTGTCATTTATAATTCCATTCTGGTTTCTTGAATAGGAGGCAGCATGACTAAGCTTAAATTAATAAACAGCAGTGGGTATCGACTTGAAGACGCTGGTATAGAATGTCATTAAGAAACCCATATTCGAGAAGTGTAGGACATATGATTTATTGGTCCTTTTCACTTCCAGATATTGAAAGAAAGGTTTTATTTCTGTAGATGGAAACCTTATATTATCTAGAGGCAGCAGCTTAATTAATTTCCACGCTGAGAGCCACTTGCATTGCTACACGAATGCATGATCGATTACATTTCAGATGTTTTTCAGCTTAACTAGTGGCCATGATTTAGTCTATCAGTCCGTGAGGGAAAGTGTTATTTCTCCTAGTTTCACAACTCTCTACAGACTGATTCACCGAGAGGTGAATAGCTTGTAAATCTCTTTCCCATTAGTTGCAAATTGTACAATAGTACATCTGTCAAATACATCATAAATCTCCCCATGAAGGATAAGGCAGTTCCTCTCTTCATAAAAGAGACCATTTCACCGGCAAGTTTGATATTTTGAAAAGAGGTAGAGTTTCCTGTTAAAAATTATCAGAGCAAAATGCTTTGCTCGATTTTGAAAAATAAATACTAGGCAAATTTGAAAATGTGGTGCAAAGTGTTCACACCGGAACATGCAACATATTTCTGAGTCAGTAGAAGTGCGAAGTTAAACAAGACGTGGGCTGAATCATACACTCAATACCTTACGTGCTACAGGGTCAGACTGGCCTGTAGAGCAATCTGGCATTGCCCGAAGTGTTGGACTGACAAGTCAATGTGTGGACCAGTTTTATGGGTGTTTGTGGGCCTGCTTTAAGGTCTGATGGGCCGGTTTTTGTCTAGAATTTCCACAAACACTCCTTGCAGTAAGAACAAACACATGCAGTGACCCATATCTTGCAAAACAAATATGCAGCTTGTCTTTACAAGTTCAAAACTGTCCTGATTTAGAAATGTGGACACCTTATTTAGCTATGTGTACAGTGTTTCGCTAATGGAACCACTTTCATTTTGGTGTCTGGGCCTTTTTCCTGTTCCAGTCCGACCTATAGAACAGGCCGTACACGCTCGAATTCACCCAGGGGAAGGCAACCTTGTTTCCAGTGGTGGCTGGTGAACTTTTAATGTGGTCACTGTCCCATATTCCATTGCGGGAACACATAAAGTCAGGGAAAAGGCTCGATTTGTGTGGGGTTGAAGGGCAACTTTGATAAACAATTGAGCTAAGTGCTGGGTTTTTTTCAGCAAAACTACCTAAAAAGCGACAGCGCTTTCAGGCACGTCTGTGAAGACACTCATTTTCATGTGCTCCACAAGTCTGAGAAATGAAGAAAGTGCATAGATTGAATATAAAAACAAATAAACATACAGATTAAAATAAATAACCTGGGAAAAGAATCTGGCTTGGTCTCCTATCGTTTTCCCCAAAATATATACCATCATCATTCACAGCTACCATGCAATTCCTTTTATTCTCCCATCATGCTTCTCTGAGCCGATTCTCTGTCACAGAACACGAATGTGCATCTGCTTGGGCATGAATGGGAAAATTAAAAGTTGTACTCCATCTTCACAAGAACTACATCACAAGAGGTTCTCAATTGGCCTAGATTTTACATTATCCATTTTATATTCTTGGCTAGACGCTGCAAATCCAATACAGGTATCTGTGTTTGACCCCCAGGATCATTGCAGGTTTGAAGTGTTCCCTCAACCCTTCACTCTACAGGTGTGAGTGCCATTGAGTTGGGTGCCATAAACATTACCTATCTGTCAATAGCACCATGAGACCCCTTTCGTCATGAGGGTATATTCTACTAATGTCCCTAATATATTACATTTATAGGTACACTACAAATCCAGCTTCCTACTTCATCCACATGAATGTATTCCTTTCCTTGCAATGTTATTTACTTCACCCATTACCTACTGTGCCTTACAGAACAAATCCTGCTAAGTGTTGAACTGAACATATGAGAAAATGATCCATCCGAGGAAACCATCTGCACCTCGCAGCTGGTCTGAAAGCCCAGTAGCCTGTGACTCTTGTATATACATTGATCATTTACCGGATGAGCTTTAGACTGCACACTTTGCTCCTATTTGCAATCCTGTCCAAGCTTCTGCCATTTGCCAAATAAGGAATGAGCAACACACTGGAACATTACCTTAAACAAATGTGGAACACATTTCAAATATCCTGGGAAAACAGCTTGAGTTATCGAATATTGAGAATACAATCAAGTCATGTCTGAGGGACATATTTAAGGCCTATGTAGACCTGGCAACCTTGGCATGGTTTCCCCTTACATTTTTACCTTCAGACCTCCTGCTTTCACTGGCCTTGGGACTCTTCACACTTTACCACTGCTAAACAGTGCTAAAGTACCTATTCCCTTTCTCTAACACATAGTATAATTGGCTTATACCTAACTGTCATATTTAATTTACTTTTAGATCCCTAGTAAATTGGTACTACATGTGCCCAGGGCCTGTAAAATAAAAGCCACTAGTCGCCGGCATAACTGATTGTGCCACCCACTTAAGTAGCCTTTTTGAACATGACTCAGGCCTGCCATTCCTGAGCCTGTGTGTGCAGTTTTAAACTGGCATTCTGACCTGGTAAAGCAAACCTTTAACAACAATACACAAACAAACACCTGCGTCTAGTTAGAGGAATGGAAAGCAATGTGACTTGGTGTCCCTAGCTGATGTGGGGTTTTCCTTTTAAAGGAAAATTCCCTCACCCACCAGAGGTGGCACGCTTCATCACTGGCACTCACACCAAGATGGCTAGTCACAGTGAGAGCTACAACACCCTCACAAGAGGTATGATAAATAATTTTCAAATGAGCACAGAGTGGAAATGGAAGCAGAGCATTATTGAAAGTGTTTTCAGATTAAAATGTCTCCAAAGTACGCAACACATTTTATTCATGCATCCCTGAGTCAGGATTAACACAAAGCAAAGGGCCTGCCAGGTATGATAACACCTGCTGGATATTTCCAAAAAAGTAGTTCACATGTTTCTGCCTATGACCCTCCTCAGACGTGTCAAGGCATTCCTCAAAGTGAAAAAAAATGGTATTAATAAGTATCACTATACAAAACCAGTGGTCCACATATAAGTCCGAAATAGGGATCCACTGGTAGTTTCCTGAAAGAAATAATATGCATAGTGTTAACCATTTAAACCATATACAAAAGTAAGAAAGCACCAGTCCTGCTCTCGGAAGTTTGGTTTCCAGGTTTTTTTGTATGAAGGGCTTTGTGTGTGATACAAGCTGTTATGAAGATGCATTTTCCTTCAATAGGAAGCCAGTTGAGACAGGAGAGATGTGATCACACCGTCTAATTCTGTGAAAAAATTTGCAGCCTCATTGAGGACTGCTCTTAGGGTGCAAGGTGACTTTTTGGAGTTCCTGTGATGATGGCGTTACTGTAGTCAAGTTTCGATGGGACTTGTGATTGTACTACCATTTTAAGATCGCTGGGGGGAATTAATGGTTTGATTTTCTTGAGATGTTTTAGTGTGAAGAGTGCTCCTTTGGCTGAGTAGTTTATGTGCTCCTTCATTGACATATTTTTCTCCAGGGTGATTCCCAAGGACATTATTGAGTTAGGGAGTTCGCTGAGTTCCGTGTAGCAGAACTTCGCGAAGTGACCAAAGCACTCCACTGCACTTTGCAGAGTTCTGCAAGTGGCAGAGTGCGTTAGGTCACACAGTTCGTATTGTTTTTTAGCACCCGGTGTTTGGCCAAATGGGCAAATCAGCACAAAGGGCACCATTCACAGCGCAATAGGGCAGCTTCCTCAATGCCAACAGATGGTTTCTCAACACAAGAGTTTGCAACCATCCGTGAATGCCCGCGTGGAGAGAAATCTTGCTGGGCAGTGATCTAGCATTGGATTTTCCTCGCCCGCGCTCACCAACTTCACATAGGCGAACACAAGCACGAGCTAGGAAAATCTCTGCTCCGCTTCGCTGATTTTTTGGGAACTCAGCGTACTCCATGTAGTGTGGAAAACTCTGCAAACCCCGCGAATAGAGCAGAGTTCACTGATTAGGCCTAATAGTTGGAGAGAACAATTTAGAGCATCGAGGTTCTTGAGCCTGACTTGAATTGGTAAGGGATTGTTTTTTGGCGATAGGAGTAGTAATTAAATTTTTTTTGAGGTTGAGCTTTAGGTTGTTGCTATTTAGCCATGTTTGTATCTTGATTAATGTAGTATTCAGACAGCCGATGTCATTGGGTAATTTTATTTTGAAGTAGAGTTGAGTGTCGTCAGAGTATAGATGATATTTTACCCAAATTAGGTCAGAATAATTGTGAGGGGTACTATGAAGAGATTAAGGAGGTTGGGACAGAGGATTGAGCATTGCGCTACACCTTGTGGACCTGGTGCAGGCTTCGATAGCTGTTGATTTTTATTTGTTGTGAGTGGTGCTGTAGATAGGATGTGTACCATCTCAGGACTTTGCATTTGATGCTAGCGCTGTTCTTGAGTGTCTCGATTAAAGCTGAGAGATTTACTATATCAAATCCCATAGACAGATCAAGTAGGATTAGGAGACAGAAGATGCCTTCATATAAAGTTCCACGAATGTCGTCTGTGATATTGAGCTTAGCAGTTTCATTGCTGCAGCCTATTCTGAATCCTGACTTGAATGTGTCATAGAGGTTGAATTCATCTATGTGTTGGCTGAGGTGTAGCCGGATACACCTCTCCATTGTTTTGACTAGAAAAGGAAGGTTGGTTATTGATCTGAGGTTATTGAGATTGTTGGGGTCCGCCCCTAGCTTTTTGAGAAGGGGTATGACTGTCCAGTTAGCCTTGCTTTTGCAGTTGTATATGATCATTGTTTTCTTTGTTTTTTTTGGGTGCTCTGGAACTTAGTTGGGTCTAGTGGGGGAGTTTTCAAGATGACCTGAGTAACATTGGAGCAAGTGGTCTATGTTGACAGACTTGTGTCATGAATAAGAGATTTTTTGATTTTTGCAATTTTGCTAGTGAAGAAGTTGCCTATTTCTTCATAGCATTAATTCGTGGCATTTCGGGGCAAGGGCAGTTTGTTGTTTGATTATGTAGCATAGCTCTCTAAGTCTATTCTTTGCACAGTCAGGTTGGTTTGCGGGAGAAAATGGCTTTTCCCCTAATTATGTGTTTCTTTTATGAGCCCAGTTCAGCTCGTAGGAGTGAGAGGTGTGGCAGGAAGGAGTTCTGTTTCCATAATCTTTCAGTCTGTCTTAGTTGTCTCCTCTATACGTTCAGTTCAGTGCTGCACCAGGATATGGATTGAATTTTTCTAGACTGCTTTAGTTTGAGTGGTGCCATTTTGTCAAACACTTCAGTCATTGCTGAGTTTTTGTGGGCTGTGAGGTCCTCTACGGTGAGAGGTAGAGGTTGCACATGTAATTAGACACTGATCTTGGATTCCCGCTCTGTAAGTGGAATTTGATAAATGTTCTTTGTCCAGTACGTAGGTTTGGTGGATGTTGTGCCATGAGGTTGAACAGTATTGGGTGGTGGTCTAAGCAGTTGATGGGCATGATGGATCGAAGGGAAGCAAGCTTGCTTCTGGTAACAATTGCAGCTCAAGTAGAGCCTTTATTGTGGGTCTGTTTGTTGCAGAGTTGCTTGAAGTCATTTCTAGAAGGTTTATTAGTTTATGGATCGAGGCGTCTTCAGTGTCGTTCTAGTGCAGGTTGAAGTCACCTAGGAACACATTGTTGGTGTCAGTTAGGGAGAACCATGTTATGAGGGCAATTAGTTCTTCTGTGAAGAGTATGCGATTACCAGGTGGGTGATAGATTGTGTGGAATTTGGTAGGCGCGGTGCCTTTAGTTGTGAGTTTGACTCTGACGTATTCTAAAGTCGAGTAATTCATGTTTTCTAGGGTGCTTTCCTGGGTTTCTTCTTTATGGATGATAGCTAGCCTCCCACCTATTCGAGCTGGTCTGTCAAGGACTGATGATGGAGCAGCATAGTGGAATGGGCAAGTCTAGTAAAGGCGGTGAGTGATTGTTAAGTCAAGTTTCGGCAAGGAATGCTAAATTTCAGCTATATCAGCTGCGCTGATCAGATCTAGACATAAGGAGCATGGAGGTTAAGCTGGTATGGTGTTGGAGGAGTGTAGTGTCTGTATGGTGATGTATTGAGTGGGTCGTCTGGGTGATATGTACACTTGGGGAAGTCTATTTGTGCCTGTGATTATTGGGATTCTGAATAAAGGATTGGGGTCCATTGGCGTTTTATTTTTATGTATGAATCGCTGAGTGACTCTGCTTCCATAGCGGATTGAGAGCTCGATAGTGTTTATGAGACTGGCGACTCAAGAGATTGGAGGGCCAGCAGGTGGGCTGTCTGAGACTTAGAGGTCCTTTGTGTGGTGTCCTTTTCTCTAATCTTGGAATGGGATTGTGTAAAAGCATGGCCTGGATCTCTAGGTCATTTTTAAAGTAAGACATGTTAATATGCTAGAGAATCGTGTATTTGTTCTAGTCATCTCAGGAGCAGGGTAAGCATGTCAGAGAGGCTTGCTGGTCTGTATGTGGTTGGCTGGGCGCCGGGTCTAGTGTTAATCAATGGGGAGCAATCATCATTAGAGGGAGGTCAGTATCATTGAGGTTGGAAATGTAGGGGGGTTGTATGCACGGGGAATACATGTAGGGGGTTTGTATATGCTGGGTGGGATTTACATTGGGAATCAAGGTTGTGTTCGAGGGTGCTAATTGGTTAAGGATCTTGAATTGGGGCTGGCGTTATCAAAGCCATAGTGAGCCTAAAGGGGCTGTGTTGTGGTGTGATCGTTAGCTAGGGTGGGCACAGTAGTGTTCAGACTAGTGCTTTCTTGGCTAAAGCATGTGTCATGTGAGGCAGCAGTGGTAAATTGTGGGGCAGTAGGGTCCTGGATGTGACTAGGTTACTGGTTAATGGTTCTGGGTAGAAGGGAAAGAGGTGGTTGGCGAATGGGGCCATCTTGTGTAAGTAAGGTGAGAACTGATAAGTGTTGATTAAAGATGGTGAGGTGATGGTTGGACGCTTGAATGAGTATCTTCCTCATCCTGAAAATGTATATGGAGATTGCTTCTTTAAAGCTCTGGGGGGGGGAGTGGTAAGTTTGGTTCAGAATGGAATTTTGATTATTTTTGTAACTTGAAGGCGGAGAAGGAAGATGTTTCTCCATTTGCAGAGCGTTTAGAGTCAAAGATGAAGTCTGTCTTCTTACTGCCATTGTCTGTGCTGTAGTAGGTATCAACTATAAGTTCTTCTGGACGTTGTTTGAGTAGTTTATGCTTTAATTTTCTTTTTTGCATTGTATGATAGATTGTTTTGCTATATTATGCTTTATGAGTTAGGGCCATATCTCTCGAGGGCAGTGTCATAAGGATTAGGGCAGTTAATCGTGGCTGTTTCTTGAATCAAGACCATGTCAGGATGAGGCGGATTACTGTGTAAAATATTCACATGACATGGGGGATGAATTGTGATGCGTCAGTTATGAACTTTTAGGGGGATCATGGTCTTGGCTGCTGTAATGGTCTTCCTTGCAGCAAGTAGAGTTCGGAGGGACGAGGTGAGAGTGGGGTCGTCAATGGTTTAGGCAGATGGGCACTTTGATTGTAGGATGTGATCAGACCTTTACTATCAGCGTTGGGCTCAGCCATTAACTGAATGTTTCCTGTAAGGGAGTTTCAGTATTTGTTTATGTTTTCAGGTGTTCAGGAATTTGCAGGAATTTTAGAGAAGCATGCTCTGTTCAGGGCAAGAAGGGAGTGTCAGGATCCAGGCAGGGAAATCTTGGATGAGCATCTTAAGAACCCTAGTAGATGTTCAGTGTTATTTTATTGTGACAAAGGGTTGCATTCTGTTTGGTTCTGTTTTAAGGAATGAGAAGGTGTAGCGCTAGGGGAGCAGTGAGGATAACTTAGGTAGATCTGACATGAGCAGTGAGGTAAGATCACAGGCATAAATATGGTGACAATCACATAGAGATGCTGCAACATGCACCTCCAGAGCATCCTCTGTGGGCATCAACTAGTTAAATTTAACTAGGGAGCCTGTTTTTTTCATGATAAAGCATTGCCTTCCAGTGCATACTTTTTAATGAAATTCACTTATATAGGATTGCTGTTGCTCAGGGAGCTTAGTCCCCTCCTCTTTCTATAACCATTGGCACCCAGTATGAGATTCTGGGTAAGGTGGAGCTACAGGATCCTCGTCTGTTTATAGGTCGCCCAGGGGTACTATGTAGGGAGAGCACCAAGATGGATGCCGATCTTGGGGTACCACAGAATGGAGACCTGGTGACCCCAGGGACTGTGCATATGGGGAAGGGGGGGAGCAGTTAATGCTTGCCAGGGTGCAAAATATAAATTTGATTTGTCAGGAGGGGTGAAAGTCTCAGGAGGATGAACTGAGTAGTCCACTCTATGCAGACTTATCCACTAGTAGGTCAACGTTCTCTACATAGACAAAGTGTGACTGCTTTGCTCCCCTTCATAACCAGGCATAAAGTGCATTTCAACATCAGGGGCAAAGGGCCAGCTCTGAGGCTTCCCAGTGGGCATATTTGCTTCCAGAAGGAATCATACAGCATACAGTCAAAACACCAACCTCAGCAATCGCCAGTCTCCTCAGAGCTGTGTTCAAGGCTCTGCAATCTGTGTTTCCACTCTAAGAGGGAAGCAAGTGTCAGACAGCCCACTTCATCTCTGACAGCCAGGCTCTCCAGCAATGTGGGATACCATTGTTTTCAATACTCCAAAGCCTGACTCGTGTATTCTGAAATAGGTGCTATTCTCCTCATGACTGCCCAGACTCCCCAATTGCTGAGTCAGGGGCCGGAGTTTTGAAATGGGAGTGATGCCTCAGGGCCATTGCGCGGCTGCCTCCCGGCAGCAGGAAAACACTGCAGTATCCCATGCTCAGTAAGTGTCCGAAGGTTCGGCGATGGACTATGATTCCAGGCCAGTCCCTTGACGCCATTGATTGCACGCGGTCCTTTCAGCCACAGTGTCGCCTCTCGAGTCACAGCCAAAATGTGAGGTGGAGGCAAACTACGTGGGGGCAGGTTGCAGCAGAGACAGGAGCAGGGGATTGCAGCTTGGATAAGGGAGAATGACCAATGGGAAATTAGAAGGAGCCCCCGGCTGCTCGAAGAGATACGAGGCATCAGGTGCCCAGCAGAGGTTTGCGGCAACTACGCAGGTCAGTGACTCTTGGGCAAGCCTCTCTTCTTTGTCCACTGCTCAGCTGAGCCAGTCCTGCAGACTAGAAGTTGGAGAACCCGGTCGTGATATTAGTCTGTTTGCCAGCTCTCTGGGTGGTTCAGACCAGAGATGGCACAGCGATTCTGCAGTCTATTTCGATCTGCACAACCAGGGTGGCAAGGAGCCTGGAGTCACTTAATCCTCAAAGCACACAATAATCCTCTTTTCAATTCCGGTGTTTTTGGAGGGTGGATGTCCCAGGCATATGAGGGATTTGCACCAATGTAGCAGGAGGGCTTCAGCTATATCTGTCACTTTGCATGTTTAACCCTGGTGTCAAACCCTTTGCAAGTGTGTTCAGGCAGAGTCTGTGTGGTATGCAATTGTGGAAGGTGACAGCTCCTCCCCCTCATCAAGTCAGAGATGGCCCATCCTGTCAACACCTTTGGCCCTTTGTCTCACTGTCTATGAGCAATACACAAGGTAAAACTACCAGTTACACCTCGTCATGTGATCCAGGACCCAGGCAGCAGACCCACCCTGTTCAAAGTTATCAATGCAATAAGTTAACCAATGCTATACTATGGGAAAGGTAGGCCTTGCTGTAGGGAAACACAAATGTAAGTGTGTTTCACTACCAGGCCATGTAAAAGTAAAAAATATTTGTTCAACTTTTTCAATATAATGCACTCTGCCCTATGGGCTGTTTAGGGCCTACCCTAGGGTTGCCTAATATGAATTAAAAAGAAAGGTTTGTCCCTGATGAGAGATTTATGTTGCCAGGTCGAAATGGTGGTGTAAACTGCACACACATGCTGCAAAAGGTATTCCTGAGACGTGTTTGAAAGGCTAATTAAGTGGTAGCATAATCAGTGCTGCAGGCCTACTAGTAGCATTCAATTTACAGGCACTGGACACATGTAGTACCACACTTCTAGGGACTTAGAAGTAAATCAAACATGCCAGTTGGGCGTAAGCAAAATCTACCATATTTAAAGTAGAGAGCACAAGCACTTTAGCACTGGTTAGCTGTGGTAAAGTATGCAGAGTCCTAAAAAGAAACAGGAACGGGTTCAGAAAATAGGAGGGTGGAGGAAAAAAATCTGGGGATTACCCTGCAGCAAGTGCCAAGTCCAACATGCCTCAAATGCTTTGATGAGACAATAATGTAATGAAGGGTAAATGTTCTCCTAAAAAAGAACCTCCCAAATCAAACTGAATTATTGTCCTGCAAAAGGTCCAGGGTAATCTGTGGATTACCTCAAGGTTTGATTGTATCTCGAGATATGTTTTTAATGTATAGGCTTCTTCCTGCAGAAACCATCAGCTCCCATTACATCAGACCAAAACAGTCAGCTTTACATGAAGCTGCAAAAGGGTCAGGGAGAATATCAGAACATTGAGCTTCCTTGTTGTATTTTTAATCAAAGCACTGATGGCCTTAACATGCTCTGACTTAGTGGATCGATGGATATATCATGGAGATATTGCTCGCCAACACTTTCACTTTTTATTTCATTTGGTAAAAAACACTGAGAATCCCATTTTATTCTACGAAGAAGGTGGAAAACGTTAGAATTCTGTTTGACTCGGACCTGAGCTTCACAGAAGCATCTGGTGGCTTAGTGGACTAATGTGTCCACTGTAGGGGTCTGTGTTTAATCTTATGATCACAGGTTCAAATCACTGTGGGTCCTCTCACCCATTCATCCTTCTGAGATCGATAAAATGAGTACTGTTGGGTACTAATAAACATCTGCTATTCAGTGTCAAGATGCCCATGGATGAACGTGCGCTTTACAATTACACGCTAACTATGTCACTCAAAGTGTCATTCACATTCATCGACAACTCTGATTGAACTCTAGCCACTTATGCCCGTAACCCACAGAGAAACCTTTCTGTAACATGGACCCTGTAACATCATGTCTGTTTACTGTAATGTCATTTATATTGACATCCCAGCTTTGAAAGTTCTACAGATTCCAAATCAGGCCATTCATTTGATTTTTGACCATCAGCATTCCAACCAGTTTATCCTAGATTTGACGAATTTGCAGTGTCTAACCATCAAGCAGCACTCATAAACTATCTATCAAAGCTCTGCATGTAAGCTCTCTGGCCCAACTCACTATACTATTAGTGGATACCTAAAGTCAGCATTAATAAGCACATTTGCCACCCAACTGACTAAATGCAAATGGTTTGACATAATATCCCTCTCCTGTCCACCCTCCACATTTTCAGACCCTACTCCCACTCAATTTAAACATGAAAAATGTTGAGTCAGCTGTTTCAGCCTATATAAGGTACATCAGCTCATACTGTCGGAAATCTGATCCACGCTCACTCATGCACTTATAACCCACCACTCACATTGTTTGAGGAGCTGCTTATTGAAATTCGATTTTTTTACGAATTACAGAAAAGCATATAAATCAATCTTACAGACTCAGGTCTTAGCAAAAATATCCTCAGGCTAGACAGATAATACCGGTCCAACTAGCAGAGTAAACAATCCGGTTATGGACACCTTACTGGTCTAGGTAATAGACCAGAATTGATTAACTTTCCCTCTCCGATCGGTGTTACAGCATTCTAGAGGCCAATAAATCCTGATCCACATTACACTCCTATACTAATTCCGTGGATAGGAAGTGTTCAGCATCCAATCATTTTTAACCAGTAAGATGTATGAAATATAGGCAATTAATTTCCTTTGTAAGGAACACATCATACACCCGAATCATTAAGTATCTCCGGAGGATTATTTCTCTGGTCTATAAATGGGAACAGAAATGCCCCCATAATTTGGAGGTAATCATGCAGAAAAAGGAACAGGTAATCACCAGTCCCCACAGCTGTTCCCTTTCTCGGAACTTAAAAAAATTCCAGAGGATGGGAGGGGAATACAAACCATAATCAGCAATTCATAACTTACTGTCTCTCCCTCCAATTATGCATGAAACTGGTAATGAGGCTTATAGTAGGGTAAAATAAACCCACCGGCCCAGTGATGATACTAAGGCTCCTTGGAAACTCTAATAGTCCAAGAGTCAGTCTAGTCTAACTAGAGGGTCTCATATAAATATATCAGAAATGAAAAAGAATCATTAAGGTAATGTCTGGCACAATCAATAGTATTAGGTGATTGCCTTTTTTAGGTCTTAACCACAGATAGTTTTGTCACTGACCTATTATTTCAAAGACCTTACATATACTCAGAGTAGGCTTTCACCTTGCTACACCCTTGCTCTGACTAGATAACCTTTCTTCTATTTGAGGTCCGATTCAATAACCTTTTTCCCCATTATTAGCGCAGAGCAGTTTGGCATCACTATGTTTGCATTGGATGTCTTGCATCCTTCCATTGCTGACTTGCAGTGACTCTTTTTTCTATTGTAACATGTATTTCCTTGTTTTTCTTGACATCCCTGCCATGCTGTTTTCTTTTTCTGATTTCAATTGCCCACCCCTTCCTCTCCTGTTACTCCTTTTATTATTATTCAGTGCCTCACTCTGTGTGAGCTCACTATTTTCTACCCTCAGCCAGTGCTAACTGTTCCTTCTTCCTGGTTCTGCTTACCATTCCCAACTCTTTTTTTAATTATACATTTTTGGGGGGGACAAGGGCTGGGAGTTGCAAAGTGCAGGACCATGTGCTACCATTTTCACTCTCCTGCTAAATATCTTTAAAACTTCAATTACTGTTCTAAAATGTATGCCTGTGCTTCAGAATGCATGCACCAGCATTAGTCATAATGTATGCATCTATTTGGTAGACAGCTTGCCATGGCTGAATGAGCATTTGTCACAACACATACACACATGTCTTGGCACATGCATACTGATCAGGGGACATCTTGAATGGCTTTTTTTTAGTAGGGAAACCCATTCCAAGATGGCTACCAATCCGTCCACCTGTATGCACATGTGTCATAATGCATGTGTGTGCATTGTTCCTTACAAACCAGTGACCATTTTATTATCAGCTAATGCTGATGCAAACAAGAATTAGAAAAGCCAATAGCTCGACATTTTAAAGCTGTAGGTCATTGGCAGGGCCACTGGAATTATGCGGCGTGGGGGCACCAAATTATGCAACAGGTTTTCCTAAATTATGTGGCGAGAGAAGGCAAAATTAACATTGTAAAGGGTTTAGAAGTCCCCCAAATCACTGTACCATATAAGGAACAAAATATATGGCACTTCACATCACTTAGTATACTTCATTCAGGAATCTCAAAGGGATATATTAGCTTATATTAATAGAACAAAAACAGGTGAGAAGGCAGGGGACCTCTCACTTTTTGACCTGCCATCATTGCCTCTGGAGGTCAGAAACAGCAGCAAAAGTGGAGGAGGCATTGATGGCTGCAGTGTTAAGAGGCAAATGAGTTTTCTTCGAACCGCTGCATACATGTACGCAATGTATGCAATGGTCAGCGGACACTGACACAGACACAGCCATTGACCTTCGTACATTGTTTTCACATATTTTATTCTATGGCTGTGTCCGTCGTGAAGTTGAACACCAACTACGTGGTCAACTTCCGCCGTGGACGTCTGGTTGCAAATGTCGAGATGGCCGCCAATTTAAAAGGGCTAATAGTGCACCTGTAATGTTAAGTGCATCACCACCAGTCATAATGATGGCTAGTTTATTAAGATATTCAAACTTCGAAGGACACTCATGTATTTTTAAAAAAAGTAACATTTTCATTCAATGCGATGCTGTGGTTAAATTCGATATTTGCATAGTGTTGTTTACACCGCCAGTTACTGTATTTTGTTTAACAAAATATAAAAATACAAATTGTGGAAATAATAAATTAGAAATGTAATCTTTACACCATCTTTCAGATTTCAAATATTGACAGCTACAAAATTATATTTGTGAAGTAAAAGTGACAAAAAAAGAATAAATTAGATTAAAATGTGTTGTGAAGCAATATTCATTTTTACACTACATTACTTTTGTGTTAATAATAAAACAATTATGTGTAAAATGATTTCTGCGAAAGCAGATATTTGAACCCTGGGAGAGTGAGGAGACAACAGCCTCAAATCTACTACCCATTTCAAGACCTTGTCTCCATGGAAAAGGTTTATAATATCGAAAACTTAAAATTTTATAGGCAAACTATACTGGATGTATGTCTTCAGCTGAAGTCAGACCTTCTGCCTCACAACAGAAATCCCACATCAAGTTCAATTAAATACAGGCCACAGGTCTTTGTTGATCAAGGTTTTGACACATTGACCTTTGTGTTCATTTTACTTGTTTACCTCTAATTATGTTTTAGAAAATGTGTCCTCAAAAAGATGGATTCATAATGTGTCAATTTTATTATGTTTCATTACTAATCTTTTGGTTTTAATCTGTTTTAGGTATCTTCACCATGACATCTTCATTTGGACATTTCAAAGTTGTGACATTTGCAGTGAAATTGTGCTGTTTCAACGGGACAGTGGGTTGTTCCTTTGGAAGACACATCTAGACATTGTGGGGATGTATCTTGTACTGAAACAACTTACACAGTGATTGAATGGGATTTGTTTAGATAGCATTTGAAATGTTTTCTGTTGAATGGTGACACCACGTGAATATGTGCTGCTGGATTTGCTCTAACCACATGTGGTAGTCAACCAAAAGCATAGTCATCCCCTTCACATTGTCCAAATGCATTTTTTTTGTTAAGTTTATGAATATGTTGATGTGTCTCATCACTGTGGGAAGAACCTCTTGTAGCACACCACGGGAAGGTTGTTGTGACATTCCCTGAGGTACTGCAACAGTGTAATGGACTGATCCTGTTGCTATAAAATTGAGTACTGCCAGGATTTAGGACTAATGTTGTTATTTCTGCGCAATTCCTATTGTGAGTAAGGGTGTGTAACGAACTCCACTCTGCCAGCGGAGTTCATAAAGTTTTGGAGTGTGAAGTTCAGAAAAAAAACTACATAAACCATTGGTGGAGCGTAGTTCAGTTTACCAGCGTGCTCACCCCACGGATATGGCTGCAGTGATCAGGGCACCATTTTAAAACAATTTAGAGACCAAAGCCCCAGCTGAAAAATCAAATCTACCACCCTATAAAATGTTAAAGACAATTACACTACATATCCCATGGGGCAGAGTGGCTAAACTGGAACTTGACTGATGCACAGATGCTCAGACACGTTTAAACTGATCAATGAAGAGTATGCATTTGTTTGTATACTGGGCTATAATCAGTGACTTGCTAGTTGCTACTCCAATTTAAATAATCTTCAACCCATGTTATCAGGAGACCGGCCGTTGTTGTCCAGACTATGGCTGCAGGTTCGGCTCAGGGGTACGCTGGGAACTTGTATGGCAGTGTGAGAGTGAGTGTTTTTAAATAAACTGCAGTGTAAAGAGGGCACTCTGTTATTATTTGGGCTGCCCTATAAATCTCAGAAAGCTTCGTGTTTGTTGCTTGTAAGAGGTCTTTTAGGTTATACGCCAAAACTCCTAGCATTGCCAGGACTTGCTTCCATACGTAATGACTGTTATTTTTAATGTTTCTAAGGGAGTGGGGGGTCATTGTCAATGTTTGTATTATCTGTTTATTTTGAGTATTTATTTGGTGCAGATCGAACCCTCTGGGTTATTGCATTTTATCTACTGGTGAGCTGAGTGGAACTTCTTGGAGTTCACTACTTTTTCTCCTACTACGCAGAATTCCACGAATTACAACTCTGTGAACTCAGCCCAACTCTAATTGTGAGACAGAATATCTAATTTAGCACATGACATCATGCAATAATATTTTGCCTATTGATCTGAATCTCTATATTATATCCTCTTCTTCCATGATTGAAAAGTGTATAACTGCAAATGTAAAAATGGCATTGACTATAAGTGTTATAAATGGTTTGTTATGTTCAATACCAATTGGACAGCGCACTCTGTTACTAATTGAATGAAATACAGGTTGATGAGTTTTAAGATATTTGTATTTTGTCGTCACGGAACAAATTAGTGAGTAACATTATCCACCTACATTTCATTTATGAATAAACAATACTGTGGTTGTTTACATTTTGAAATGTACGATTGAAAGTAAAAACAATAGAATGAATACAGAAAATAACTACAACACCAGTCTTTGCTTTTTTTCCTTGTTTCCGCTTGCATTATGCAAATGAAGTAAGAGTGGAGGTCAACCAAAACATTTTTACATGCCTGACATTTTTAAGGTCAGCAAAGGTTGATTTGTGAAACTAATGACAATAATTCAATTACATGATAAGAAAAGGACTAAATAAAAAACTCAACGAAACAATTTTCAAAAGAGAGCATTAAATAAGGATTGATCAATAAATTACACTTTACCATAATTGAAAATAAAATAGAAAAGGGAGAATGGGCAAAATTAAATGGCAATATTAATATTACAAAACTGAAACATGGCATCACAATAGTTGTGGTTATTTCAATAAAACATTCACAACACTTCCCAATGTGTTACTTGAACATACCTTGTGTAAATCTGCACTACAAAGAGAACAGATATTTACTATGTGAACAACTTATATGGTATTTGTTATTTGGAGTACAAACACTTACAAGAACCAGATGATCATGTGAAATATGATGGCTATTGAAACCTGTTACCTTAAATACAACTCAATACACTAAAACCAAAAAGCCAAACAAGAGGCTACTGATATATTTAGGTTTAAATGTGAAATAAATTGCGGAGAACAATGTTGCAACTAATTTGAAAGCAAACAGGACATTTAGGTTTAGTGACACATTGAAAAGTGTCATTTACCAATCTCCACTCCACCAGAGATTACTGTCAAGCTTTCAGGATGTAGGATTTGCAAGACCCTCTCCTCCAAGGGCGAGTTATAAAGGGGCCAAGAGACCTCCAGGTGATGCTTGTAGGACAGGTCATTCCCTCTATTACTAATTCCCTCCAGTGTGCAGAGGTTGTGTGCTACAGCATTCCCTATTCCTATTATTCTGACCCACAATTGTATTTTCTGAGCGAGGGGTGAATTTTGGATGTGGGCTCCAACCAAAAGTGGCTCTACTTTTATGATTACATCCACCATGACTGACAATTCTCCCTCAGTAAAACTGTTTTTTTGGCCCTGACATTATGAAATTATAAACGTAACAGATTGTTATTACCCACCCAAAAAAGATTTAGAAAAGAGAGAGAATGAACAAGTATTAGGAAAAACAAAATGAAAACCTGATTTGAATGTTAAGTCACTGTGGATAAATGTTGTACTGCAGTGGTATAGCAAAAGATTATGGTCTGAAATGGAGTGTGTTTTAGAGTGTGGGGGGAAGATGCAAACAATTATACAAAACACATCAGGTGTGTGATGCTAGCATCCAGCCTACAGTCGCAGGAATAGTCCAATGCTGATCTCATCCCATGATGGATTCACTCCATCGGCCACCTGCCGCTAGAACACCACCATCACAAATGGGAAATATAAATTAGCTTGGTGTAATCCGCCACCCTATTAGTGACTGAGAACTATTCACCTGCATTGTAGTCCGCTGCGATAGAAGCGGAAGAGCCGCAAATGCGGCATTGAACATTCTGCTGACGTGGACAGAGAGTAGCCAGCATACATCTTAGTAAAGCGGGTTGACCTCCGTCAGTTTGATGGAGTACTTGGGACACCTGCTGCGGCGGGACGGCTGTAGTACCGCCAAGATCAAAATCAGGCCGTAAATGTTGTGAGGAGGCATAAATACAGTTTGTGTTGGTAGCGTCTTGAGGTTTCTAAAAATGTGGTCAACTTTTGAGACAACCTATAGGAGCCCACTGTGATAGATATATGCCGCTTGCATGTAGATCCAGTTTTGATTGAAATATCGGGGACCTAGTCCTCGACCTCTTAAAATGGATTATTGTTAGCCATTGCTTCTTATTTAGTCATCGCTTCTTATTTAGTCATCTAGGCACTTTATTCAGAGGTAGGTGAACTTGTTATTTCTGCTCAGTTGTACATTTTCACCAATTTAATTTGACTAGAACTGGCATGTTACGGCCCCTATAGCACGGCTGCAATTATTTTCCTGGACTTTTGATTTTCAGAACAGTGAAGTCTGGGTGCTGTTCAGGTTTTACAGGACTCAAAATGGATCGCATTTTAAATGTATGCACTTTTGAATTTTGGTAAGGGCAATATGAAATCAGGTGTTATGGCTTTTTGATGAAGAACGAAAATTTGCATTTTATTCTCTTGGAACAGATCATTTGTAAGCCGAAATTCATCGTACAAAAGGATTAGAATGTTTTGTTTGAGGCACTCATGCACTTTGTCAAGCTAATTACAAAATTAAGTGATATGGTCCTTTTTTTCCTTTCAGTTAAAATGCTTTGGTGGTGTATTTGTGAGGGTGCCATGTGCCCTATTCCACAATATATATGCAACAAGTATCATAGATGACTGAACAGCCTAGTTGTGTGTTTGGGCAAGGTGTCTTTAAATTCTGAGAATTTATCATAGTGATTAGATTTTTGAACACTTGCTTATCAATCTACACTCATTGCTCAGGTTCACAGAGTATGCCACATAGATTGGATAGGCTGCCAATGTCTTGGTTATTGTCTAATTGTATGATGTATTTCTACTCATCAGTTTTGTATTCTAGTGTTTTCTTTATTCATTTCATTCATGCTGGACATATGACACTCCCATTATAAATCTGTCTCCATTGGCCAGCATGTTAGATTGTTCCAGTAAATTTCACATATCTTCATGAACAGACATTTCTCCTCTGTCATATTCATAAAATACTGGCCATCGGTGCTATTTAGTGCCAAAAAAGTGGTTTCACTCCATGGATGCATACAGTATTTCACTCTGTACAATAAACAGTCCATCATGGGCCCATTCTCATCACCCATTTTAGCCACTATCCTATCACCACCCTAGTGCTTGTCTCATGTCAAGCTTATCCAAGTATTTTATTTTTGCAATCTGCTATGTTATGGTTTGTGTATGCTTAAGGCTGGGGAAATAAAAACACTGGCTGTACCATCATTGGTTGACATGGCATAGCTTGACAGCATTGCACATAGCTTTTACCAGAACACATGCGATAAGTTTGCTTTGGTGGAACATTTTTATTTTATGGACCATGGTGCACATGCGTCAAACTAAGAAATAGCGATTCCTAATTAGCAAAAATTAAGGAATCACTATTTAGGAATTGCTATTTCCAATGCATGACCAATTTAGCGATTATTTACAAAATCAGTAAAATTCGCAATTGCAAATTGCGTTACATCCACCGAGACGCGCTATTTCCGAAAAGCCTAATACCCACCGCGCTATTAGCAAAATCGCTATTAGCAATTCGCAAATAGCGAAATCACAAATAGCAAGGATGCTTTTGATGCATTGTGATGACATCACAACCAGGAAATCATCAAGCCCATGCTTCATTCAGTGCTCAGTGAAAGTGGGAGGAGGAGGAGGCTGAGCGCAGGAGTAGAAAAGGACATCCAACAACGGTGCTTACAGACCTGTCATTTGCTAAAAATGGATACTTCGGCATCAGGGGAAAGTACACCAGGCAGGAAACGCAAGCTGACATTTAGTGAGAGGGAAATTAAACACCTCATTGAGGAGGTAGTAATCAGCCATGGCAGGCTATTTGGCAAACTGTCACTGAAGGTCCCAGAGGCACAGAAGAGCAAAATCTGGCTCAGGATCAAGAATAAAGTTAATGCAGTGGGGGTCACCCACCGCTCAATAGACGACCTAAAAAAGCATTGGTCCGACCTGCACAGCCGTGCCAAAGAGAGGATTGCTCAGAGGCTGAAGGAGGCCAAGAAGACCGGAGGGGGACCAGCAACACAGACTGGGAACACACCCATGGAGGACCTGGTGGAGTCCACACTCTAGCCTAAATCTGTGGGGGACATTTGGACACATCCGGAGCACCCAGCACATCTCAAGGTAAGATGCATGCAAATGACCATTACAAGAGACATATCAAAATGTGCACATCACCTCTGTTCAGCACAAGTGTACAGAAAGCAACTCCAGTCCACATTTTCCACCCACACCCAAATGCATTATGGGAGACACAGGCAGGTTATGCAGGTTCGTAGGCAAACAGACAATAAGAAGTTAAAACACGTGAACAATGTGTAACAGTCAATAATTGTTTGAGAGCCAAAGTATACATAAGGTGACACAACATAACCCGTAAATAAATATGTAAGCATTGCACTGTTTAACATCACAGATGCAGTGGAGTGAGGCGGCATCAAGCCTCAGTAGCTTGTCAGTGGCAGTCACCACTTGCAGGAGGCGCGCCACTCGAAGCACTACACCCTCCGTAGGCTCCATGAGATATGGAGATGAAACAGGCGAAAGGCATCTGGGGGTGCGTGGAAGGAAAAGATAGACAAGCATGTCCAGAGCCAAACAACCATTATGAAGTAACCATTGCCACTGCCATTACTAGTGACTGAATTTCAAGTCCTATGACTATGTCATTGTACATGTTTTCAAAAATGCAATTCCTGTGCTACTTGGCACATGATATGTGTGCTTCAACACTACAACATGATTTAATTATGACAAATATAGTACCGTTCGGAAATGCTGTGTCTTGTCTCATCATTACTCACTTCAGAATTTGTTTTGTGTGATTTGTGCACATCTCCTTTGCCGTTCTGCTGCGCTTGCCCCCAGTGCTGGTCTTAGTTGTGGCCCCTGCTAGTTGTCCTCCTCTGGTTCACTGTCGGTGAGTTCAATGGGTATGCCCCTCCTGGTGACAATATTGTGCAACAGTTATTCATTGCCATTTGAGCATTGTGTGTGAGGAATCATTATATGAGTTTACCAAGCAGATGTCCTTCACCAAAATCAGCCATGAGCAGACGTGTGTGGAAGCCACTGTGTCTGAATATATAGGAGTCATGTGTGCTCCCAGGGTATTGAGCCACCATGTCCGTGATGATATGGCTGGCATTACAGACTACTTGTATGTTGATTGAGTGACAGGATTTATGCAGTAGTGGTCGGCAGTAGGAGTTACTGCAGGGCGGTGACGTGGGCAGGGGGAGGGGCAGGGTGGGGGGTAGTAATGTATGGATTACAGAGTTTTACAGGTAAGTAAACATTTAAATAAATAAAACGAATTTCGTTGCGCGCACGATGCAGTGCGCGCAACAAAATTCGTTTTATTTATTTAAATGTTTACTTACCTGTAAAAGTCCGTATTCCATACATTACTACCCCCCACCCTGTCGCTCCCCCTGCCCACGTCACCCCCCTGCAGTAACTCCTACTGCCGACCGCTACTGGATTTATGGTTCCTAAAATGTATTTATTCACTGCTGGGGGACAAATGGCAACATGTGCTCGATCTATGCATCCTATTACGTGTGGGAACTGAGCTGCCTGGTAGAAGTCCTGTTTGGTCTTATTCAATTCCTGTGAGGTTGTGGGTAAGCTATTGTGGTTATGAATCCTTGTCATCATAGCTTTCAGGAAAGAATTAAAGATACGTGAAAGGGAACTCTGTGACACCCCTCCAACAACATCTACTACCCCCTGGAAACTGCCAGACGCAAGTAGGTGTAGGCAACATAGAACCTGCACATGAGAAGGATGGCATGGGTCCTACGAGTGTAGCGCTGCATTAGGCGTTCTAATTCTGCTATTAGGTCAACGATCATGTCACTATTCAGCCTGTACTTGTCGTAGATTTCTTCATCTGTTTGACCTAGCAATGTGATGCGCACTCTGAAGATGCGCTCCTGTGTTCTCCTTCTTTGCAGTGCTGCTGCCTGGAGCCTCATCCTCTTTGCCATCAGGTAGAGCACTGCCATTGTGAAAGGCTCAGAGGACTACTGGGTCAGTTTAAGTAGGTTTTGGATGATTTGTACCTGTATGGCATTTTCACTCATGGTTACCATCTGATTGTGATCCTCCTTAAATTGCACTTGCTAAATAACGAATTTCAAGATAATCGCAATTTTTTTCTTAATTGCGAATCGCTATTTGGGATTCGCTATTAAGGATTTCGCTAATAAGGATTCGCAAAGTATGTCTCAGCAAGACAATGGGATTCCTTAATTTTGCGATTTCAGGGTTTTTCTCAGATTTGTGTTCATGTATTGGGATTAGCTAAATTGCACTTGCAAAATGGCTTTATTTGCGATTCGCAAATTTTGTGAGCGCTATTTAGCTTGATGCATGTGCCTGAATATTCGTAAGCCTGGGCGGTGAACTCCGCTCCGCTTGCGGAGTTTGCATAGTTTTCCACACTCCGCGTAATGCGAATTTCCAAAAAGTTACTCTCTGCATAGCAGAGTGGAGTGTTTCTTTGCATGCTCGCGATCGTCAACATCAGGTTGGCGAGCGCAAGCGTGGAAAATCAACCTCCAGGCGAGATTTCTCAATGCGAGTGAGTCAGATTTCTCATTGTGAGTGGTCGCATATGCTTACGATCGTTCATGTTGAGACACTGTCCGTTCTAGAGTAAAAATCTCGAGTAAGCGTCCAGCACCGCAAATCACAGTGAACAGCATTTTTTGATCGCACTCCGCAGCTTGCAGTGCTCTGCGTAGCACAGCAGAGTTTTCTATTCACTCCACAAACTCCGCTCAGGCCTACATATTTCATTACTCTATACTAGGCTGAGACCTTCCAGGATTTAGCAATTTCGCAAATTACGAAACAATCTCAAGCTTGGAACTTTTGTAAAAATCCTTTGATTTTAAAAAACGCCCCCCAAAATAAAAATAAAAACATGAACTGTTGTGTTGATCCTCTGTTTAATCTTGGCCCTACAGTGCCATTCTGAAAAGAAGGTGTCCAAGATAGAGCTATTTTAATTCTCTCTTTTCTGCTCTGCATGGCTTGCGATGCCATTATGAGCTTCCTGGAGGAACTGCATTCATCTAGGCCTTGAAGCATTTCATGCCAAATAAGCTTCTCTCACTTCCCAAAAAACCCATTATCCTGATACCCTGCTGGGCAGTAATCCCGACCTTTCAACAAATACACTTGTCCCAAATTCCAAACACTACCACCTTCCACTCACACAGCACTGTTTACAACTCAATGACCTGCGTGGGATTTGTCCAACACACTAAGCCCTTACTGCTCATCCTTACCTTCTAGAGACACACCATATTGCCAACATTCCCATTCTGCTTGTTCCAAACACCTTTCCTTTACACTAATGTATCCCTCATTTTAAGCCTATACTCTTCTACATTGCACCGGATCACCTTGAAATCTACCTCCACCACCTCATACACATTTTTCTACTGATTTTTCAATCACCAAGTAACCAGTTTGATGCTAGGTTTACGCCCTCCTAATAACTAGAAAGGCCTCACTGAAGTTACTGAATTAGGTGAAGTTCTGTAAGACAAAAACATAGACTGAAAAGCCTTCTTCCAGTTCAACCTCCCACTCACAGATATCTTAATATTGTCCTTGACCACACAGTTAAATCGTTCTGCTGCGTGGAACACAGCAATGCGTCTGTGCACAACACCACATTTATAAAGATACTTTTCCATATAATCACTCACAAATTGTCGACCATTGGACCATTCTACAATCCAAGATGCGGTCTAGTTGTTTACTCTCCAAGCGTTGGAAAGCCTTGATGAAGCGTGAGCTACTAGGGAGCTGCACTTCACTAAAGTATTAATCGCTTCAGCAGCTGTTCCTAGTGCTCCGCGAAACCGGAATACCTTTCCCTTTCCTGTGACCGTTTAGTCAGCGTTCGTCTCTACCCATCGGGTCTAGGTTTTCCCTTTGTGTTGCTTACTAGAGCCTGCGCATTTTGACGCTTACACAGAGAAGTCTGGCCAGTCAGTACTTCCTCTCTGACTGACTCCGTGGGCTTCAAGGGAGTCTATCGTAATTGAAGGTTCGGCGGAAGCCAAACAACAAGCCTTGGTTCTATCTCTAAACAATATCGTACAGGAAATAATAAGCTGTTGTATATATTGTAAATATTATTTTTGAAAACTTAGAACGTGTTTATTTCCAGAAAAGAAGAAGAAATAGACTATTAATAAAAGGAACACAGAAACATAACCATGAAATGAAGAATTTAGCAGAAGGAATTTAACAAATATAAAAAGAAGGTTAAAGAGCAATAGGAAAGGAGATTAGCTTTCAGGAAGTTGGGGTAGGTTATTCTCTCATTTAGAAAATATAAAATAAGGCAAAAATGTATAAGAAGCAGAAGTATTGAATTGTGGCATGTTTAGTTCCTAGAAATACCCAATCCGGAACGCTATGCAGAATAGCCAGTGAATAAATAAGAAGAATTAGAAGAGAAGCACAATATTCAGGAAGTTGAGGTAGGTAGAAAATATTTACAGAATAATAATAACAGTAGAACAGAGTAGAGATAGAACAGGTTTTTAGTAACTCTTCTGTGTTTTAGTTTCCATAGAAATGTCTCTAACACAATTCTATGGAGAAAAGTACAGAAAAAACTGAGGGAGAAAGTTGGAAGCCCGAGTTCCTGGAAAGTCTCGCTTTGTTTGTTATTTTAACCATTTACCCCCTTCCCCCTTGGGGGTCTATCGGAGACAAGATTTAATATCGGTTTCCGGAGTATCTCTGAGAGGGAGTTGGGAAGTAAGCAACTTCTGTTCCTGTGCAAGTTCCTGGTAAGAACACGGCGCACCTTGACATACAGCTATATTGTTTGTTGATCATGTTGAGTTCTATCAACTGGTCTGCACAGCATCCCTCAATATTCGTTCCATTTCCCCCAGATCTTGGTCCATTTTTGTGGGCAGACCCTACTTTCGTAGACCAGCCTTACCTCAAACAAACACCAGTCCATATCAGACTTCCATTCGTTCAAAGTCGAAGCAGTCTCTGCTCTCCACCTTCGCGCGATATTATGCTTTGCAACCATGAATCCCAATGTTACCCATACAAGTCTCCCCAAATATTTAGCAAACACCAACTCAGTGATTTACCCTCCTCCACCTTATAAACCTCCCTCATGCTCCTCAATATTGCTGTCCAGTACTCCTGAAGTAGTGGGCATTCCCAGAGCAGAAAGAACCCTCCCGTCCACACGTCATGGGACAGAGCGGTGAGGTCAGCACTCCCATTTTCACATTGGTAGTACACTCGTAGTAGGTTCTACGTAGAATCTTGAGCTGCAACAACCTAAAATGTAGGCATATGGCCACCTTCCTAGGAGAGGCCGTGGCTTCCAACCAGTCTTCGTCTTCCAGGGTGCCCAGGTACCCCTCCCATTGGGCTCTCAGCGTCAACAAGGGATCTAGGGCATTTTTTACGGTTCACCAGGGAAGTCCCTTTTTTTGTCTAGATAATCATCTAATATTCTGTCCTCTAGTGGATAAGCTTCAGGCAACACTGTTCTCTTAGGTATTACACCTCTCAATGCGTAAGTAAGCTGGAGATACCTGAAAGTTTCAGACTGTGACAATTGGTACTCCTTCTTCATAGCTGAGAAGGTTTTGATGCCTCCTCCCTCCCAGGGATCACCAACCCTAGAGATCCCAATCATGTCCCATTTATGAAAGCTTGAGCGTTATGCCATCGAGCCCAGCCGCCCTGAATCCCATTAGGGGTCATCAATGTAATTCTGTTATGCTAACACTGTTCCCTTGTTCCCGCCAGATTCAAAGTTTGGTTGAGGTCTGCACGTTGAAGGCATCAACAGCTTTCCCCCCATAAAGCACCTGAAGATGGCTGCCTGGCTGCATATTATGATGGTAACACTGGTAAATTCTTAAACTCCTTTAACCCTATACCTCCTAAACAGTGATCACATAAGGCTAAATGCCTCTCAGGTTCACAATCATCCCCTTTCAAGACTTTCACATATGCCAGGAAAACTGCTCCCCATGTGTCCCAATTCATTGGAGGTTCACTTGCCACTACAAGAAACCAGAGAGGTGGCACAATCCCCCACAAGATACTACCCATTGCTAGTAAGACAATTCTACACAACAACTCAAAAACAACAAAAGCATATAGTCACTGCCATCTAACTGGACATCGATATAGCAACACCGTGAAGTATCAAATGGAAGTATGAAAGTGCCTCTAGGATGTGCTCATCCCCATGTACTCTATGTTCAGAATTACACTGTAATGCCTGTTGTAATGCAATGAAAAACAAGCACCAAATCGACCTCACACAGGCTGGTGTGTGCATCACCGCAATACATGTTGCGATGCGAAAATGCTAGTCAGCGCCCACACCAATAATCAACGTGCTTCTCTACCAATGCAAATCACTTCCCTCTTGTACATCCACGAAAGTAACATCCTCCTTGTATGTTTACTATGCAATGTGGCCAGTGTGAATAACTTCCTTCTTGTAGACTCACCAATGGAATGCCCTCCTTGGACGTTGACCAATAAACTGTGGCTTCAAAAATCAATCCACCAATGAGATTCTACTCTTTTCACCAATTAGGGTAACATGCAAATGGTGCACACAACCACTGTGACAGCTCCCGCAGTGCCTCTTGCAACTGGTACGATAAGATGATCTTTACACCAGGCAGGATTTACTCCCACTCCTCGCCAGTGTTGGAAAAGATCCAGATGCGTGGTGAGTATAACATCAACAAACTAATTTACAAGAAGTATCAGACGTGTCATCCAGTCCATGCCTTTCAAACGAATCAATCAACTGTAAGCAACCCACCATTTGTATGTTCCCCACCAAGTTTAAAATATATAGACCCACGAGCCCGCCCAACACAGTTAAGATACAACTCAAATGATAACATAGTGACTCGAGCCTGCATACAGATTGTGCTCAAGTCCTGTGCCAGTCATATGCTGCATTTACTCAAACAACATGAGCTCGAGTGAGAGACTAGTCACACTGTTACACTCATACTCCTCAAGCACGCGTTGCACATGTAACATTCATCCCGTCTTACTTTTATGTATGAGAAGGGTGGAAGGGTCACAGTAACTAATCCCTCCAGCCCAAGGTATTTCACTATGAAAAATGACAGGTCAGGGAATACACATTTGAAACTGAAAGCTGTAATCTCTCTGGAATCAGACATCCCATTTCCCAGCCCATGCCTGCTGCGTGGTGCTTGTTTGGAGGGTTGGACCGCAGTATTTTTTTTACAGGAAATACCCCTCTTTTTAGGGCTCGGGCCTACGCCTCCACGAAGTGGGGGGCGGAGCTTGCGAGCTCTTATGCGTTAAAAAAAAAAAGAATTCAGAAAGGGGTCCGGCTGGCACATTCCTTAGTTTTTTATGGCATCTGCCTAGTGATTCGTCTTCGCTGTGCTGTGTATTTAGTAGCGTTGACGTGATAGGCTAAATGTAATTTACGCGTGCCCGATGTGGCATATTTTCGGCGGTTTCGCGCACGGCAGACTTATTAATCTTAATTAGGATCTGTCAGAGTGCCCGTGTAATGCAATCCAGATGGTGCGAGCGCGTTCACCATTGCATTGCATACAAAAAAGTCATCTGATCTCTTCAGTGAGTGTCCGCATGCGCTGTACGGGGCATCTTTTTCCAGGCGCGAGGGGTCTTTGTAAAATCGTAGACTGCGCCTCGTTCCCCGCAAATCTAGACGGCCAGCGCTCTAACCAAATATGCGACAAAAATAACCCGGATGACAGGGAAATGTGTTGACATCACTGGTCGTGTAAACGTAACAGTGCGTTTTTATTTCGGAGGAGCCGGTCGCATTTCTTGTCACCCGACAAAGGCTTTGCTGCCTCAACGACACGTCCTAAATGTCAGAATTGCGCCACAGCACAATGAGGCGCTGTGTCCCCCTCTCAAAGCGTCTAATGTGCTGCAGCCAAATGACCTATTTTTATGGGGCGGCCAAGAGGGTCGTGCTGCAGCCGCCCCCGGTTAACGTGCTAACATTACAAGCCTCACATCCTCATGGCAAGTAATGCGCGTCCATGTTTTAAAACCGAAAAAAACCTCAAAATGTAAACGAAGATCTTGCCCTGTGAATTAATTTGTTCCCATCTTAGACTGCAAGAGACAGCATCCAACAGAGAATCAAAACAAGCATTGTCAAGCGCAACAGGTCTAGCCTTGCAAGCCTGCCCTTATTTATTTTTTTGGTAGCAAATGCAATGGACATTACAGTTTTAAAAGTGAAAATAGTAAAATTGCAAGTTGGGAAGCTACAGGACCCTCACAGAACAAATAAAATAGAAATGAAAGACATATTGGCCCGTCAAGCCCTGGTGCATGTGGTCATTCTCAGTGTACAACTGTGGAGAAGTGTGGCTCACTGGTTAGAGGAGGCAGACCTGGAAGCAGAGGTCAGCCCGGGACCAGGGTTCAATTCCCGGCTCGGTGGGGTCTTGAGTCCTAAAATGTCCATGGACTCGACAATTCTCGCTCCGGTGCCTACTCGATTCACGGGTTCACACTCTGTGACTCTGGGCAATAGCTTGCTTAATCTCCACAACGGCCCCTCGCGGCGGGATGCCTGGCTTTCACCTTGCGGATACCCTGCCGGGGTTATCTCACAGGGGAATACCAGGACGGGTTCCCTAAGCAAGCGCTTAGAAACCACTTGGTGATTTGCGCTATATAAATTCCTGTACAATGGATGAAAAGTGGGAGACCTATTACCCCACGGTGTATGCTACGGTGGGCGGAAGCAAAACGAGAGTAACAATGTAACAGGCCACTGGATGAAGAGGGCAGATCCAAAGACTTTATGTATTTACATATGTATTTAAAAGTGTTTTTAAATAACACGAAAGAGGATTCTAAGGCAGACCTAAAAATGTGTTGTGTGCAAGGACAGCAATATAAAGAGGCTGTGGGTTCATGACTTTACGTACGTTTTTCACACACACACAGTAGTGAGGGCAGAGTAGCGATGACAGTGCATATGTACAGGCTAGTGAAGCCAATGCATACCTACAGGCTAGCGATGACAGTGCATATCTACAGGCTAGCGATGACAGAGCATATCTACAGGCTAGCGATGACAGTGCATATCTACAGGCTAGCGATGACAGTGCATATCTACAGGCTAGCGATGACAGTGCATATCTACAGGCTAGGGAAGCCAATGCATATCTACAGGCTAGCGATGACAATGCATATCTACAGGCTAGCGATGACAGAGCATATCTACAGGCTAGTGATGACAGAGCATATCTACAGGCTACCGAAGACAGTGCATATCTACAGGCTTGTGAAGCCAATGCATATATACAGGCTAGCGATGACAGTGCATATCTACAGGCTAGCGATGACAGAGCATATGTACAGGCTAGCGATGACAGTGCATATCTACAGGCTAGTGAAGCCAATGCATATCTACAGGCTAGCGATGACAGTGCATATCTACAGGCTAGCGATGACAGAGCATATCTACAGGCTAGCGATGACAGTGCATATCTACAGGCTAGCGATGACAGTGCATATCTACAGGCTAGTGAAGCCAATGCATATCTACAGGCTAGCGATGACAGTGCATATCTACAGGCTACCGATGACAGAGCATATCTACAGGCTAGCGATGACCGTGCATATCTACAAGCTAGCGATGACAGTGCATATCTACAGGCTAGCGATGATAATGCATATCTACAGGCTAGCGATGACAGCGCATATCTACAGGATAGCAATGACAGCGCATATCTACAGGCTAGTGAAGCCAATGCATATCTACAGGCTAGCGATGACAGTGCATATCTACAGGCTAGTGAAGCCAATGCATATCTACAGGCTAGCGATGACAGTGCATATCTACAGGCTAGCGATGACAGAGCATATCTACAGGCTAGCGATGACAGTGCATATCTACAGGCTTGTGAAGCCAATGCATATCTACAGGCTAGCGATGACAGTGCATATCTACAGGCTAGCGATGACAGAGCATATCTACAGGATAGCAATGACAGCGCATATCTACAGGCTAGCGATGACAGTGCATATCTACAGGCTAGCGATGACGGTGCATATCTACAGGCTAGCGATGATAATGCATATCTACAGGCTAGCGATGACAGCGCATATCTACAGGATAGCAATGACAGCGCATATCTACAGGCTAGTGAAGCCAATGCATATCTACAGGCTAGCGATGACAGTGCATATCTACAGGCTAGTGAAGCCAATGCATATCTACAGGCTAGCGATGACAATGCATATCTACAGGCTAGCGATGACAGAGCATATCTACATGCTAGCGATGACAGTGCATATCTACAGGCTAGCGATGACAGTGCATATCTACAGGCTAGCGATGATAATGCATATCTACAGGGTAGCGATGACAGCGCATATCTACAGGATAGCAATGACAGCGCATATCTACAGGCTAGCAATGACAGTGCATATCTACAGGCTAGCGATGACGGTGCATATCTACAGGCTAGCGATGACAGAGCATATCTACAGGCTAGCGATGACAGTGCATATCTACAGGCTAGCGATGACAGTGCATATCTACAGGCTAGTGAAGCCAATGCATATCTACAGGCTAGCGATGACAGTGCATATCTACAGGCTACCGATGACAGAGCATATCTACAGGCTAGCGATGACAGTGCATATCTACAGGCTAGCGATGACAGTGCATATCTACAGGCTAGCGATGATAATGCATATCTACAGGCTAGCGATGACAGCGCATATCTACAGGATAGCAATGACAGCGCATATCTACAGGCTAGTGAAGCCAATGCATATCTACAGGCTAGCGATGACAGTGCATATCTACAGGCTAGTGAAGCCAATGCATATCTACAGGCTAGCGATGACAGTGCATATCTACAGGCTAGCGATGACAGAGCATATCTACAGGATAGCAATGACAGCGCATATCTACAGGCTAGCGATGACAGTGCATATCTACAGGCTAGCGATGACGGTGCATATCTACAGGCTAGCGATGATAATGCATATCTACAGGCTAGCGATGACAGCGCATATCTACAGGATAGCAATGACAGCGCATATCTACAGGCTAGTGAAGCCAATGCATATCTACAGGCTAGCGATGACAGTGCATATCTACAGGCTAGTGAAGCCAATGCATATCTACAGGCTAGCGATGACAATGCATATCTACAGGCTAGCGATGACAGAGCATATCTACAGGCTAGCGATGACAGTGCATATCTACAGGCTAGCGATGACAGTGCATATCTACAGGCTAGCGATGATAATGCATATCTACAGGGTAGCGATGACAGCGCATATCTACAGGATAGCAATGACAGCGCATATCTACAGGCTAGCAATGACAGTGCATATCTACAGGCTAGCGATGACGGTGCATATCTACAGGCTAGCGATGACAGAGCATATCTACAGGCTAGCGATGACAGTGCATATCTACAGGCTAGCGATGACAGTGCATATCTACAGGCTAGTGAAGCCAATGCATATCTACAGGCTAGCGATGACAGTGCATATCTACAGGCTAGTGATGATAATGCATATCTACAGGCTAGCGATGACAGCGCATATCTACAGGATAACAATGACAGCGCATATCTACAGGCTAGTGAAGCCAATGCATATCTACAGGCTAGCGATGACAGTGCATATCTACAGGCTAGTGAAGCCAATGCATATCTACAGGCTAGCGATGACAGTGCATATCTACAGGCTAGCGATGACAGAGCATATCTACAGGCTAGCGATAGCAGTGCATATCTACAGGCTTGCGAAGCCAATGCATATCTACAGGCTAGCGATGACAGTGCATATCTACAGGCTAGCGATGACAGAGCATATCTACAGGATAGCAATGACAGCGCATATCTACAGGCTAGCGATGACAGTGCATATCTACAGGCTAGCGATGACGGTGCATATCTACAGGCTAGCGATGATAATGCATATCTACAGGCTAGCGATGACAGCGCATATCTACAGGATAGCAATGACAGCGCATATCTACAGGCTAGTGAAGCCAATGCATATCTACAGGCTAGCGATGATAGTGCATATCTACAGGCTAGTGAAGCCAATGCATATCTACAGGCTAGCGATGACAATGCATATCTACAGGCTAGCGATGACAGAGCATATATACAGGCTAGCGATGACAGTGCATATCTACAGGCTAGCGATGACAGTGCATATCTACAGGCTAGCGATGATAATGCATATCTACAGGGTAGCGATGACAGCGCATATCTACAGGATAGCAATGACAGCGCATATCTACAGGCTAGCGATGACAGTGCATATCTACAGGCTAGCGATGACGGTGCATATCTACAGGCTAGTGAAGCCGATGTTTATCTACAGGCTAGCGATGACAGTGCATATCTACAGGCTAGCGATGACAGAGCATATCTACAGGCTAGCGATGACAGCGCATATCTACAGGCTAGCGATGACAGTGCATATCTACAGGCTAGTGAAGCCAATGCATATCTACAGGCTAGCGATGACAGTGCATATCTACAGGCTAGCGATGACAGTGCATATCATCAGGCTAGCGATGACAGTACACATCTACAGGCTAGTGATGACAATGCATATTTATGGGCTAGCGATGACAATGCATATCTACAGGCTCGCGGTGACAGTGCATATAGGCTAGCAATGACAGTGCATAATTACAGGCCAGTGATGACACTTCATATCTACAGGCTACCGATGACAGTGCATATCTACAGGCTAGCGATAACAGTGCATATCTACAGGCTAGCGATGACAATGCATATCTACAGGCTAGGGATGACAGAGCATATCTACAGGCTAGCGATGACAGTGCATATCTACAGGCTTGTGAAGCCAATGCATATCTACAGGCTAGCGATGACAGTGCATATCTACAGGCTAGCGATGACAGAGCATATCTACAGGCTAGCGATGACAGTGCATATCTACAGGCTAGTGAAGCCAATGCATATCTACAGGCTAGCGATGACAGTGCATATCTACAAGCTAGCGATGACAGAGCATATCTACAGGCTAGCGATGACAGTGCATATCTACAGGCTAGCGATGACAGTGCATATCTACAGGCTAGTGAAGCCAATGCATATCTACAGGCTAGCGATGACCGTGCATATCTACAGGCTAGCGATGACAGAGCATATCTACAGGCTAGCGATGACAGTGCATATCTACAGGCTAGCGATGACAGTGCATATCTACAGGCTAGCGATGACAATGCATATCTACAGGCTAGCGATGACAGTGCATATCTACAGGCTAGCGATGACAGTGCATATCTACAGGGTAGTGAAGCCAATGCATATCTACAGGCTAGCGATGACCGTGCATATCTACAGGCTAGCGATGACAGTGCATATCTACAGGCTAGCGATGACAGAGCATATCTACAGGCTAGCGATGACAGTGCATAACTACAGGCTAGTGAAGCCAATGCATATCTACAGGCTAGCGATGACAGTGCATATCTACAGGCTAGCGATGACAGAGCATATCTACAGGCTAGCGATGACAGTGCATATCTACAGGATAGCAATGACATTGCATATCTACAGGCTAGCGATGATAATGCATATCTACAGGATAGCAATGACAGCGCATATCTACAGGCTAGTGAAGCCAATGCATATCTACAGGCTAGCGATGACAGTGCATATCTACAGGCTAGTGAAGCCAATGCATATCTACAGGCTAGCGATGACAGTGCATATCTACAGGCTAGCGATGACAGAGCATATCTACAGGCTAGCGATGACAGTGCATATCTACAGGCTAGCGATGATAATGCATATCTACAGGCTAGCGACGACAGCGCATATCTACAGGATAGCAATGACAGCGCATATCTACAGGCTAGCGATGACAGTGCATATCTACAGGCTAGCGATGACGGTGCATATCTACAGGCTAGTGAAGTCAATGCATATCTACAGGCTAACGATGACAGTGCATATCTACAGGCTAGCGATGACAGTGCATACACTCACAAGGAGACCACAGGCAGCTGAGGTGCAATCTTCTCCCACTCACAAGCACGACATCACAGGCAGCAGCAGTGCAAGCTTCTTACACTCACAAGGAGACCACAGGCAGCAGAGGTTCAAGCTTCTCACACTCACAAGAAGGACATCACAGGCAAGTGGTGCAATATTCTCACACTCACAAGGAGATCACTGGCAGTACACACCACATGAACACACTCCATAACACATAGCAACAATACATTGGCATTTACAATGCCATTAGCTCAAACTCAAATAAATCCGAGCCCGATTGCATTTCTAATGCTTGTTTTTTCCTGCCGCTGTCCTAAGGAGGTCTATCAGTTAAATAAAAGGCATATGCAGAATACGGGAATGATGAAGTACACTAATGATAACAATGCTGCCAAAGAGGACTGTTTGAACTTTCTCACAGCTTGTAATTAGAGCTATTTGGAAAACTACCACAGTAGAATTAAATGGAGGCTCCCAGTTTTGTTTGGATACAATACAGGTTTTTGTATAGGAACCCACTGAGAGTAATTCTTGAACTTCAAGTCCACATGAACATGTCAAATGAAACAGCACGAGCCAACTACCCTCATAATTCCTTTTTTTTTCAGGTTTGGCCTTAGAGACAGATTTAACTGTATCACTAGACCAGTGCATCCCAAACTTTTTAGAACCACGTCCCAGTTTTTAGAACCACAAACTTTATGAGGTGAGCGATGTTTTAAAGTAACTAAAGCATTGGTAGCACACTGTCATTTACAGGCAGCACATTTTCCTTTCAAATGGTAACTAAATTATTACAGACGTTCAGTTTTACTTAGGAAATTATATTGCGCATAAATGGCAATGTGTAGAAATCGGGTTACAGTGAATATTTATCATTTGTGCATCACCAAGAGAAGTAACTTGATTTGGTGTGGTTTGATTTTTTTTAATGTACTTTATTTTTACTTTCCTAACTGCTGGATGTGTATAATTCATTTACATAGATTTGCATTTTATTAAGGGTTACCAAAAATGACATCCTGCAGCATTCCCTTCCACACTTCCTGTACCCCAAGATTAGCGCATAATTCTCTTTACTTTTCTTGCTCTGACTTCAAAGTGAGGAAACTTTGTAAACACCAATCCCCATGTTAAAAAAATTAGCAGCAATTTGTGAGAAATCCTCACCTGACATTTGACCTTCAGCAAATTTGGCAAAATAAAGGCAATATTTTAAGGCATTATTATGTATTGCTTGGACTTTCGCAACCCACCAAAAATTCATCTCGCTACCTACAGTTTGGGAAACACTGCTCTAGAGAATTGGTTTTCCAAAAAACAAATCATACATAAAACGCATACATGGCGGGTCATTTTGTCAGTGAGTTTGACGATTGATCTGCTAAATTATCCTTGACATGTTGCCTCCACCCACCACAGCATACAAATTGGGACAGCCTACTTTATCCGCTGGCTCCCTTCACTTTGAGTGACTGCAGTATCCTGTGCACATTGTTCACATTTACCTGGAAATAGTTTCTTTGTCTTCGTTAAAAAAATGTATAGAAAACAAGCCTTTTAAAATAATGCATTTTATGTTAACTTTACATGAAATTTACTTTGCTTACATAAATTTGCCTGCATATATTTTCCATCTCCTTTTGAGGTCTGGCCTAAAGACAACCTCAGGTGCCTTGCTAGTCTTATGTTTAAAAAAAATCCGAGTGAACATTTTTATGTGCATATACCAAGTGAAAGATGATTCAATATTCTCCAGTGGTGTCTGATTTCAATTATACTGTGCTATTTTGTCCATAGAGCCCATCGGGAACAACAAGCAAAGAAGATTCATTGAGATTAATAAATGTCAACTTTGTACAATAAATATCCCACTAGGTTAATGTAAACAAGAATATGTAATAGAAAATGTGGCAAATTAAATTATCCAATATGCCCATCATAGGAACCTCTATCACCAGCGGCGGATGGTGCAGGTAAGCGTGGCGGGGCAGGAGGGGGGCAAGAAGTCGAAAGATGACAGAAGAGGGAAAATAAAATAAATAAATCCTACTAAGTCGTCTGTCGACTCCCCCTTGCCCCGCCCCACCATGCTTACCTGCACCGCCCGCGACTGTTTATCATCATTACCGTTTTATTAACTCATTCAAAAATGTATATGTATTCTTGTATGTGGTAAATGTGTTTCCTATACACAGTGAAAAGCCAGAAGAGTGCTTCACAGTGTCCAATGCCAAGACAGGGACAATGTGTGTTTCGAGGTGTAGGTGGTTTCGAAGAGTAAAAGTGCACTCTTATTGCATCAGGATGTTATTTTCTTTAAAAAGTTTACTTGAATTGGAGCAGATTTGTATCAGTTATGATGATATGGCGATGTCATTATTGATCCTAGGTGCATGGCAGGAGAAGGACTATTTCTTTCATTTTTTTTTTGCGAGTCTTAGTATGCAGTTATGTGATATCCTGCTTGCGGGAGTGCCATCCACCACTGGAGATGGTGTTCTTTCCAGCCAGATATTCAGAGGTGCTGGTTAGAATGGTTTTGTGGTGTGCAGTCTGGCAAGAGCGGCCAGTGCAATTCCATCCTGATGGGGATTTCTTGAGGCCCCTGATGAAACATGCTTCAGCATGTAGGGTGCCCTTAAGAGTGGCCTATGCCCAGGAGAAGGACACTGCTAAACTCAGATGCAATGCTACAAGGACATGAATGGCAGCTCTGAATGAGCTTTCTGTGAGCATTGGTTTCGTTTGCTTTAGCAGAGAGTTTGCACCAAGCTATTTTAATTTTCTTCACGATTTGTTCCTTGACAGTGAGATATGTGTCTATGATGAATCGAAGAGATTTGGCATTGGTTGGAAATTGTCCAGTTTCATGTTGTTGAGCCAAGTTTGGATTAGGTGTTGCTTGTTCTTGGTGAACAGCAGCACTTCTATTTTATGGACATCTGAGTCCGGATGAGGTACAAGCAGTGTTCAGGCTTTGGATGCCTGGAGGGAAAAAAGGAGATCTTCAGATACAGCTGCTTGCCATCTGTGTATTGCTGATTGTGAAAACCCCGAATGTATTACATGTTCCCAAACAGATTAAAAGTAAACCCATCATCCTGAAGAAGCTCTTATGCCAAACAGCGTCACAACGAAAACCACTTTCAAGGGTTATGACAGCTTACGAATGTTTTCTTTAAAGTAAAAATATTGGAAGGTACACTCACAGCCACAGAATTAAGAACAGGACTCATATCAATATTTGTTGAAACGATTTGCCCCAGTAACTTCAATAAATCAGTTGCACATATTTGATTGTTCTGTGTTATAAGATACATCAAACATTTGTCTTCCATTATTTTTCGGCAGTGTGCAAGCTTCGAATCAAAATACTTGAATTTTAATGATGAAAAGTGTAAGGAAATAGAGGATCCTCCTTTTTTACAGAGATGTACCCATTTTATAACTTTGAAATGTAAGACCTATTTTCCTATTAACTCACACAAACATAAGCAAAATTAATATTAACTTCAATCCACCATATATTAACTTCTGGAAGCACTCGTTGTTCAGCATGATGCATGAAGTTACAAGCAATTTCACAACACACACGTTAAGAATGGAGAAAATAAATATGTATATTATTGTGAAATCCCCCTACAGCCTACAACCGTAGCCCATCAAAAATCATAACACCCTTGTACCATCACAACAATGCCTAGTTGGCTATAAAACCAATCCAATGTAAGGCTAATTCAAACAGATCAGCAGTAAACACAATTTAAAGAAATAGGAGCCTGATTTAATTACACATGCTTCCAAAGTTCAAAAATAACAGAGCCAGCTAGCGGACCTTGAGCTCCAAAAAACAGGATTGATTGATTTGCTGTCCAACAGCCTTCCAGAGAAATATTGGAAATGGTAATTTAATTAAAGCTGCATCACAAAATCATGGCATCTGTGAAGAGTGGTTTCCAGCTTAGCAGCGTGGTGCAAGAAGGCGGCTTGCACCGCAGAGCTACTGCCTAGACAAACGAACAATACATACAGTAGAAATAAGGGGCCTCATTTATGAGGCCTTGCGTCAGTTTTGCGCTTCCGATGCGTCACTTTTTGTGACGCAAAGGTGGCGTAAAACATGCCTCCTGTTGCGCACTATTTACAAAGTGACGCATCTAAGCAGATGTGTCACTTTGTAACCCCCTGCGCTACATTATACCTTCGTCAGGTATAATGTATGCAGGGGGGAGTTCCTCCGCAAAAAGCCTCGTAGAAGTGACGCAGTGAAATCTATGAGATTTCACTCCGTCACTTCTAGGACGCTGTTGCGTCAAAATCTTGCGCCTGCCTCACAGCAGGCGTAAGACTGACGCAGGCCCTTTCACAAGGGGCTTGCCCCATGTGAAAGGACGCATTGGTGGAGTTGCGTCACTTTTTTGACACACTCCAGCAATGCGTCACTTTTGCGCTTACAGATACGTCAGAAATACTGACGTATCTGTAACTCCTTGCGACATGATGCATCATACATTAAATATGACGCATCAGGTATGTCGCAAGGAGTGAGCACTGAGAAGTGACGCATCGCTGCTTTCACGCAGCGATGCGTCACTTCTCATAAATGAGGTCCATGGTCTTGAAGAGCAACACAACCAAATCATGGACTATGCTTTGCTAATAGGTTGTATAGGACTAAATTGTCAAAGCAAGTGATTTTGTAGCTGAAGATGCTGTACTTACTTGGCTAATGTGTAGTTAGAGCCTTTTTTCAAACAAATCACGTTTTACAGATGCTATTCTATCACGTGATAAGTTGTGTTATTATTCATGCTCATTAATTTGCATTTGTTGAAAAAACTAAGTAAGAAATTGGGTTACCAGTTGGGGATGTGAAACCCTACTAGAGCAGCAACCAAAATCCTTGTTAGGTTGAGGTCTCAAGCAAACCCCAAATTAAACTGTGCTCAGCCCATTAGTAGCTTGGCCCAGAGCAGTTTGGCTTAACTCAGAGGCCATGCATAATGTATTTTTTACAAAACTCGTTAAACAGTAATACCATGAAAACACAACACAAGAAAAATCCCACAAATAAAAGAATAGTGTTTTTTTATCAATAAAACTAGACCAAAACGACAAAAATCCAATCAATACAATGGGACATATGAACATTCCAGTGATAATAGTGCCAAAAAGCACAAAGCGCCAACTGTGGATATCTGGCAGCTACTGGCTTGGTCAAAGTGCCAAAGTCACAAGTTCAGACCGACTGAAATGGAGTATGGGGCGGATATACTGGTACCTAGTTTGTCCCCCTGAACAGCAGTACCTTAAATCATGGTTACTGAGCCTTGCGAGGTCCTCCGTTGAGCAGGAGGCGCACAACTGAGGCAATGCGGGGTCTTGGTCGGAGATGCATCATGCAGTGTCAGTTCATGGAGCTACGAGGCTGTGATGTGAGGTCCTACTTTGTTGTCTAGGAGGCTGCCAACAAGGTGGCTTGCGACGCGGGGCCCTACATCGTTGTCAAGAATGCCGGCGATGAAGGGTTTGCAATGTGAGGGGCTGCGTCGACGATGCATCGCACTGTGACGCTGCTAATAAGGCTGCGGGCTGCAGGCTGCGGGATGCGGCTGCGCAGCAGAGTCCTTGAAATTTGAAAGTCCACACAGCAGAGGCGATGCATTTTTCTGCCTGGGGTTGCGCTGCACAGCAGAGGAGATACATTGGTTCTACTGGGTCTACAGAGGGTCTGACAGAGCATTTTCATGTCCACTTTCAGGGTTCCAGGACAGGGGTGGCACCAATTAGCAGGGTAGGGTTCCCGGTTGCAGAGTGCAGGTGCTGGTTATGACAGACCAGCCCTTGGAGTCACTCTGGTGGTCCTGGGTACAGGTTACAGCTCCAGTCCTTCTCAACCAGTCAAGGGGGCAGCAGGTCAACCTTTCAGCACAGCAGGGGAGAAGACCAGAAGAGTAGCGTCCCTTTCAGCAGCACAGCAGTCTTTCCTGGCAGAGTATTTCACAGGTCCAGAAGAGTAATGAACAGTTGGAGCCTGAGGTCCAATATTTATTTATACCAGCTTCCTCCTTTGAAGTGTGAGTAATATCGGGAGGCTTCACATTGAGATGCACAGGTTTGCTGCCTTACCTGCCTGGATAAAGACTAACTATAGGTGGTATGCAATCCTTTGTGTGAAGGCAGGATACAGAATATTCCGGTGAAAGTGGGCCTGTTCCTAACTTTGTCTTCCCATGTAATGTAATGCAATGCAAGTTAGATTTGGAAATTGATGCTTGTCACCAATGAGGGTTTCGAGGATCTGAATAGGTGAGAGTAGACATGTGGTGAGGCTCGGCCTGAGTATAGGCAGTCGTGTTGGGCCAGCAAGAAGACTATTTGAAAAGTCAGGTCTTATGCTACTTTCAGAATTCAAGAAGTGAGGAGGAGGCCCTGATGAGTTTGGGGAGGACATGCCAGTAGTTGGGGTTTTGTAGGAGAATGATCAAACTCCTGTACTGCTTCTGTGAATGTGGAGTGTGTATGCAAGTGAGAATGATGCTGAGAAAAGCTGTCTGGTGGGTTGGTTGAAGTGAAGCCAGTGATTTAGGTATGAGGGCCCAGTGTTCTGTAGTGATTTGAATGCATGATGCATGGTTGAGAAGTTTAAACTGAGAGAGTTTTTCAATGGTGAGCAGTGGAGCACTCCGAGGAGTAGAGTGATATGGGATCGATGCAGGAGGTTGCAGTCTGGTTTGGCGGTGGCATTTTTGAAGGTTTGATTTCTCTGAAGAAAAGGGGTTGGGATGCCAGCGTAGGATGTATTGCAGTAGTCCAACCCGCTTGTGATTAGGACCTGTGTGATGATATGTCTGGTGTCCAGTGGGAGCCATTTTAAAGATTTTCTGTAACATGCTGAGGATGTGAAATCATGCGGAGGTGATGACATTGACCTTGGACTTCATAGTGAGGTTGGTTGCCAGGATGATGCCTGTTTACTTATTTATTTGAGATTTATATAGCGCTGGCTAGACCCAGAGGTATCAGAGCGCTTTACATGAGGATCATTGAGTTACATCAGTTACAAGAGCATATTAAAAATATAGGATAAGGAAAAATAGTATTACACAGTAAAATGAGTGTTAAAAAAGCATGGAATAACATCAACATATACTCCGTAGTTTGGCAGAACATCTGTAATTTGTCGGAAGACGGGGGGAGGAGATAACAGTGGGGAGACGAGGAGAAACATTGTCCAATGTCCGGCTGGGTAGAGGACGACAAAGGGAGGGAACCAGAGCTGATCTCCTCTATAGCTGAGTTTGCAGCTCCACCGGGCATCAGCCATGTTGCTCGGTCTCAAACACACATGGATAAGTGTCTGTACCATAAAATGTATAGATTTTTTGCCAAGATGAGGCCCTCTTTCTGTCTTTCATGTTGCAATTCACATTGGGTTCAAGCAAAAAAAGAAAATCCACCTGTCAGCAGTGCCACAAAGCCACATTAGTTGTCAGAGAATAAAAACACAGAACAGGGAAATACTGAGCCACAGAATTACATCCATTGCTTTGATATCAAACAACAATAGAGAGCAAGTCCTGAGGAGCATGGGGGGGATTGGGAGAACAGTAAAAGAGTTACAATGATAGATCAGTACTACAGGGGATACCAAAAGAAGTCAGAGTAAGCGAGCCTATAACCCAGAAAGAGACCAGTGACAACACAACAACTAGTGGCAGACATCAACACTGCATCTGGTCAAAACAACAAATGACGTGGGTCCGAACGGGTCACAAGTGTGCCTCACTGTGACCAAAACAAGAAATGAAGGGTGCAAGAGTCTCCAGAAGTGGTTGACCGGGGCAGCGGTCCAACTTGCAGCACAGGCGGAGACCAGTGACAAGAATCGATCAGAGGAATCTGCAGTAGCCGCAAGATGGAGGATCCAAGTCGTGGACCCCAAACAAATTCACAAAAAATAATGGAGGGATTGCGGGAGAACAGAAATCCGAACCCAAAGTCACCACGAAAACATACCTCCGGAGCAGGGCTGAAAAGTGGAAGGCAGCCAACAGATCCAGCGGGAGGAAGGCTGGAAGACGCCGAAACTTCTCTCAGGTCATCGTAGTCATGGGAAGTCAGCGCAGCCCCATCCATTCAGCAGCTCCAGAGGAGGAGGGCAGTTGGGGAGTCAGGTGGGTGCACCAACTCAGAGAACAAAAAGGGGAAGCAAGCCCACCGGTACAGGGCAACAGTGTTGCAGCACTTTCAATGCTGTTTTGTCGGGGGAAACGAGACTCGAGTGACCCAGCTGCTGTCCCGCAGAGACCTGGATGTTGGCGGCACAACACTTGTGCGTCTCAGTGGCAGCCTTGGAAGGTGTTGCATGATGTCCTGGAAGGGGCTGCGGTATGCCAAGCAACGAAGGTCGAGTCCGGCAGGTAGGTGGTGGCCAGTACCAGCGGGGTGAACCACCAGCTGATCTTCAATCAACTGCAGGGCAGCTCAACCTAGGCATGGGTCATGAAGGCATTGGCACCGCAAGCATTCCATCGGGAGGCTCTGAGGAAGAACAGCAGGACAGGGACAAAGCCTATGTTCCTAGTGTAGTCAGTTGGGGTGGGTGTGGGTCAGAGTTCGGCAGGTCAGCATGTGGAGTCCCAAGGGGAGCTCTTATTTTCGAAGATCAGCAGTTTTGTTTGTGCTGAGCTTGAGGCAGTTCTGTTTCATCCAATTGGCCACGCCGGTCATGCATTGTTTGAAGTTTATCTTGGTGGTGACAGTGTTGTTTGAGAAGGAACAAATTAGCTGGGTGTCGTCAGCATAGGAGATATGTTGATTCCATAGAACCTGATGATGTTAGTCAGAGGAGTCATGTATATGTTGAAAAGTGTGGGACTGAGTGATGATCTCTTTGGGACTCCACAGAGGAGGTCCTTGGGTTCTGATGTGAACGGAGTGAGCCTGACTTGTTGTGTTTTTCCGAAGAGGAAGGAAGCTATCCATTTGAGTGCTGGTCATTGTATACCAGCTGTGTGTAATCTTTCGATGACTGTGTGGTGAGAGTTGGTGTCGAAAGCAGTGGAGAAGTCAAGGAGGATGAGGGCAGCAGTGTGTCCATGGTCGAGGATGGTGCTTCTGTCATATGTGGCAGTGATGAGGACTGTTTTTATTTACTGGGTTTACTGAGGGATTTTTGAGGAGCTATCTGGGAAGGTGGCTTTCTTGAGGGAGATGTTGATGATGGAAGTGAGTGCAGCGCTGATAGTAGCTCTTCCCAGGTTGTAGATATGGTGGGGGCAGGAGTCTGTGGGGAACCCTGAGTTGTCTGTCTTAATTATTGCTGGAGTGTCCTAGATGAATCGAGGGTTCCATGTTGTCAATTGGTAGTCTTTGGTTGTGGTTAGCAGAGTGGGAAGGTCGATGGGGGGTGACGAGGGTTCGAGTTGCTGTAGATCTTGGTGTAGAGTCAGAGATGTTTTTGCTGATATCTTGTGTAGGGGTGACATGTTAGTTCCTTCTGTTTGATTTCTGAATTCTTTGATGTTGTTGATAGATACCTTTCAGTTGTTTGAACTAGAGTCCCTTGTTACAGCAAGTGCCTTTTTCTTGGTCCCTTTCACTTGATGATGATAGTATTTAAGTGTGGCCTCATATGTGTTTCTTGTGGTAGTTGCTCGGGTGATGTTCCATTTCCTTTCAAGTTGCTTGAAACCTCTTTTGGAATGTCTGGTGTCAGCATTTTACCAGCTACCTTGTTTTCTGGATCTTTTGAGTTTGGTGTTTTTCAGGAGTGCTAGGGTATTGGCATAGTGGTGATCCAGTTACTGAAGGTGTCTGTGTCATTGAAGAGGTTGTTGGTGGGGCCTGGGTGGAATAGTTGGAAGGCATTGAAACCATTCCATTTCTGTAACTTTCTTCCAGCAGCAGCTTGGGGTGTCACTAGACTCCGTTGGGGTCATTGGTGGCCTCATTATGTGGAAGTGGACAATGGAGTAGTCCATCTATGTGAGTGGAGTGATATGGCCCATCCTGCCAGTGATGGCCCATCCATGCACACCCATGCTTTCGATTGTGTGTGGCTGTCTAGAAGGAATACACAAAGGTAACTGCCAACTACACCTTGTCAAGTGGCCTAGAGAGAAATGGTAACTTTCTAAAAGTGGAATGTTCAAAATTGTAATTCAAAATTTGACTTTACCTTAAAAGAGGAGTTTTCATTACAATATCAAAGAAACCAAACATTAATGGCTACCTGTTCCCATCTGGAAGTTATCTTATTAAATGTAATAGTGTGAGACAAATGTTATCCAATGGGAGAGGTAGACCCTGCAACAGTGAAAAAAGAATTTAAAATGTTTTCACTATCAGGACATGTAAAAATGAAAAATGATTGTCCTAATTTTAAATATATTGCACCCTGCCCTCCGGGTTGTCCATTGAGTACCCTAGGGGTGACATATGTATTAAAAAGGAAGGTTTGGGCCTGGCATTTTTTTTGCCGAGTCAACAAGGCAGTTGAAAACTGCATCCTACAGTTGGGGTGGGCGATAACCTCCGATCTGATAGTGGAGTCCGAGGAGTTTCACCCACTCCTCCTTCTGCTTGGAACGCAGAGTGCTAGCTAAACTCCCCCTACCGCAGCATTGTGCCATTTTTTTCTCAACATGGCTCACCAACATTAAGCTGGTAAGAGAGAACTTGCATCCCCTTGTGCGATATTTGGGTGCTAGAAGGCCTCCTGGTGGGATTTCTCAATGTGGGCGGTTGCGGCAGGTCGCGACCGATCACGACTAAGCATGGGCGAAATCTGCGAAATCGCGGTCCGCAAAAACGTGTGAAAGCAAATTCGCGATCCGCATAATTTGCGAATTTGTGCGAAATTGCGAATTTTGGGTTTTTTGCGTGTTCGCAGGGCTTTGTGCGTGTTCGCGAGCCGCTTGCACGGCGAAGTTACCCATGCGGTCGTGTATGGGCACAGCACCCTCTGGTTCACCACTGCCACCCTCTGGTTCAGCCCTGTCACCCTCTGGTTCAGCACTGTCACCCTCTGGTTCACCACTGCCACTCTCTGGTTCACCACTGCCACCCTCTGGTTCATCACTGCCACCCTCTGGTTCATCACAGCACCCTCTGGTTCACCACTGCCACCCTCTGGTTCATCTCTGCCACCCTCTGGTTCATCACAGCACCCTCTGGTTCACCAGTGCCACCCTCTGGTTCATCACTGCCACCCTCTGGTTCACCACTGCCACCCTCTGGTTCATCACTGCCACCCTTTGGTTCATCACTGCCACCCTCTGGTTCATTACTGCCACCCTCTGGTTCGCCACTGCCACCCTCAGGATCATCACTGCCACCCTCTGGTTCATCACCGCCACCCTCTGGTTTGCCACTGCCACCCTCTGGATCATCACTGTCCCCCTCGGGTTCATCACTGACACCCTCTGATTCATCACAGCGCCCTCTGGTTCACCATTGCCATTCTCTGGTTCATCACTGCCACCCTCTGGTTCACCACTGCCACCCTCTGGTTCATCACTGCCACCCTTTGGTTCATCACTGCCACCCTCTGGTTCATTACTGCCACCCTCTGGTTCGCCACTGCCACCCTCAGGATCATCACTGCCACCCTCTGGTTCATCACTGCCACCCTCTGGTTTGCCACTGCCACCCTCTGGATCATCACTGTCCCCCTCTGGTTCATCACTGCCACCCTCTGGTTTATCACAGCACCCTCTTGTTCCCCAGTGCCATTCTCTGGTTCATCACTGCCACCCTCTGGTTCACCACTGCCACCCTCTGGTTCATCACTGCCACCCTTTGGTTCATCACTGCCACCCTCTGGTTCATCTCTGCCATCCTCTAGTTCATCGCAGCACCCTCTGGTTCACCAGTGTCACCCTCTGGTTCATCACTGCCACCCTTTAGTTCATCACTGCCACCCTCTGATTCATTACTGCCACCCTCTGGTTCGCCACTGCCACCCTCAGGATCATCACTGCCACCCTCTGGTTCATCACTGCCACCCTCTGGTTTGCCACTGCCACCCTCTGGATCATCACTGCCCCACTCTGGTTCATCACTGCCACCCTCTGGTTCATCACAGCACCCTCTGGTTCACCAGTGCCATTCTCTGGTTCATCACTGCCACCCTCTGGTTCACAACTGCCAGCCTCTGGTTCATCACTGCCACCCTTTGGTTAATTACTGCCACCCTCTGGTTCATTACTGCCACCCTCTGGTTCGCCACTGCCACCCTCAGGATCATCACTGCCACCCTCTGGTTTGCCACTGCCAACCTCTGGATCATCACTGTCCCCCTCTGGTTCATCACTGCCACCCTCTGGTTCACCAGTGCCATTCTCTGGTTCATCACTGCCACCCTCTGGTTCACCACTGCCACCCTCTGGTTCATCACTGCCACCCTTTGGTTCATCACTGCCACCCTCTGGTTCATTACTGCCACCCTCTGGTGCGCCACTGCCACCCTCAGGATCATCACTGCCACCCTCTGGTTCATCACTGCCACCCTCTGTTTTGCCACTGCCACCCTCTGGATCATTACTGTCCCCCTCTGGTTCATCACTGCCACCCTCTGGTTTGCCACTGCCACTCTCTGGATCATCACTGTCCCCCTCGGGTTCATCACAGCACCATCTGGTTCACCAGTGCCACCCTCTGGTTCATCACTGCCACCCTCTGGTTCATCACTGCCAACCTCTGGTTCATCACTGCCACCCTTTGGTTCATCACTGCCACCCTCTGGTTCATTACTGCCACCCTCTGGTTTGCCACTACCACCCTCTGGATCATCACTGTCCCCCTCTGGTTCATCACAGCACCCTCTGGTTCACCAGTGCCACCCTCTGGTTTGCCACTGCCACCCTCTGGATCATCACTGTCCCCCTGTGGTTCATCACAGCACCCTCTGGTTCACCACAGCCACCCTCTGGTTCACCACTGACACCCTCTGGTTTACCCCTGCCACCCTCAGGTTCAGCACTCACCAGTGCCACCCTCTGGTTCACCGCTGTCACCCTCTGGTTCACCACTACCACCCTCTTGTTCACCACTGTAGATTATGGGGGGAAAGCACACCTGCCCAGCCTCAACTGAGATGAATTAATTTGGGGCTGGTTAATGTGTCACTGAATTTGTGCTTCAAATCTGGCACCTGCTTCCTTAGCTGTAAGTGCTTCCTGTTGCACTTATTTTTTTTACAGGAGCATTGTGCCATACTTGTAACTATTCTCTGACCCTGCTTTGAGGGTCAGAGCAGGGTCAGAGAATAGTTGCAAGTAGGCAACTGAACTCTGGAGGGGCCCCTCAGGAAGCACTGCAGGGAATGGTTACAAATTAGCTTGAACTTTTGCACCTGCTAAGTGCTTTCTCTTGTGCAAAATTCGTTTTTCTGCCACTTCGCGAGATTCGCGCGGCGCGAAATCGAACTCGCAATCCGCAAATTCGTGCAAATTTGCGGATTGGTTTTTTTTGCGTGTTCGCGGGGTTTCTTGAGTCTTCGCGGGCCGCTTGTAGCGCAACGACCACGAAGTTACCCATGCGGTCGTACATGGGCGCGGCCATCTTGTGCGCGTTGCGTATTTCCGGTTCCGGGTGCTAGCTGCGTGTTCGCGTTGTGCGCGTGGCACGTTTATGAGTTTGCGGGCGTTTTTGCGTGCTCGCGAGGGAAATATCACGCAAACTTAACAACGCGGTCCTCTACGGGCGTGGCCATCTTGTTTTTCATTCATTGCTATGGTTTTGGGCATGCTACCTTTCTATCCATCTAACATCTTTGTAATCCTATGTTTATCTGAACTTTTTGTTGCTCTTTTTTGCTTATTATCTATCTCTACAATTTCCTACATCTAGATTTTGTGGTTTTTTTTAACTTTGTGTTACTTTATTACCTACTTTATTTCTTTCGCTCTCTCTCTTATTTTTTTTCACACCTATTCTTCTTTCCTTCTTCTTGTGCCCAGGACCATGGCTAAGGGAGCCGACAAGGGCAAGGGGAAGGGCCCAGCACCCCGTACCCGGCTCCCTTGCGGGCGTTTGAGGGGGGAGGAAGTTCAGGCCAGGGAGATCTTCTCTGCGGTGGAGGTGGCCGCCTTGATGGTTTTTGTCCAAGTCCACCTCCCTAAGACCGTGGCAGCAGGTGGGTGGATTGCTTCCGGTTACGGCCTCCGGGAGCGTCGCCAGCAGTGGGAGAAGGTGTGCCGGCGCATGTATAAGGAGTCTGGGGTCCGGCGCACCTACCAGCAAGTGACGCACCGGTGGAGTGACATCCTGGACCGGGAGCATGACATGCTCGACCTGCTAGGATTGGAGATCCCTGGCCTTGGTAAGTAGCTATTTAATAACTACATTTTTTCCTTCTGCTCTGTTATATTGCTAATCTATTTTTTTCCTGAAGAGTAGAAATGCTGCTGATTCGATTACATTGCAGGTAAATTAATGTTTAAATAGCTTCTGTCATTGCAGGTGCTCGCCTGGTTATTGGCGTTGCTACTATGCTTACTTGTTTGCAACTTTTTAGTCATTTGAGAGCATTACGCAGTAATGCTAGAGACAGTAGACTCAAGTCTAGTCCTTCTTTGTACTCCTGCTGCTGCCACTTTGAAGAGATAGTGGTAGATTGATACGTTGAGTATATTATTTATTACTTGTTATAGGACATTTGTTAGTGGTCTGCAATCATGATGACGGACTGTGTCTGTCACGTGACGTCTCGTGCTGCTGAGTGACGGCAGTCGTAGTAGAACCTTTTTGTTGTTGATGTAGTTAGTGAATTACATACCTTTCCTATTAGATGGTCTGCGAATCCTGCAATACTGTACTACTATCCTCCTAGTTGACTAGATCAGATGCAATTGTTGTTAATTTGTTTCCCTGACATAATTTTAGATTGTGTTCAAAGAAATCAAATATTTCCAAAAAAACAATCATCCAAGTTGTGTTTCTTTATTTCATGATCACCAGCAACTCCCAGGGGCAAGGCGCCGGCGGCGACTGAGACTCCGGTGGCAAAAGGTTGACAGGATCAGTCCCTTGCAGGCTCTTCTGCTGGCCCCAGTAAGATGTTCTATTCTTATATTAATACTTATACTTCCCTAACTTTTACAGCTCCTATTCATTACAAACTGTTTCCTAATAATTCTATGTTTTACAAAATAGTCTTTGATCTTCTTCTAATGTAGACTACTTTCTACATTCTTATCCTGCCTCTACCATCACTCTCTGTGCTACTACTATTTACGATTATGAGTCGGTCTGTGTAGGTAGCTAAGCTTGCCCATTCGGCAAACGGTGTGAAACAAAACTCTGATACAGCAATAGCTCTAGGCATTGAGTGCAGTCCTCTGGGTTGCCCTTGCTGTCTATTCCAGTCTTCTTAATGTAAGTGCTTTGACAATTTCCAACAACAAAATGTCATTGTTTACACCAAGTAAAAGGTAGCAGTTGCCTTTTTGATTTTAGAGGAGCACATCCCATACTGCTACTGTTTCAGGGACTATTCTGGATACAAAGAAGTATGGACAAGATAAATAGGACATTGTTGATGATAGGTGCAGTTCGACCTTTGACATACCTCAGTCCGAACAGAAGTTGAACCCCTAATCCCCTGACCGACTATCTAGTGTGTCTGACCAATGATTTTACGACCCAGAAGAACAGAAGAAGACTACCGCCTAGTCCCGGCCTATCTGAGTCACTGAAAGAAACATGACTGCCAAGTGCAGTAGTTCAAACCTTTCCGCTCACTCACTTGTGAACAAACACCACACAATGTTTGTTAGTTTTAAAGTTTTATTTTCAATTAAGAAATGAAAACGTTATTTCTTTATTTTTAATAGCGTAGTATTCTGAGCGAGCAATGGTGATGGATGAAGATGACGTTAAAGTTCAAACAACATTCCCATGAATGAAATTAGTATGACTCAAACTTAATATTAGTTAACAGACACATGAAATTATTAGAATAACTGTGCGGGAGCCCCCACCTTCTTTAAAGTACTTAAAGTACTGCTGGTGATGACTTACTAGTAGTTGGTGAATCGTCTGGCAGAAGGGCAATGGAATCCTCTTTCTGTAATGAGAAAAATGGTGCACAATAAGCAAGCATTTGTAGTGTAGTTCCTATTATCCCGATAGGCTCTGCGCATTGGAATAATATCTTCAATAGTATAGACCTAGGGCAGAGGTTAACTAGGTCTTCTACCGACGATATTAGACTTAAAGTTTTGTGTTTGCCAGCTAGCTCAGAGTTCACTAGAAACTTTCTCAAATAGGCAAGGAGGATTTTAACCTCCCTGGATAGACAAGAAGGGATTTAGTTTCTGACAACCATAGAACATGACAACTTTGCTCTCCCATAATCAAGAGTGTATCTCTAGAGTCGTGTGAAAACAATAGACAACTTATTTTACTCAGTCAGTACGTGCATTCTTAGTTTCACCAGTTTGTAGAGAAATAAGAGATGGGCGTGGTTCAATAAAAGATGTTATTTATTGATCAGTCTCTTTTCTCATACAAGAGAAATTAATCGCTATTATTGCAATACTTGTAGTTAAGTAAAGTGCATACAGTAGAGACAGAATTATAAAATAATACTGTAAAAGCATTGCTATGGTTTCTGAGCCATATGATACTTTAAAATGGATAAAATAGATACATACATATATACATTTGACTAATCATACTCAACTGGTGCTTCTAACCACGCCTACCCCAATGTACCTGACCTAAGCCTAATACGTGGGCGGGAGTAGATAAGTAGCAGTTTAAGTTAAGTTTGTTTTGCCAAGGGACTGACTCGAGAATTCTCTGCAAGGGGTTATTCAGTTCTGTACCTGAGATCTAGAATGATGGAGGGCTGGTATCTCTTATCCCAGGTCTTGATATTCCAGCTGCCTGCGAGGGCTGCTTGGAAGCGCCGGAGCTGGATTTCTCGGGAGGAGAAAGGCAGCGTCTCGCTCTCAGCGCGTCAGGAAGGCGGGGCAGCGTCTGTGGGCTTCGCTCTCTGCTGGGCTCCTCAGCACGTCTCGCTGCTCCGATCTCGTCACCACCGTATGTGTTTGCTTAAGGCAATGTCGGTAATATTTATACCTGAAAGGTGCCGAGATTGACGTAAGGATGGACATATATACGTCAATAAGGATGTCATATGAACGGGCTCGTTCGCACATTCTTTTGCTGAAGTTCTCGGTGAAATCAAAACAATGGTTATGGGAATTTCCCAGGTCGCTGTAGGTTTGATTTGTTTTGAGAACTCCGTATGCCTTATCAGGGGCTGGAGGAATATCGCTTGTCTAATTAGATGGCATGCGTTATGACCTAATCAGATAACGCACTTCTGTGCCGTGGTGTGGCTTAATCAGATAACGGTTTTTGCACCGTTGGATGGCTGCTAGTTAATTATTAACCAAACCAGGGTCAGGAATAGGGGAATCGATACAGTACCTATAGGAATACATCACACCCACTCCACGTAGACTATGTCCATATTTACAAATCTAGGCATAGTGAATATCAGTAGCGTTTGTGTATACCGTACCACCCCAAAAATACATTTATATGCATTCCGGAAATTGGATTTTATAAGATATATGAAACACAATCACATATACTGTCACGTATACTATATGCACAAGCAGTCTAATAATGCTAAACATATAACGCATATTTCTAAATTCAGCATAAATAAATGCGAAAATTACACATGAAATGGCTCTAAATACAGAAAAAAGTGCGAGACCATTTCATCACAATCATAAAGTTATGTATAATAGTGCTAGAGGATAGCGAATGTCTCGTGACTACCTAAAATAGAAATTTAGTTCTCTAAGAATAATGTCTACTTTAAGCAGAAGATAAGTGTCCCAAAAATCGTAAATATTTTGGAATTGGGGAAAAGTTCTTGCAGTCTGAAAAAAAATTATGAGAAAATTTTTCATATCGCTTTTCTTTAAAAAGTTGAAGGCCAAATTCAGCATGTAGGGAACTCCGAGTGCTAGTTTGCTCAAAGTTATTCCTGCTGCTCTGGTGAAAACATCATATCATTTAGACTGTTGAAAAAACTGTCAACAGCTTCTTGCGTAAGTTCCACTAATTCGGAAAAAGTTGTTATCATGCATTCATGAGCTTGAGCATGATTGCCTCCATTGATGTTTTGATCAGCATAGCTGACTGAAGGTCGTACCTGATCGATGCTGCTTTCATCTTGTACTTCACTACCCCTCAATCGTAGTGGTGAAGACTCCACGAATGCCGTCATCAGGATTGGTAGCCGCTGGGGACAGCACAATGCATGAGCCGTTACCGGACCCAACAAGGTATCTGCGTCCATTGGCACATCCGATTGTAGTGCCAGACAGGTGTCCAACACGCATTCTTCGCCGCATAGCAAGCATCTTAATACAGGCATAACACAACTTTGCCACATTGATCTAAATGAAAGAAACCAAGTCATGTTCAGGTCTCTAAGCCGGGATAGTCCAAGGATTTTAGTTACCCGGTCCCGGTAGCCAATGGCTAGGATCATTTCTTCCCTTGTCGCAGGTGTTTTGTCTGTGACACGGTTTGCCATAGCGAAATAACAGGATCAAAAATAGAATACCCGCTACTAGTCCTAAAAGGAGAGGAAGTCCGCCAAAAATGGAATGGACAAAGTCTGGAAAAATACCCAGGATGGCTTTGAATGGAGTTAAAGCACCCGAAAACACTGCTTTAAATACACTGGAGATACCAGTGGTATCAGAAATATTTAAGATTTCGTTCAGTATTTCTGCAAAATGTATGGGGGAATTAGTTGATAACAATGAATGAATCTCTTCTGTTGTCCTTGCAACTTGGAGATCATACGTTTCTTTTGATGACGTGAGCCTCGTCGGCGTCTGTAGGAGCACAGTCTTCATTCTGCTTAAAGTATCTATTCGAATAGAAGCAATTTTCAAATCGGGCCATAACCTTGCCTCCCTGTCTGCAGAGTCGCTGGGGAACAATACATGTTCACAGCACATGACCTTCCTAGTCACACTTATGAGATAAGGTTTTCCGGGCAGCAAAGTACAACATCTGCGATCTACTATTAGAATGTAACTCCCGTTCGAGAGTCTCCTAAAGAATGGTTCTATTCGTGTTGCAGGTGTGCCTAGCTGGTAACATGAAAGGTTATTTGAAGTCCCTTCACAGGCTCCGTGCAAACTAATACCCTGACACAGAAGTGTACCGCTCAGTGATCTTGCACAATTATCGCCACTGAGAAACACTTTCTGGCCTTTATTGCTGACACATTCGTGTGTTTAGGGCAAGTTCCATATTGACTTAATGTACCCTTTACCCAACCTTTCATACTGGCCTGCCTGTATATATTTTTGGCAGAATTGAAACTGGAAAGTAGTTATCGGAATATGTATTATTCCATGTATTATCCATTCAATGACAGGTCGTTCTGACATTGTCAATGGTAATCTCTCAAGTTTTTCAATGCTCAGAATTGTATAGTCAGCAACCTTCTGTGCCAAACTGATTTGTTTATCAGTGAGATTAAAGATATTAAATAATGACGTTGTGTTGATTAAACGCCAAGGCACATAGCCAGAACGCAAATTTTGTAACGTCCAGCCAAGCTGTACAATAGAACGCAAATGGGACTGACCGTGTTGTAACATCAGTAAGTCTTGCGATATTATATCGATTGCTGAAGACACAATGCTGTCCAGAGAATATATTCTGGAGGACAGAGTCATTAACCCATTGTCCACCACAGAAAGTGATTTTTCCAAATTAATACGGTCAATTTCCCGTATTTTTTCTGCTGTCTCAATTTGAGTTACTTTCCAAACTTCGTTATAAGCTGCATATATAGAGGCCGCTATGAAACGTTTTTGACGCTGTTTGCGTGGTCCCAATATGAAATCACGCAAGTCAGCACCTTCTGTAAGTAAAGTTAGGTGTTGCTTAATTTCAGCCAGTGTGGACGTTTGTAGCCATTGAAGGCAGAGCTTGCCCACGCTGTAGGTGGTTACTATCCCTGGATGTTGTCTTTAGGAATATCTAGGGTCTGGCCTAGTCAATGTGAACCCCTGTTCTTTGTTCAGGAATCTGTCTTGACAGTTATTTGTATCTGTGGGCCAGATCAACCATTTTTTCCATTCAGGATGTGTTCTGTTTTGGTTTAATATATGGTTTACGTCTATCTCAACATCTATAGAGCTATTACTGTTCACTGTTGGCTTTGGAATAGACGGTTTGTTCAAATCTTTGATTTTGGCTAAGCCAAGACAGGTAGTTTGTTGAATAGTGTCATTCAAGAATATAATTTGTTCTGGGAACATGCAGGCTCTAAACAATGATTCTATACCTTGTACTTGCCAATCTCTTGTACCCCAAACAGTTTTTGCTTCAATATTATTGTTCCAGAAATCAAACCCAAATGTATTCATTTGTTCAAAGAATGAATCGGAATATATCAATTTTGTGTTTGTAAGCATGGTCTTCATACCTGTCTTATTTGACAATTTGAAATAAAATGTTTCTGCATTACTTGTGTTAAACCCTGAAAAGTATGAATATTTATCATAAAATGTTTTTGAGCTATCTTTTGGAGGAGTAGCACAATGTTCCCATTGGTTATAATTTAAAACATTTCTAGGTTGAGCAGATTTATGTAGATAATGGTTACCATAATGGTTGTAGCAGAACATCTGATCATAATTAGACGAACCCTGCAAATAATCATGTTCTGTGAATTTAGCAGACATAACAAGATCAGACATCATGTCATTGATACTTTCAAAGTCCCAATCATCCGCAAATGAGCTTGGTTTTACAAAGTCACTCAATGAGATCTTGAATTGGTGTGGATACTTCAGGATTTCAACCGGACCATAGATTTCATAATCAGTTTTGTCCCATGCTACACCGCCTGGTATAGGATTGGCTGTGAAGTTTACTGAAGAAAGTTCTCTTTTCTCGATGTGTGAAGATGTGTGTGGTTTAAGGACCAAGTTGATTTTCTGGCTTGCTGTGTCCATTTTAACATATTTCCCCTCAATGAAATGTCCCAAACATAGTACTAGGATGAGCCAAAGAATGAGGATAAATGCACCGAAGGCCACCCAAAATTCAATCCATGGAGAGATCAGATAGGTTTCTTTCAGCTGTTGAAAAAGTTCCTTAGCTTTGTCTTTAAAAGTTTTTGTTGATGGCTGTTTCTTTGCTTCACTCAGGTCTTCAGATGAATCATCGAAGTTGATGAAGTAGCCGGATGCTGTTCTGTCAATTGTTCCAATTGTTTTTGGATTTTGCTTTGTTTCATTAGCAAAGTCTGCAGTTACATCATCATAGGTTGTTGTTTCTTGATGAAAAGTTTTAATTTGGGTTTTAAGAGGTTCAAGTTCCATTGCTTTGTTGCACAGTCCTTGTTGATTCACTGTAGATTTCCCAAATGTGATCAGTCTTCCAGTTTGAGCCTCTGTATTCATAGCAAACATTGTTGTTCTGCTACTTCTTGGGAGTCCACTTGGCCTACTGTTTGTTATCGGCCACATGATTGTGGTTTAACCAGGTCGATGGATACAACTCGGTTCTCCTTTTTACCAGCAAGGGGCGGTAGTACTACTGATCTTGTCCCGTTGACAGACAAGACAGGAACTGCTTTTCTGTAAGAAGGCCCAAATTCCTTCTTTACCGCGATCTTTTCCTGACTAGATCCCCGACTTTTGGAATCCAGACAGGTCTTGCTGGGACTGGTGGTTTCTCTTCAGTGGTTGTTGGCTGTTGTTTCAACTTTATGTTGCTCAGGTCTTTTCTTGTTTCATTTAAGTCCTGCAAAATAGCCAAACGATCTTTGATATCAAAGCTTTTGTCTTTAACCACTGAAGTCTGACTATCAAGATCTTGGATTATCATTCTAGTCCCGAACAATAGTTCGTACGGACTGAACCCTTTCAGAGAATTCCTTGGCAGGTTATTTAGACTACGTTGGACACTTATTAGATGTTTGACCCACCCAGTACCCGAACCTAATACCTTTAGCGTTATAGATTGCTTTATGTCTTGGTTTTTTCTTTACACCATCCCGTATCCCTCAGGAAGGAAGTGAGAAGAGTCCCGCTATGCAATGCTCATTTGGCCATGCTTCCCCATAAGCTTGAGGGCTAAAAGGAATACATTAGTCAAAACGTAGCATGCTCCTAGCGTATATGCCATTCTAGACTCGCAAATCTTTGTATAACAGTCCAGACGTCAGCCGAGCGCTGGGGTCTACATTATAAGTGAAAATTAGTCTTTTTATGTTAATATAACGATTTGTCGTGATGGGTACGTTCTTATTGTTGTTCTTTTTCTGGAGTGAAGTGCCATGGTAATAGTCCTCCTCGCTCGCAACTGCGATCTCTATTGCAGTCTGGGCAGTTTTTTACAAAAATTTGATGATGCAGGCTCATGCCTGGCCACCAGTACACTGATTGTAATTCCTCCAGAGAATCTTTTAGCTTAAGGTGTCTGAGACCCTCACCCATATGTGCGTCTGCTATTAACAAGCCTCTCCTGTCCGTGTTTGGAATCACTCTATCCCCCACTCCAGGGATTCGAGCAAAAGGAACGGAGTTTGCATCGATTATGTATGTATAATTGAGTGGATAATTGATCGGTAGTGCTGAACCGTCGCCTTTTGATGACGTTTTCACCGCCAGCACAGTTTCACCGTCAATGTGTTTTACTGCACGCTTTTTTGTAGCTACGGAAGCCAGTTTAGTTGCTACCGCTGTGGCTGTCTCAGCCAATGAATTCCCTGCAACGTGAACGCCATCACGCTGATGACTCAGTGAATGTATCACGTGAGTTTTTGGTAGTTCTTTCTGTAAAAGAACTATTTGTTCCCAAAGCACTTTTTGCTTTATTGTTGCACCTGTGTCATCTTTGTAATCGTTTTGAATCCATTTCTTCAAATCGTTATTGTATGTTTTGACGCAGTAATACGAATCGCACACAATAAGTGTCGGGAATTCGCGATCGGCATTATCTAGCGCAATTTTTAATGAAATTATTTCCGTTTGTTGTTCTGAATTATTTTCCACTGAGTGTGTTTTTGTAAGTAGAGGTCTTAAATTACCTCCGCGCCACACTTCTTTTACAATTTCGCATGTGGCCTTGTAAGCCAGCTCTCCCCAAACTGAGGGTTGAGCATGCCCGTCTGTATGTATTACACAGGCGTACTGTCGTAAAGGCAGAATGTCGATTGGCAGAGGGTATTCTCTCTCATATTCTAGATATTTTAATTCTTTCATTTCTGGGTCAAAATAGTATTTTACTTTGTCTGTAGCAACAGAATTTACCCATTGTATCCATTTTGGATTTAGTGCAGTTGTCGGTAAGTTACATGGTGTTGTTAATGCCTCAAAAGCTGATTCTGCTGTTCTGACTGTAACCTGTCTACCGTCTGCTTGGTATTTTTCCTTTGCTACAGCTGTTTGAACCGCTTGAACAATGTTTTCATTAATGCTGAACCTTTTTTCAGCTTCTGTGTACAAGTGTGATTTGTATGCTATTGGTACCTTCTCTCCCTCATTAGAGGTCAGGTATGTGAATCCGCATCTTCCTGGGATGACTCGAATCACAAGGTTGCGTGTGTTGTCACGTGTTTGTAATTTTGTTTTAACTAACATATCTGTTTGTAAAGATCTCAAAATTTCTGTGTGTTTTTGAGTCCAATTGATTCTTTTAAAATCTGGTTTTATTAGATCATAGAGAGGTTTAACTCTCTCTGCATAATTTATAATGTAAGTTCTTCCGAAATTCAGGAAGCCTAGAATTGATTGTAGGTTTTTTAGTGTTCTGGGTGCTTGGATTACAGCACATTTCTCTAGGAAATTGTCAGCCAGGCTTTTGCCTTCACTTGATAGTTCATATCCTAAAAACAGGACTGTTAGATGGGCAATTCTTGACTTTTTAAAGTTGAATTTGTAACCCTCTGCTGCGAACCCAAGTATTATGGTGTTCACTCTCTTCAAGTGAGTATCCAAGTCATCGTCTGTTAGATAGATGTCGTCGACATAAGATAATGCCTCGTCATCATATGTTTGTAGTAATTCTGTTACTCTCGCTGAGAATAATCCTGGGCTGTTCTTGAACCCCTGGGGCAAACGACAGAAATTCTTTTGCGTGCCATTTATTGAGAACGCCGTCAAATATCTGCTCTCTGGTGCTATATTTTGACAAAAGAATCCATTAGAAATGTCTAATGTGGTTTTGTATTTTTTGCGCACTATGTTATTCATTAGTGCAGCACTATGCGACTTTTGTACTGCAAATGTTTTGCAACATGAGTTAAGGTGTCTGTAGTCCAAAACAAGACGATATGAATTGTCTGGCTTGGAGACAGGAAACAAAGGGTTGTTCATTTGTGAGGTGCAAGTTTCAATCACCCCCTGGTATTCAAGTTGATCTAGGATCTCTTTTACCTGTTTTTTAGCTTCTTGCTTAATCGGGTACTGCCTCTGGGCAGTAGGTTGTGATTTTAACTGGATTTTGTGAGGAGGAGAGTCCTCATCCCATCCCACATGATTTTTATATAAGGCAGGGGCTTGAGCTACTGCCCACTTTCTTGCAAGTGTATATTTTTTATGAATTGGAATATGGTTTGAGAAGGCAGGCATAATTATTTCTTCGCCATGTGGGCACTCCCTGACAAACTCTGGAGGCCAGTCTTGTTCAGCTAGAAGGATGTCATAGCCCTTGGACAAATTATCCCAAAATAGTCCCCTTATTTTTCTAGTCTTATCCCCCTCTATACGCAATGTTATTTCATATATTTTATGAGGTTTGCTAACTCTGGTATCTGCAGTTTCCACCTGAATGTATTCATTCGTGTCCACTGTCTCCAGATGATTCATAAGGACTTTGCGAGCTATGCTCACTTCTGCTGCGCTGTCTAGCATTGTCTGAGCCCATTCTCCGTTTTTCAGCTGTGTCCTCAGTATTCTCGGCATTGTTGATTACTTTAATACTGGCTACCTTCTTTTTTGGAAATTGTAATTTTTTATTCAGATGAGCAGGTTCTTTGTCTTTGGACTTGACGTGCTCTTCCCTTTGTTCTGATCGTCCTCTTCTTTCCGATTTCTGCGAGGAAGTCTGAAAAGATTTAGAGGGACGTGTATCAATATCTTGATATCTATCAGGTTTCTTTATATTATCCCTATTTCTAAGGTTGTATTTTTTCACAGAGGGCTCCCGTTGGGGAGACTTGCGTCCTTGGTCGGGAGATCTTTCTCTCTGCCAAGGAGACCTTCCTCTGGACTGGAATCTTTTTTCTTTAGGATTGGATTGTTTATTTCCATCCCAGCTCTTTTTTTGATTGTTTAAATTATTTTTTATAAATACCTTTTCAGGACTTTCAACTAGTTGGGGTTTCACTGGTATTCCACCCAAACTATCTCTTCCTAGTTCTTCATAGGATTTTTCTATGATTCTGGCAATTTCAGATGGTTGGTCTGCTATATTTGTCTCTTTTAACCTCTGGCGAATCGCCACATTTGCTGCTTCTCCCTTTATGTTGGCTAATAATATTGCCGAGACCTGCTTGAAATCTTTCAGTAATTTCATACCGAGAGTTAAGGCGGGTTCTGGACCGTATTCATCTTGAATCTGTTTTAGCACATCTGGTATTACTGACATGGATGGTACACCATGTGTTTTTGTGTAAATGGAAGCAAAGACTGTTCCCCAAGTGTCACAGTCCTCCACATGTGGTGCGATTCCCATTGGAAGACAGATAGTCAGAATCCTATGTTTCTCAACAGGGGTGGTATCTGGAAACACCGCCTCTGTTTGAGTTATTTTTTGTGCTAGCCAGAAAGGAAGTTGTTCCCGTTTTGCGGGTACTTTACCTAGACAGGACTGTATGTTCTGAGGTGTAATTTTATTTGTGTTCCCCTGACGAGTGGTCAGCTGTGGAATTTTAATTGCTGGTTGGATTGTTGAAGTCCGCATTACATATTGGACTAATTGTCTATGTATTTTTATTAATTGTTTTAGCTGTGTTAAAAGCTCTGGTGCAGGCATTTCTTCAATGTCTGGATGTGGTGTATATCCGGCTAGGACCGGCCACGTTGCTCCTGGTCTACCTAGTGGACCGAGCCTGGTGATGTGATTATTATGTTTTAGGGCGCCATTAAACAAGAGCAGATGCTCTTGGAATTTGAGTGGTATTTCCACTTCCTCGAAAGGAGTGTACTCACTAGGAGGTTCCTCTATTTTGTAATAGTGGAAGTCCTTTGTTACAGCGTTTGCTGCTGGAAAGTTTATCCATGAATAGAATACCTCTGTCTGCCGATATTCGTGTGCCTCAATTACGAATATGACTGTACCACCTCTTGGTGTCAGTCCATTTTCTATAAGTTTTAAGGTTATAGATTTCCTTATGTTGACCGGGATGAGTATTGCATTTGGGTCATTTTCCAGCAGAGTATTGTCTGCTTCAAGGAGTTCAGCTGCTAGTCTAGCTGTCTCCCTTTCTTCTTCAGTTCCTGACATACTATTGTCAAGAAGATTATTTTATTTATTTGCAGATCAGGTTTCTATGGAAACAAAAATTAGATGCACAATATTTTGGAACAGTGTATCCTTCAACGTTGAATAAACCAAGAACCATACATAGGAGTTTCCTCCTGCACGGTTTGGCGGATATGACCTTTCACCCACTCCAGACGTCTTTGGAGTATTATGGGAAAAAAGGGGTCTATGTGAAAAAGCACGACTGAGTTACTCTAATGTCTTGCGTTAGTTTTATCGCCTATCCAAACGTTGGGCGCCATATAGTGTAGTTCCTATTATCCCGATAGGCTCTGCGCATTGGAATAATATCTTCAATAGTATAGACCTAGGGCAGAGGTTAACTAGGTCTTCTACCGACGATATTAGACTTAAAGTTTTGTGTTTGCCAGCTAGCTCAGAGTTCACTAGAAACTTTCTCGAATAGGCAAGGAGGATTTTAACCTCCCTGGATAGACAAGAAGGGATTTAGTTTCCGACAACCATAGAACATGACAACTTTGCTCTCCCCTAATCAAGAGTGTATCTCTAGAGTCGTGTGAAAACAATAGACAACTTATTTTACTCAGTCAGTACGTGCATTCTTAGTTTCACCAGTTTGTAGAGAAATAAGAGATGGGCGTGGTTCAATAAAAGATGTTATTTATTGATCAGTCTCTTTTCTCATACAAGAGAAATGGATCGCTATTATTGCAATACTTGTAGTTAAGTAAAGTGCATACAGTAGAGACAGAATTATAAAATAATACTGTAAAAGCATTGATATGGTTTCTGAGCCATATGATACTTTAAAATGGATAAAATAGATACATACATATATACATTTGACTAATCATACTCAACTGGTGCTTCTAACCACGCCTACCCCAATGTACCTGACCTAAGCCTAATACGTGGGCGGGAGTAGATAAGTAGCAGTTTAAGTTAAGTTTGTTTTGCCAAGGGACTGACTCGAGAATTCTCTGCAAGGGGTTATTCAGTTCTGTACCTGAGATCTAGAATGATGGAGGGCTGGTATCTCTTATCCCAGGTCTTGATATTCCAGCTGCCTGCGAGGGCTGCTTGGAAGCGCCGGAGCTGGATTTCTCGGCAGGAGAAAGGCAGCGTCTCGTTCTCAGCGTGTCAGGAAGGCGGGGCAGCGTCTGTGGGCTTCGCTCTCTGCTGGGCTCCTCAGCACGTCTTGCTGCTCCGATCTCGTCACCACCGTATGTGTTTGCTTAAGGCAATGTCGGTAATATTTATACCTGAAAGGTGCCGAGATTGACGTAAGGATGGACATATATACGTCAATAAGGATGTCATATGAACGGGCTCGTTCGCACATTCTTTTGCTGAAGTTCTTGGTGAAATCAAAACAATGGTTATGGGAATTTCCCAGGTCGCTGTAGGTTTGATTTGTTTTGAGAACTCCGTATGCCTTATCAGGGGCTGGAGGAATATCGCTTGTCTAATTAGATGGCATGCGTTATGACCTAATCAGATAACGCGCTTCTGTGCCGTGGTGTGGCTTAATCAGATAACGGTTTTTGCACCGTTGGATGGCTGCTAGTTAATTATTAACCAAACCAGGGTCAGGAATAGGGGAATCGATACAGTACCTATAGGAATACATCACACATTCATCAGTTGTCATATGAAGAAGTGTAGTATTTAATGGAATAAGCATATAAAAGGTTAACACCCTCCCCAAAACCGTTACTTTTTTCAATCCCAGTAAAAAAAAATGTGTTATGTAACATTTTCTTCCATTACGAGACAAAATAGGGGGTTGTGTATGGCATCTGAAAATATGACATGTTTTTCCTAGACGTCACAACATCTGATGCGGCACAGATGACCACCAGAGCCAGGTCCAGCAGTGCGGAGGGGTCCACTCTGGATGCGGCGGCGCCAATAGGAGGAGCTGGGGGGGAAAACTCAGTGGCGGCGGACGGTGGTAAGTTATTATACTCCTTACTTATTGAATTTTTTTTGAGTAGGCTCGCAAAGGAGTGTATGATGTACTGTACAGTAGTACACAGTACACTAGTATAAGTACACTGTACTATTAAGAACATTTACTAATTTAGAACTACTTTTTGGGCTATCACGGAGAAGACAGTCAACCTTGACTTGTAAAAGCATTAGCGGCGATACTTCTCTGGTAACCAATGGCCCCCTCTATTTCACTTCAACTCAGCTGGCAATTTTTTATTGTGAAGCCAAGTCATATCAGATGTAGTTTAGGGATGTGAAGAACGAAAAGTTAAAGAAGGGTGAAACGAAGGACGAGCGAGTCTTAATATTTATGACTGTAAAAAATGGTTTTGTTGAATGCAATTCAACATAAGAAGACGGCGGTTTCCAAAATATAATGAAAAGGGTGTTAGTTGGTTGTTGACAAAAATAAATTTTGGTACATTTGAGACATTAAGAAGAATCATAGACGTACTTTGGAAGCCTGGATGTTTTCTTCTTTATCCTCCTCGTCGATAGCAGAGGTGTATGATGTAGTAGAGCAGAAACTGAGTGGATGAAGTATGGCCAGTGGCAGTGCCACCCCTATAGAAAAGTAAGACATTCCTATCCCCACCTGCATGTACTGCTTAAAGAACTGCGAGTCTGCATCATCATGGCCTGTGTCTGTATTTCTTGGGTGAAAGCTGAGTGAGCTGCCATTATGGCGGCTACCACAAGTTCACGTACCAGTAATTTCTTTTGTAAAACAAGAGAAAAAAAGTAAAAAGGCCTTTTTTTAGTACTCTCTGACCATGTATGTAGTAGTGAGTCCACCCATAGTGCTGCTAGTGGAATTCCTGAAACTCACAGTAATGTCACAGGCTTACAAAGACGGCATACATGCCAAATGTTATACTGTGTTTGCTACTTGCTAGTGTTACTGAGTGTCAACTTTCTGTTGAATTATTTTGACTTTATGTTAAAGACTATTGGCTACAGTATTTTTCTTTCTTTCTTCATAGATGCTACTCCCAAAAAGCTCACCCGTAAGGAGATGGCTGTCCGGGCCAGGGCCCGTAAGTTGGAGGCTATTTGTGCAGAGTATCGGCGGTTGTGGGTTCGGGAGCATGAGGAGACATCAACCTCTACATCCTCCTCCACTGACCCCGGGTCCACCAGCCAGAAGCCTCCAGCCAAACGGAGCAGTGGCCCGACAGCCTCCCGCCACCGCCCCACAGCAGCAACAAAATCAGCTGGATGCTGCGCCGGCTACGTAGAAGAGTGGACTACCTGGAGCGGTTGGCTGAAAAACATCAGGCCAGCTCCGGGACCTCCGCAAAGAGCAGCGGTACATGCAGCAACAGCTTGCCAAACTACGCCACCGGAGGAAGTGACTGTCCCTTGCGTCTTTTTTAAAGACTGTTGGGGGGGTGGGAATTGGGTGTTTGGGAAAGGGGACTTTTGGAATTTTTGACATTGGTTGGGTTAGGGAGGGGGGGTGAGTTTGGGTATTTTATTTTATTGTTATGCTGAAAACAACACGAATATATATTTCTTAATAATTATTTTTCTTACAAAAACACAGTATACGCGTTCATATATTATTTTGTGTGGGGGTTGGCGGTGGTTACTGGACGTTTGTTTTCTTCAAACTTACCAGCATGAATGAAACATCTAGTCTTGAAATGTACCAAAATGCAAGTAACCGAGTTAGTAAATTTAGTAGCCCTACTACTGTACTTTACCAGTAGTACTGTCAGTCTCTGCTCTCCTCCCAACTTAGTCCTCCTAACCCATTATTCTACTACCTCTCCATGATGCTTATCTTACCTGTGATTTGTGTTTGAGAATCGGGGTAGCCCCAGGGCTGGCTGCATTGCAAATGGTGATTAAGGTTGGTTGTTGACTTGAATCCTCGACGGATGCAATGTCATTGTTGTGCTGGTAGCAGTAGTGGTACACGCTGGCAGTATCACCATATGAAAAAAAGAGGAAATTAAACAATGAATGGCCTTAGCGTAGCATTAGAAACAGTACAATAGATAGTACGGTACAGAACAGTGCCCTAAATTGTAGCCTAAGCATTGCCAACGTAAGGTAAGCATTAAGCATTTGATTGTTCACGTCGTGTAGGAGGAGAATGTTCTTATCAATCCTTGATGGCGCACATGAACTTCTGGTTGCTTTGACCTTATCCTCCCCAGCAAGTGTGTGGAATTTATTGTTGTTGTCAGTCACACCTCAGTGAAATACCACACAGCCCGGGGGAAGAGGGTTAGGGTTTGAAAATTGGATGGGACTGGGGGTTTTTGGGAAAGTTTGGTAGAGAGGAAAAAAACACAGCATGAACAGGCAAACAAAAAATGAAGAGAAACAAATCTTTGGATTTGAAGATATTGATAAATCTTTAAAGGGACATAAAGGAAGTACACTACTGCATGCCAGAAGTTGTTTACTAAATGGATGGTTAGGTTACTGAAAAGTAGTACTACTACTTACTGCAACTTACTAGTAACTACGAAGAAACAAGTTGATAGTACAGGGCTACAGTCATTACGCAACTTCACTTGCCTCTCTGCCCTCAGAGAGAATAAACACTTAGAACATTAAATTAGTGTTAACATAGCAAAGACGTATCAAATAGCTGGAGGGATGAATTTGAAGCAGAGATCAAACAAACGCACAGAGTCACACTCGTAGAAGTAAGTTCAAGTTCACAAGAATATCATTTAAAAGATAAGGAAAATTTTGGATACTGTTACTGTTTTTTGTAGTCGTCCCGTTGAATTTGTGAAGTTGATGCACCCAACCATTCCTCTTATTCGCGGTACTCCTTCATTCCATCGGATGCTCTGTCGATCAATCTTGGTGACCAGACACACTATCCACTGCCTGCCTGATGCGGATTTGCGGATCGCTAATTGTAAGCCTGAGTAGTACATCGATGGCACAGGGTAAAAGCCTACCTGTAATTGATGATGGAAAAACACAACAGTAAGTGATAAATACACATCGGAGAAAAAAATATATAAGGCATGACGTGTAGTGCAAAAATTATACTTTCACTTTCAGAGATGACAATCCCCAAAATCTAGAACACCCCACATTACCCTCCCAAAAACGTGCAGAATACTGCTGCTACCTCGCAGAGGCCTAATTTCAAATCGTGCCAAAACGCAATCAGTAAGTATGCCCAAAACCCCCCTTTCCAACCATGGATTTTCTTCAAACCACTTGCAATCAAAATTAGACATTCCAACAAGTGTTCCAAGACCCCACCCAGTCGTAAAAATTTAGAACACCCCCAAACACATGCAATACAATACTGCTAACCCTAACGAGCCCTAAGTTAAGAATAGTGCCAAACGCTTTCTTTAACTAGGCCAAATCCCCCCTTTCCCACCATGGATTTTCTTCAACCTACTTGCACCCAAAATTACACATTCCCACGAGTGCTCTAAGACCCCAGAACCCAGTTGCAAAAATCTAGAACACCCCCAAACACATGCAATACTGCTGCTAACCCTAACCCTAAGTTTAAAAAAGTGCCAAAACGCTTTTCAGCATGGATTTTCTCCAAACCACTTTTATCCGGTATTAGACCTTCCCAGCAATGCCCCAAGACCCGCCAACCCACTCGCAAAAAAGCAGAACACCCCCAAACAGGCAAAAAGCAAAAATGGAAAATCTCATACTTAGAATATTTTCGGCCTTCTTTCAATTCTGTCCAAACGCACAGTGCAGCTAGGTCATAACTCCACTTTTCCACCATGGATTTCCTGAAAAACAAATGCAATCACAATTAGACTGTGCCAGCAGTGCTCCCAGACCCCAAAACCCACCCCAAACACCATGAACCCCCAAACAGCCCCCCCAAAACAGGCAAGTGAGCAAAAACGGAAAAAAATTTACCATGGATTTTGTCCAAACTACTTGATTCCGATATTAGACCTTCCGAGCAATGCCCCAAGACACGCCAACCCACCCGCAAAAAAGTAGAAGACCCCCCAAACAGGCAAAAACGGGCACTTAGAAATATTTTGGCCTCATCCCAAAATCACTCCGTACGCGCTCTGCAGCTAGGCCCTAACTCCCCTTTGCCACCATGGATTTTCTTCAAACCACTTGCGATCAAAACCACCCATACCCAGCGTTGCTCCAAGACCCCCCAACCCACCCCCAAACACCAGGAACCCCGCCAAACAGCGCCCCAAAAACAGGCAAGTGAGCAAAAACCGAAAAACTTTTTCACCTCCGATTTTCTCCAAACCACTTTTATCCGGAATTAGACCTTCCCAGCAATGCCCCCAGACCCGTCAACCCAGGCGAAAACAAGTAGAAGACCCCCAAACAGGCAAAAAGCAAAAATACAAAAATGGGGACTTAGAAATTTTTAGGCACATTTCCAAAATCACTCCATGCGCGCTCTGCAGCTAGGCCTTAACTCCCCTTTGCCACCATGGATTTTCTTCAAACCACTTGCAATCAAAACTATCCATACCCAGCGTTGCTCCAAGCCCCCCCAACCCCCCAAACACCAGGAACCCCCCCAAGCACGCCCCCGAAAACACAAAAGTGAGCGAAAACTCTGTAAAGTGAAAAAAAATGTCACCACGGATTTTCTCCAAAACACTTTTATCCGGTATTAGACCTTCCTAGCAATGCCCCCAGACCTGTCAACCCAGGCGGAAACAAGATTAACACCCCCAAACAGCCAAAAAGCAAAACCTTAAAAAGTGAGACAGCAAATTTCGGGTCTACCTGGAATTCAGTTCAAATGCGCTGTGCAGCTAGGCCCTAACTCCCCTTTTCCACCATGGATTTCCTGAAAAACAAATGCAATCAACATTAGACTGTGCCAGCAGTGCTCCAAGACCCCAAAACCCACCCCCAAACACCATGAACCCCTCAAACAGCACCCCAAAGACAAGCAAGGGAGTAAAAACGCATAAACTTTTTCACCTCCAATTTTCTCCAAACCACTTTTATCCGGTATTAGACCTTCCCAGCAATGCCCCCAGACCGGTCAACCCAGGCGAAAACAAGTAGAAGACCCCCAAACAGCCAAAAAGCAAAAATACAAAAATGGGGACTTTGAAATTTTTAGGCACATTTCCAAAATTACTCCACGCGCGCTCTGCAGCTAAGCCCTAACTACCCTTTGCCACCATGGATTTTCTTCAAACAACTTGCAATCAAAACTATCCATACCCAGCATTGCTCCAAGCCCCCCCACCCACCGCCCAAACACCAGGAACCCCCCCCAAGCAGGCCCCCGAAAACACGAAAGTGAGCGAAAACTCTGTAAAGTGAAAAACTTTTTCCCCACGGATTTTCTCCAAAACACTTTTATCCGGTATTAGACCTTCCTAGAGATGCCCCCAGACCCATCAACCCAGGCGGAAACAAGTTTAACACCCCCAAACAACCAAAAAACAAACCTTAAAAAGTGAGACTTAGCAAATTTCGGGCCTACCTGGAATTCAGTCCAAATGCGCTGTGCAGCTAGGCCCTAACTCCCCTTTTCCAAAATGGATTTCCTGAAAAACAAATGCAATCAACATTAGACTGTGCCAGCAGTGCTCCCAGACCCCAAAACCCACCCCCAAACACCATGAACCCCCCAAACAGCACCCCAAAGACAAGCAAGTGAGCAAAAACGCATAAACTTTTTCACCTCCGATTTTCTCCAAACCACTTTTATCCAGTATTAGACCTTCCTAACAATGCCCCCAGACCCGTCAACCCAGGCGAAAACAAGTAGAAGACCCCCAAACAGCCAAAAAGCAAAAATACAAAAATGGGGACTTAGAAATGTTTAGGCACATTTCCAAAATCACTCCACGCACGCTCTGCAGCTAGGCCCTAACTCCCCTTTGCCACCATGGATTTTCTTCAAACCACTTGCAATCAAAACTATCCATACCCAGCGTTGCTCCAAGCCGCCCCAGCACCCCCCCAAACACCAGGAACCCCCCCTAGCAGGCCCCCGAAAACACAAAAGTGAGCGAAAACTCTGTAAAGTGAAAAACTGTTTCACCACGGAGTTTCTCCAAAACACTTTTATACGAAATTAGACCTTCCTAGTAATGCCCCCAGACCCGTCAACCCAGGCGGAAAAAAGTTTAACACCCCCAAATAGCCAAAAAGCAAAACCGTAAAAAGTGAGACTTAGCAAATTTCGGGCCTACCTGGAATTCAGTCCAAATGCGCTGTGCAGCTAGGCCCTAACTCCCCTTTTCCACCATGCATTTCCTGAAAAACAAATGCAATCAAAATTAGACTATGCCAGCAGTGCTCCCTGGCCCCCAAACCAGCACCGCAAATCTAGAACACCCCCAAAGAAACCCCCAAAAACCTGCAATACTGGTATATTCAAAACATGGCAAATTGAGCTGTTCACAAAAAACAAACAGCAATTGGTTTCAACAGAGACAGACAGCCATTGCTGTCCACTGCATGCCATCTTCTCATTATTCATTAACTGTTCAACTTTTTGTCTGCATCTTCTTCGGAAAGTGAGGGCCCACAGGGCAGCCTCTACTGTAAATTTCAGAAGTAGGTCTGTCAACAATCAGCAAGCATGTAGTCAGTCAGTTATTTCAGTCCCACTTGAGGGGACTCGTCCATGAAGACAAAGTTTGTTATTTCTCCATAATCCATCCATCTGCCTTGAGGGAAATGGATAGGGGGAGTCTAGAGGAGGAGGATAGAGGAGCATGATTGAGTTGTGAACTTGTGAACATCTGAATGCAGACTGCGGCACCTTCAAATCAATAAGGAAAATAAGATGAAGACTGTGCTGATGATGGACTTGTTGTGATTAGCTGATTAGAGTTTTGTTGTGGTAAAAGTAGGAAAACAAAGAAAGACGCACAGGAATAAAAGTGAATAAGTATGGAAAAAAAGGAAGTAATTTTCAGGCCTCGGTGTCAGGGAAGCAGAGCTCATCCTCAAAGTCTATGAATTGAGACGGGAGTAGGTCTGGTGACCGGGAAGAACCTCCGTTGGTGTCACCTAAGTCGGTGTCCTCTTCTTCCTGCGTGCATTCACGTATTTTGTAATCGGGTGGTATGAAGTGCTGGTTCATCTTGATTATTGTTAACCTCTCCACATTTTTGGGCAAAAGGTGGGTCCTTTTTGAAGTCACAATGGCACCAGCAGCACTGAAAACACGTTCAGAAGACACACTTGCGAGTGGGCAAGACAAATAATTTAGAGCCAGGTAGGTGATCAGTCGCCATACAGAGCTTTTCGTATAGCAATATCCCAATGGGTTCTCATTATGACAGACCTCTGTTGGGTCATCCAGATAGGCCTGCACCACCGACTCAAGGTTCTCCAGGGTTGATCCACTTTGCGTACCATCTGCGACCTTTTCATCAGTGGACTGAGCAAACCCTTGCTGAGTTAGCCAATCCCCTTCCGACAATATTTGTTTGCGGCCTGGTGCAGGTGAGGATGATGATACGGTTGCTGGTGTCGTTAATGGCTGAGAGGGAAAGTGACTCCCTTCGGCCACGGATTCAGAAGTGGAACTTGACGCCGGATGGCCTGCTGATTCAGTTGTACTTGTGCTGCCTCCTTGAAGGTTCTGCCGCTCTTTTTCGAACCGAGTGGCTGACACAGCTAGCCAATGTTTGTACTTTGAAACATCTGCTTCATCAAAAGGAATGAATGCTTTGCTAGCCACTGCCTTTTTGTACCGTGGATCCAGAATAGTGGCACAAATGTCAATCAATCAATCAGGTCATTTATAGAGCGCACTACTCACCCGTAGGGTCTCAAGGCGCTGGTTTGGGGGGGGGGGCGTTACTGCTCGAACAGCCAGGTCTTCAGCTTCTTCCTGAAGGAGAGGTGGTCTTGGGTCAGGCGCAGGTCGGTTGGGAGTGAGTTCCAGGTCTTGGCGGCCAGGTAGGAGAAGGACCTTCCTCCTGTTGTCGCTCTTCGGACGCGGGGGACGGCGGCGAGGGCGTGGTTGGTTGATCTGAGGAGGCGTTTGGGGGTGTAGAAGTTGATCCGGTTGTTGAGGTAGCTCGGGCCTTGGTTGTGTAGGGCTTTGTGTGCGTGGGTGAGGAGACGGAAGGTGATTCTCTTGTTGACCGGGAGCCAGTGCAGGTCTCTCAGATGTCCGGAGATGTGGCTGCGTCGGGGGATGTCGAGGATGAGTCTGGCCGAGGCGTTCTGGATCCGCTGGAGTCTCTTCTGGAGCTTGGCGGTGGTTCCGGCGTAGAGGGCGTTGCCGTAGTCCAGTCGGCTGGTGACGAGTGCCTGGGTGACCGTCTTCCTCGTCTCAGTGGGGATCCACCGGAAGATCTTGCGTAGCATGCGCAGGATGTTGAAGCAAGATGAGGAGACGGCGTTGACTTGTCTGGTCATGGAGAGGGAGGAGTCCAGGATGAAGCCCAGGTTGCGTGCGTGGTCCGTCGGTTTGGGTGCGGTGCCCAGGGCGGGGGGCCACCAGGAGTCGTTCCAGGCGGAGGGCGAGGAGCCCAGGATGAGGACCTCCGTCTTGTCCGAGTTCAGTTTCAGGCGGCTGGTCGACATCCATTCGGCTACCTCTCTCATCCCTTCGTGCAGGTTGGCTCTGGCGGTGGCGGGGTCGTTGGTCAGGGAGAGGATCAGCTGGGTGTCGTCGGCGTAGGAGATTATGTTGAGGTTGTGTTGGCGTGCGATGGCCGCGAGGGGGCTCATGTAGACGTTGAAGAGGGTGGGGCTAAGTGAGGCTCCTTGAGGGACGCCGCAGATGACTTTGGTGGCCTCTGACTTGTACGGTGGTAGGCGGACTCCCTGTGTTCTTCCGTCGAGGAAGGAGGTGATCCATTCCAGTGCCTTGTCCTGTATTCCGATGTTGCCGAGGCGCTGTACTAGGGTGCGGTGGCAGACAGTGTCGAAAGCCGCGGAGAGGTCCAGGAGGATGAGGGCCGCTGTTTCTCCGTTGTCCATCAGAGTTCGTATGTCATCGGTGGCAGCGATGAGGGCGGTCTCGGTGCTGTGGTTCGCTCGGAAGCCAGACTGTGAGGGGTCGAGGGATCCGTTCGTCTCGAGGAAGGCGGCCAGCTGTTTGTTGACGGTCTTCTCGATGACTTTGGCCGGGAACGGGAGGAGCGAGATGGGACGGTAGTTCTTGAGGTCGGTGGGGTCTGCTGTGGGTTTCTTGAGAAGAGCGCTGAGTTCGGCGTGCTTCCAGCTCTCAGGGAAGGTGGCGGTGTCGAAGGAGGTGTTGATGATGTCCCGCAGGTGGGGTGCGATGACAGCGTCGGCCTTGTTGAAGACGTGGTGAGGGCAGGGGTCAGTCGGAGATCCGGAATGGATGGAGTTCATTGTGCCGATGGTGTCTTCGGTGCTGATCGGAGTCCAGGTGCGGAGGGTGGTGGTGGGTGGCGTTGTTGCGGTTGTGGCTTGCGTTGGTTGGTTGCTGAAGCTGTTGTGTATGTCCGCGATCTTGTTGTGGAAGTAGGATGCGAGGGAGTTGCAGAGGTCTTGCGATGGGGTGATGTCATTGTTTCCGGCGTTGGGGTTGGAGAGCTCTTTCACGATGTTGAAGAGTTCCTTGCAGTTGTGTGCGTTGTTGTCCAGCCGGTCCTTGTATGTGTTTTTCTTGGTGGCGCGGATCAGTTGGTGGTGTTTCCGGGTGGCGAGCTTGAGGGTGGTCATGTTGTCCGTCGTTGGTTCCCTTCTCCAGGCTTTCTCGAGGGCTCGACAGTTCTTCTTGGAGCTCTTGAGTTCTTCGGTGAACCATGGTGTTTTTCTGCTGCAGGGTCTTCTGGGCGGGGTTCTCAGAGGGGCGAGTTCGTCCGCGCAGTTGTTGATCCACTTCGTGAGGTTGTCGGCGGCCTGGCTGGGGTTCGCTGAGCTGGCGGGGGGGGTGCTGGCTCAAGGAAGCGGTGAGCTGGTCGGCTGTGATCTTGTTCCAGCTTCTTCGGGCAACCTGTTGCTGGTGGTGGTGGATCGTCGTTCTTTTGAAGCTGAAGTGGACGCAGCTGTGGTCCGTCCAGTGGAGTCCTGTTGCGTGGCTGAAGGTGACGTCTTTGCTGGATGAGAAGACGGCGTCGAGTGTGTGTCCGGCGAGGTGGGTGGGGGTGGTCACCAGTTGCTTGAGTCCGAGGTTGGCGAGGTTGTCGAGCAGGCTGATGGTGTTGCGGTCGCTGTTGTTCTCCATGTGGAAGTTGAGGTCCCCCAGGAGGATGTAGTCGGCGGAGGGGAGGGCATGCGGGCTGATGAAGTCGGCGATGTCCTCGCTGAATCGTGTGCGTGGACCCGGGGGTCGGTAGATCAGGGTGCCTCTGAGGGTGGTCTGCGGGTTGGTGTGGATCTGGAAGTGCAGGTGTTCAGCGGTGGTTAGGGTGTCGTCGGTGTTGGTCGTGATGCGGATGGTGTCTCTGTGAATGATGGCAATGCCTCCTCCCGTCAGGTTGGCGGTGCGGTCCCTCCGGATGATCTTGTAGCCCTCTGGGATGGCGATGGCGATGGCGATGTCTGGGGCTGAGGAGGCGTTCATCCAGGTCTCGGTGAGGAAGGCAACGTCGGGGGCGGTGGTGTCGAGGAGGTTCCAGAGTTCTACGGCGTGTCTGTGGACGGAGCGGGTGTTGAGCAGGATGCACTTGAGGTGGTTGCTGCTGAAGTTCGGCTTGGCGAGTGCTGGTGCAGGGTGAGTGCGGATGCCGGTGAACTTGCAGGCGTGGCAGCTGAAGGGTCCGTGGGTGTGCTTCGGGGCGGCTTGATGACATCCTGGGATGCGGCCGGTGTTGAGTGCGATGAGATCGGCGGAGTTGTAGGTCCGTCGGGTCGGCGTTCGTCGGTGGGGGCCAGGGGTCCTGGCCCTGGGCGCGGTCCAGGCGCGGACGGGCGCAGACGGGCTTACCTTTGGCGCGCCTTCGGCGCACAATCGGCGCGCCCGCTGCGCGTCAACGCTGCGCGTTCGCACGTTCGCCATTTAAGGCGAAGTGCGCGGGTGGGCGGAGCAGCTGGGAGGCGGGAGCGGGGAGGGAACAGAATGAAAAAAGGGGCGGGGTCGGCGAGGAAGGCGGGAAACACGGGGGAGGGCGGGCAGCGACAACGAGGGAGACAAGCACAGCTGGTGGACAAAAACAACACTTAATACGGGCCGAGACAGCGAGGGAAGGAAAAACAAGCACAAATGATTGTCACAACAATACTAAATCCGGGCAAAAACAGCGAGGGAAAAAACAGGCACAAATGACGGTCAAGACAGCACAGAATCCGGGCAAAACAGCGAGGGAAAAAACAAGCACAAATGACGGTCAAAAACAGCGCAGAGCAACGCCGGCAGGGTCAGCCGGCAGCGCGGCTGGCAGCGAGTCAGAGGGCACAGCAGGGGGGCACACGCAGCAGCTGGCGGCCGTGCGGCGCGGGGGTGTCCCACAAGTGGGTCACACTCACCTGTGTCGCACGGTCGCCTTTTAAGGCCAAGTGCGCGGGTGGGCGGAGCAGCTGGGAGGCGGGAGCGGGGAGGGAACAGAATGAAAAAAGGGGCGGGGTCGGCGAGGAAGGCGGGAAACACGGGGGAGGGCGGGCAGCGACAACGAGGGAGACAAGCACAGCTGGTGGACAAAAACAACACTTAATACGGGCCGAGACAGCGAGGGAAGGAAAAACAAGCACAAATGATTGTCACAACAATACTAAATCCGGGCAAAAACAGCGAGGGAAAAAACAGGCACAAATGACGGTCAAGACAGCACAGAATCCGGGCAAAACAGCGAGGGAAAAAACAAGCACAAATGACGGTCAAAAACAGCGCAGAGCAACGCCGGCAGGGTCAGCCGGCAGCGCGGCTGGCAGCGAGTCAGAGGGCACAGCAGGGGGGCACACGCAGCAGCTGGCGGCCGTGCGGCGCGGGGGTGTCCCACAAGTGGGTCACACTCACCTGTGTCGCACGGTCGCCTTTTAAGGCCAAGTGCGTGGGTGGGCGGAGCAGCTGGGAGGCGGGAGCGGGGAGGGAACAGAATGAAAAAAGGGGCGGGGTCGGCGAGGAAGGCGGGAAACACGGGGGAGGGCGGGCAGCGACAACGAGGGAGACAAGCACAGCTGGTGGACAAAAACAACACTTAATACGGGCCGAGACAGCGAGGGAAGGAAAAACAAGCACAAATGATTGTCACAACAATACTAAATCCGGGCAAAAACAGCGAGGGAAAAAACAGGCACAAATGACGGTCAAGACAGCACAGAATCCGGGCAAAACAGCGAGGGAAAAAACAAGCACAAATGACGGTCAAAAACAGCGCAGAGCAACGCCGGCAGGGTCAGCCGGCAGCGCGGCTGGCAGCGAGTCAGAGGGCACAGCAGGGGGGCACACGCAGCAGCTGGCGGCCGTGCGGCGCGGGGGTGTCCCACAAGTGGGTCACACTCACCTGTGTCGCACGGTCGCCTTTTAAGGCCAATTGCGCGGGTGGGCGGAGCAGCTGGGAGGCGGGAGCGGGGAGGGAACAGAATGAAAAAAGGGGCGGGGTCGGTGAGGAAGGCGGGAAACACGGGGGAGGGCGGGCAGCGACAACGAGGGAGACAAGCACAGCTGGTGGACAAAAACAACACTTAATACGGGCCGAGACAGCGAGGGAAGGAAAAACAAGCACAAATGATTGTCACAACAATACTAAATCCGGGCAAAAACAGCGAGGGAAAAAACAGGCACAAATGACGGTCAAGACAGCACAGAATCCGGGCAAAACAGCGAGGGAAAAAACAAGCACAAATGACGGTCAAAAACAGCGCAGAGCAACGCCGGCAGGGTCAGCCGGCAGCGCGGCTGGCAGCGAGTCAGAGGGCACAGCAGGGGGGCACACGCAGCAGCTGGCGGCCGTGCGGCGCGGGGGTGTCCCACAAGTGGGTCACACTCACCTGTGTCGCACGGTCGCCTTTTAAGGCCAAGTGCGTGGGTGGGCGGAGCAGCTGGGAGGCGGGAGCGGGGAGGGAACAGAATGAAAAAAGGGGCGGGGTCGGCGAGGAAGGCGGGAAACACGGGGGAGGGCGGGCAGCGACAACGAGGGAGACAAGCACAGCTGGTGGACAAAAACAACACTTAATACGGGCCGAGACAGCGAGGGAAGGAAAAACAAGCACAAATGATTGTCACAAAAATACTAAATCCGGGCAAAAACAGCGAGGGAAAAAACAGGCACAAATGACGGTCAAGACAGCACAGAATCCGGGCAAAACAGCGAGGGAAAAAACAAGCACAAATGACGGTCAAAAACAGCGCAGAGCAACGCCGGCAGGGTCAGCCGGCAGCGCGGCTGGCAGCGAGTCAGAGCGCACAGCAGGGGGGCACACGCAGCAGCTGGCGGCCGTGCGGCGCGGGGGTGTCCCACAAATGTAATGTTGTTCTGTATGTATCTTTGTAAGCCGTTCATTGCGAAGTAGGCTCCTTAATAACTTCTCCGCCAAATCTTATGCTTCTCGCTTTTCACCATCATCTCGGAACATTGAAGACACCTCCTTCAGTTGGTGCTCTAGCATGCACGTAGCAGAGGGTCAAACGAAAGAAAGGAAAAGAACGAAAAAGACTACAAACTAAGTGTCTGTGTGTATGGACGGAGGAGTGAAACCATGAATAAATCACCTAGCGTATTCATTCATTGGGGGGAAAAAAACTGTTCCCATCAGTTGTCGACCTGAACTGCCCTTCATCATCTGGGATCCTTCATTCCCTGAAGGCAAGAAAGTGAACCCACAGAGGACTGGCAGATGTATCAGCCTAATCCTAATTTTGGATCCCAGTGATCAAGATAGAAAAAAGGGGGTTAAAGGTATCAACTGAATAGCAGTGCAGAAAGATATAGTGAGGAAAATAATAAGTGATGAGACCTGTGTCTGTAAATAAAATTGGGTAGTGAAGGGGTTAAAGACTTTAATATGTACCACTTCAATCCCAAATCTAAAAAGGAGGGCGAGGATAGTAGTGTCAACAAATAACTACTAGTCAGAGTGTAAGGTCAACATGTTTCTGCAGACGAACGGAGCCAAAAGGTATCCTGCTGCTTCATCAGGACCATTATCGCTACTGCTATATATATTGAAAGGGTTATCACCTGATTGTGATTTGAATCCTCCTTCTCCTTGCTATTTGGAAGGAGAGGACTGCTTCACCTCACCTGGCCACAGCGCAGGTAAATAGAGCACCGCTCTGCCCGTCGGTACTCCAGACGTCCCTCTGGGAGACTCCAAGACAGCCCAGAGGGACGTCTGGAGTACCGACGGGCAATGCGGTGCTCTATTTACCTGCGCTGCAGCCAGGTGAGGTGGAGCAGTCCTCTCCTTCCAAATTGCAAGGAGAAGGAGGATTCAAATCACAATCAGGTGATAACCCTTTCAATATATATCTAGCAGTAGCGATAATGGTCCTGATGAAGCAGCAGGATACCTTTTGGCTCCGTCCTTTTTGCTAACAGTAAAGAAGTCCCAAACTGGGGACTGGAGATGTCTGCTGGTGGTGGAGGTGCTACTTTGACTTTCAATGCCAGATGAAGTGGAGGATGGGTGTGGCTGAATTAGTTTCTGTTGTTCACTTACAGCACCACTACTTGAGGTAATGGAGGTCGAGCTGGATGAAGGTCCCTGCCGGCCCTTCTGACGAGAAAATATGGAAGCTGTAGGTCGTTTTGGTGTTGTAGTTAACTGCGTTGGTGGTGGTACCAGTGCCACACCGCCCACATCCCGCTCAGCAGCCATTCGGGATAGGGTCAAAATGTGTGTCTGCTGCATGCTCGCTGTGGGTGGAGTGACGTCTGTGATGACTGGGTCATCGTCAGACTGTTCATCAGCAGCAGAAGACACCACTTCTTGTTTATCGTCATCAACCATAAGTCGAAGCCTTGCGGGAACCTTCCTTTTAGGCTTAGCTACCTTTGTCGGCTCATGGCGTGCCCCACTGTCAGACTGCATTGCTGGGTTACAATCACGATCAAGGTCATCAGAATGAAGGGGGCTTGAAGAAGAACTTGTAGTAGTAGAAGTAGCACCCCTCCTTGACATTTTTCTTGCTGGGGATCTGGAAGACAATGGATCATCCTCAGGAGGAGTGGCTTCCTCGGATGATACCTCCACTTGAATATCAATTTCCTGATGTGCCCCTACTTCTGGAGGAACAAGCGTTGTAGGCAGTTGTGCCGCTCTATGAACCTCTAGTTGCACCTCTCCATGCACCTCTACTTGCGCCTCTCCTTGTGCATGTACTTGCGCCTCTCCTTGCCCATGTACTTGCGCCACTCCTTGCCCATGTACTTGCGCCTCTCCTTGCCCATGTACTTGCGCCTCTCCTTGCCCATGTACTTGCGCCTCTCCTTGCCCATGTACTTGCGCTTCTCCTTGCCCATGTACTTGCGCCTCTCCTTGCCCATGTACTTGCGCCTCTCCTTGCCCATGTACTTGCGCCTCTCCTTGCCCATGTACTTGCGCTTGTACTAGTTGCACTTGTGGTTGTCGTTGCGGCTGTGGTTGTTGAACACTCGTCAGCTGAGTTACACCCGGCGTTGATTGGATGCTACTTTCTTGTGAAGAGCCAACATCACTGGTCGATGGTGATTGAACAACCAAAGTGGCTGCCTTTGCGGCACTCATGGGCTTGGGCCTAACTTGGCGTGGTGGCACTGAGCCCAATGAAGCGGAGGTGCTGCTTCCAGCTTGGTCCCCGGCGGACACCGCTGCTGCTGCAGGTGCAGTTTTTTTTCTCCCAAAAAAGGTGTCGGTGGGCATAGCAGTCTCCTTGGTAGGTGGTGCCACTTGCTTCTTCTGCTCCTTCTTACTGGCAGTGGCACTGGCAACTTTCTTCGCTGAGGTGCTACGGCCACCTTTCTTTGGGCCCATCTTCTTCAGATGTCAGAACAGCAGGCCGCAGTTGCACGAGTGTCAGAGTTGCCTTGTCTGTGGCCACACGTGATGTCGCGTGACGTTGTGCTGCACACACCGCTGCAGGACTTCTTCCTGGCACTGGTGGTTCTCTTGTGCACCTAAACGCAATGGAAGCCAGAGGAACATCAATTAAACACCCCAAAAAGTAAAAAAACACTCAAATATCACCACAATCCCATGCCATCCATGCCCTCAATGATCTTTAAATTCAAGACATCCCACAGAAAGACTAGGCCCATGCACCACTGAGTAGCCCTGGGCGTAATGGATGAAAGCAAGGCAAACTGGGTGCAGGCCTGAGCACACTGCCTAGCTTCAAAATGGCCCCTTGACCCCCACCAATTGGCCAGGCCCCGCCTGGACCAGCCCTCAAAATGGCCCCCACCCACATGGCCAGGCGCCAAAAGCACCCAAAAAGTCGAAAAACACACAACAATCACCACAATCCCATGCCATCCATGCCCTCAATGATGTTTAAATTCAAGACACCCCACAGAAAGACTAGGCCCATGCACCACTCAGTACCCCTGGGAATAATGGTTGAAAGCAAGGCAAACTGGGTGCAGGCCTGAGCATACTGCCCGGCTTCAAAATGGCCCCTTGACCCCCACCACATGGCCAGGCCCTGCCTGGGCCAGCCCTCAAAATGGCCCCCACCCACATGGCCAGGCCCCAACAGCACCCAAAATGTTGAAAAACACATATAAATCACCACAATCCAATGCCATCCATGCCCTCAATGATGTTTAAATTCAAGGCACCCCACAGAAAGACTAGGCCCATGCACCACTCAGTAGCCCTGGGCATAATGGTTGAAAGCAATGCAAACTGGGTGCAGGCCTGAGCACATTGCCTGGATTCAAAATGGCCCCTTGACCCCCACCACATGGCCAGGCCCTGCCTGGACCAGCCCTGAAAATGGCCCCCACCCACATGGCCAGGCCCCAACAGCACCCAAAAAGTCGAAAAACACATATAAATCACCACAGTCTAATGCCATCCATGCCCTCAATGATGTTTAAATTCAAGACACCCCACAGAAAGACTAGGTCCATGCACCACTCAGTACCCCTGTACCTACTGGCTAGTGTGGCTTTATAGGCACCCCAAAATAAAAATAAAAAAATCCACATATAACAGCCAGCTAAAATTCCATGACATTAATGAGATTTAAGTTCAACCAAACTCACAGAAACAGTTGTATCATGCAGCCATGACTAACCCTGGGCCTACTGAATACTCTGGCTACCCACATTATATATTTTTTCAAAGTTGTGAAAAAGTTTTAAAATTGTAGTTGCAGCAACTGCAATGCCCTAAAGAAACAACACCAATTTACTTGTAAAATCTCAAATCCAAAAGTGATCCAAACTCCAAAGTTCAAAAAGTCCTCAAATACATATATCCAGCAGCAGCTCAAAAAATGAATCCTTCCAGCTCCACAGCCAAATGAAAAGTGACCAGGACATGGACAAAGCACTGGGGGGAGCCTGCTGGACAGGAACAGGAAGTTGGAGACTCTGGGGCACTTCCTTCCTCCCACCCCACCCCAAAAAATCGACTCCTGCACCAAAAAGTGCAGCCAAATGTCAATCTGAGGAGTTAGTCTGATCAAAATCATCATTTTCACAAGGTTTATGCTTCCTGTGGTGGATTTCTTGTGCAGAATTGCAATTTTTGCAATTTCGGGAATGCAAGCTGTTCAAATCTCCCGCCGGAAGTCAGCTGCGCGCCGCATCTACGTGTTCGGCATTGTTTACTCCCCCAATGCGTGATCGCGGGCATTTATGACGTACTCGCGTTGTCAAACTCTCGCTGTGCAAGATGGCAAGCCGCGATAACGTAATTGCCTTCTCTTCGATCACAAAGCAAGATCGAAAATGGCGCAGCACACGCAAAACTGGGAGAAAAACAACTCGGCGGACTCAGAGTCAACGCCGCGCGTGCGATATTGTATTTTTCAAGCGCGACCAAGCAAAATAATTCGTAGCTTGCGAATTTGCGGATTATTGGGCAAATTCGCGCGATCGTCAAAAATCCACAAATTCGCCCGTGAAACGGATTTTACGCCCACACTTAATCACGACCGTTCGCATTGAGATAACTGCATCTCGAGAAGAACATCTTGTCAAGCAACAGAAAGAAACAGCACCCTCTAGCCCACCGCATGGTGCTAATTGTGCTGATATTGCAGTGCAGAACTATCACCTGGTGCTAAAAATTTGTGCGAGCAGTGCAACGTGACAAATTCCTCATATACAATACACAGGCATATCATATACAATATACAGGCTGCAATGCCAGGCCTGAGACAATTTTGCAAGGTTACTTAAGTGGGTGGCACAACAAGTGCTGCAGGCCCAGTAGTAGCATTTAATTTACTGGTCCTGGATACAAATCGTACCACTTTACTTGGGACTTATAAGTAAATTAAATAGGACAATTTGAGATAAGTCAATGTTACCATGTTTTAAGGAGTGACCACATACACCTTAGCACTGGTTAACATTGGTAAAGTGCACAGAGTCCGAAGGCCAACAAAAAAGAGACATGAAATATATGACGGAATAAGGCAAAAAGGTTGGGGAAGACCACCCAAAGACTCTCAGGGTTAAAAAACTAGAGTACAAACCTGTTGTATTCCAGGAAATGACAAAATAACTATCATCTGTAATAAATAAATATTTAAAAATAATGCCAATTTTTCTATTATTAAATCCAATAGCCTGGTATTTTTCTATACAATAGTTAGGACACTATACTTATGTCACATCACATTCAGACACTGGTGTTCTCTTGCCACATCTAACAGATTTGTGCTACTGATGACTGTCTGGTAAATTTCACCCCACTCAACATCTACTGTGGGGCTCAGGCCAGTCCCTCTCACTTCCCTTACCTCCCTCCTGACACTCCTCTCACCCAATCAGAGAGCCTTTGAGCCAAATAATAGTAGCCATAGATGTTGGCTGATAAGTGACAAATAATGCCCCAGACAGCATCTGAGTCTGTTCACTAAAAGTAGGCTGCAGGCATCAACATGAGTTGATGAAACCCACTGGGCACTAGCAATTTCTATATATTTCCTGAATTAATTATTTATATTGTTGGGTATTTGATATACTGCTATCATGCTGTCTTCTAGCTGATAAATCATACATTCAGGCTGGTGCTTGCAATATGGGAATTCCTCAATGGAGTAAATGAGGACAACAGAAGCTTTCGGTGCTTAGTTGCATTTGTTGTAATTTATAAAATGCACAGTTTTCCATTAAGATGTCTTTGTACCACTTTAAGAAGTGTGAGGGTACCTCAGCACATGATTCAATGCTTTTCATCATAGACTGTTGACAGAATTATCCTATGATGATTTACTCTTGCTATTGTGTGCTGGTCTTTTTCTGGTCATGTGGGAGTGTCATATTCAATGAGGTGCAGCCTTGTCATTTTGGTGTGGTCTGATAGAGAAAATTGACACATTGTTAGACTTATCTTTGGTGGCTAACATGAGTTTTCGCAGTAATAGTAGATAATTTAAGCATAGTGTTGCTAAGTAGGTAGGACTTTTGAAAATCTGTGTCCATTTGCTAATTAATGATGATTAGTTGTTACATTTCTCCTATTGTGATAACCTACCTCAAACCAAGACAGAATTGTAATGTAGCATTGTGTGTATGTTAAGACACATTTACTGGGTATTCCCCATCAATGGCAGGTTTCAAATGAGAAATTCATCCATGTATATGGCATAAAGAATCTCCCAGAGGGACACAAAATACTTTGAAGACCATTACCAGAACATTGCACGAAGAAGCACTACATTTTCTTCATCGATCCTGACACACTGTCTTAGATTACAATGCAGCTTCTATGTAACAAAGAAAGAGACTTAGTTTCCTTCTGCTATTAGGTCATGGTGAATAATTTTGTGTCTTTGAATTGTACATCAGATTGAAAATACAAAAAAATGCTTTTGTGATAAAATGGTGGACTTGATCCAACTGCACATTGACAGCACACCCACCATTAACATCCTTATGATAATTCCACCACACAATAGACCAATTGTGTATATATTCAACACACTTTCCACAGAAGACCAGGCAAGTCTACTCCAGTTTTAAAGGCCAGAGTAAAAAATGTTTTACATTTACATCAATCTTGAAGATACTGTCATATCATCACTGCATCCCACTTGCAAATACCATTTTCCAATGCCCTGAAGATGGGAAAGCTTACACCCCTCCTTAAAAGAATTAAAGCTGGATCCTGACAGCTTTGTTAATTACTGCCCAAATATACACTTACTTATCTTGAGATAAATTACACAGAAGAATGCCAAAACCTAGCTCCATGATAAAGTTAAGTCCAATGTTCTCATTTAGGACTGTTAACAACCTCGTGACAGCTCACAGTAAACCACTTAAATGGTTGATGATAACCTTCAGACTACAGCCTATGGTACGCTCCTTAGCTCCCATCCTGCTTCATGTCAGGTTCCATGTAATCAAACCTACACAGAAAACAGATGTCCCTAAATCACTATGTGGAGGTATCTGGTGGATGATACACCTGATAGAGGAACCAGGGGAAACAGGCTAAGGGAACTCCAACTGGATTCACACTCTTGATAAATCCATCACAGCCATGGAGCCTTCTAAAGGCTTCTAAGTCCTAACAGAACATGTGGGAGTTAAAGGGATCATAAATATACTGTCATAATGGTTGAATGAGCTCAGACCAGGATATCAGGCTGGAACCCCAGAACAACTGAAGAAGGTCATTTTGTTGGCTGATAACCAATGGTAAGAAGGAAATCTTCAGAACACAAGCACATGAACTAATAACCAAAGAAAGGAGCCAAAGAGAAACTCTAACCACAGAGAATCACAAAAGGAGAAACAATAACATTTCAGGGTTGACATTTTCTCCATCATGAAAGGGACTTAAATGCTGACCACCCACTGACACCCCCGAAGTGTACAGGCAAAACTAAAAAGAAGATTTTCAAACAGAACTGTACTGCATAGTCTAGTGTTTCTGTGAGTTTAATCTCCACTGCCTTTATAACCTTGTGAGTAGCTTGATGTCTGAAAAGTTGCAGAATTTTGACACTTCACTACTCTATAGCCCACAACTGTTCATATGTATGTATGTGGTATTTCTGTAGTGCAAACATAGCCAGATGGGAGAAGAGCACTATACATGGTTAAAGACAAGCATACACTAAACGAGTAAGAGGAGAGAAAGCTGGGATGTGAATGGTTATTGTAGTATGATATAGATTTTTTTAGAGATGTGAGTCTTCAAATGTTTTCTAAATTGGAACTGCGTTAGAGCGAACATGATAGATTTGAGTATTGTGTCTCATATTCTGGGTCCATAGATGTAAAAAGCTTGCTGTCTTGCTTTAAATTGTTTACACTTCTTAGTCTGCAGTCCGATGGTGTCCTAACTGCAGGTATGCTGAAATCCATCAGCAATGGTGAGATTGTCTGCAAGATAAGAAGGGGTGCTAGCCATGATATATTTGTAAAATATTCTGCTGGTTTTGAATATGGTGCTGGCTGTCCAGGGGAGCCATGGCATTCAATCAGGAGGGTGAGATGTGATATTTCTTTATGCCCTTTATTAGATGTTCTGCATCATGTAGGATGCCCGTAAGGTGTGCCAGTGTGGAGTGTGAGAGGCAATGACATGAGACATTACCACCTTCCAGATGCAAAAGTATGAGCGCTTGATCAGCACTTCTAAAGTTCGCCCTCTGGAAGAAAAGATTTGCCTTTCTTTAGAAGAGAGAGTTGGTACCAAGCCATCTTTGGTTTTTTGGTAATGTGTTCCTTGATGGTGAGTTTGGTCTCAAGGGTCAACCCAAGAGATTTGACCTGGAGGTAGGCTGAGGTCAAGTCAAGAGTAGAGAATACTTTAGCATCCCCTAACAAAATTGTCAATTCAGAAATATTTTGGAGAGGTAATTTGTCTTCAACAACTTCTCTATTAAGATTCCTAGAATCTATGCACAGCCTGATATTACAAGGATTTTGTGGCCACTACTATAGGTGCTACCCACTGCAAAGCCTCAACGGTTTTAATTATCCCCTCGTCCAACAACCGATCCAACTCCACCTTTACCAGCATCTGCAAACTAAATGGCACATTCCTTACTCTACACGAAACAGGCACTGCTCCTTATTTCAACTTGTTACATTTAGTTTTCATATATAGTTATAATATGCTAATGCACACAGCACACAAATACCCAAGGGTGTATTGGTTCTAGCTGAAACTGGCTCTTAAAAACCAGAAAACTCTAATTACTGAACACAATCCTAGTTGATAAAAAGCCATGTTTTAAGTACTTTCCTGAACTGAAGCTGGGAGGGGATGGCCCTTAAATGAGGCGGGACACTCTTCCAGAGTTTTGGAATACCAGTAACAAAGCTTCTTCCACCTTATTTTGACTAACACTGGGGAATGTGAAATTATTTGATCTCAAAGAGCAAAGGGGGCTATTGGGAACGTACCACTGAGAGTTGTGAGTCAGAAATTCAGGACCCGTATTTTGTAGAGCTTTATGCACAACAAACAGAGCTATACCTTTACAGAGCTTTGTATAGGAAGCCATAAAGCTTCTGAATTGACAGAGATATTGCATGGAATTTGGGCAGCCCCAGCACTAATCTGGTTGCTGCATTTTGTAATGCTTAGAGCCTGTGTAATTTGTTGCAGCGGCCATTGCAAGAGTCTAGCTTTGATCAAATTTGCCCAGTGACCACCTTTAGTGAGGAATTGATAGGGATGTATGGTAAAACAATTTTAATCATCCTGAGTTTCACAATATATTTGAAATTCTATCACATATGTAACCATGCCTCCTTACTTAAGTTACCTTTATGTAATTGAATGGATTTTGTGACTGTTTGTGCACATATATCTGAATGTCGGGTGTGCATTTTCGTTTACTAAAGGGAGATTGACCAAAGGCCTTAAGCTTTTGAGCTTTAATGTTTAAACTTCAGTGTGAAAGTTTGGATTGCTTTGCATGTTCTATCCTCTGCAGGTGCAGTTTCAAGGTGCTGTTAGTTACTGAAATGCCTATTGTGTGTTTTAGAGATAGTGAGGTATGGGAGGAAACTTTTTGCAAGAAGAAGGCATGTTAACAAAGTAGGAGATTGACTACCATGGTTTAAGAGAATGCTCAAGGTCACCTTGATGTTCCAAACTGAAGGTGGGAGAAATGAAGGATGTAGCCAATTTCTACAGTGAGAATTTGGAATCATTTTGGAGACAATTATGTCAATTTTGTGTGTTATTTGGTATTTTCAATATTAGTTGGGCAGCAGATGCCCCTTAGATTCTGGGAAGTGCAGAGCTCTTGCTATATTTTCCATTGTGTGGCCTTATGCCATGCTTTTCTTTTGATTCAGAGAACTTGTACTGAAGTCTCCACCATGCTGACATCTTTCTTGCTCCTTTGACTTAATTAGGGTTTCCCTATCATTAGTTAAGGATAGGATTAATTAGATGACCTTTAGTATCCTCATGTATAGACAGGAAATTGAAGTCTGCCTTCAAATCATCAAATTTTCTTTCTTAACTACTGTATTGCTGGTACTGAATTTCTTGTATGCTTATTATTAAGGCCTAATTTGATCTGATGGTTTGGATTCGCATTGGTGACTCTGTATTTCTACAATATGTTTCTGAAGCAAATTCATATCAGGCTGGATTAGAGTTTGTAATAAAACCCTTTTAATCCTACTTATTAGTTCGGATTCTCATTGTGTTGTCAGAAGATTACGCTGTAAATTCCACATTTGATTTGATGTTAACTCCCTTCTACCTTTCCAGCAACTGCAAAGGTCTATCAATAGGAAAGTGGTGGTAAGAATGCCCAAGTGCCTTCTCAGATGGTAGCAGAATGAGGAAGGTTAGTTCCTGAAGTAGAGGGGAGTCAGAAAATCTTATTCTAGATTAGTTCAAACCCAACCCCAGTCCCTAGTGACCACGCTGTGACTTGGAGGATTGGGGGACTTCCAGCGGTTCAGAAGGAGTTGTAACAGTGGAGGAGTGAGTTTTAATAGGGTTGTGTTTTACAGTGGCTTGCATTTAGTTTGCAGTGTTGTTGTGGAGATTGTGGGTTGTTTTGCAGAGACATTTTATGTGTTGTATGAGTTTTGCGCTTAAATGCAGAGAAGTTGAAGATGTTATCGGGTCCGACGTGGCCTAAGATCCCGGTATAATCCTAAACAGTGTAGAATGCACTATTTTGTAATTGTCTGCTTAGTTTTGTGGTGCTTGTCGTGAGATATTGTTGACTGCACAGTAGAGATAGTGAGACGCGTGGCATGGTGGATCCTATGCGCAGTGGGAAGTTTTACTAATTAGAGTAATTCTCCACAGTTCGAGGTTTGCATTTAGTTTGCAGAGTTGTTGTGGAGATTGTGGGGTGTTTTGCAGAGACGTTTTATGTGTTGTATGAGTTTTGCGCTTAAATGCTGAGAAGTTGAAGATGTTATCGGGTCCGACGTGGCCTAAGATCCCGGTATAATCCTAAACAGTGTAGAATGCACTATTTTGTAATTGTCTGCTTAGTTTTGTGGTGCTTGTCGTGAGATGTTGTTGACTGCACAGTATAGATAGTGAGATGAGTGGCATGGTGGATCCTATGCGCAGTGGGAAGTTTTACTAATTAGAGTAATTCTCCACAGTTCGAGGTTTGCATTTAGTTTGCAGTGTTGTTGTGGAGATTGTGGGATGTTTGGCAGAGACGTTTCATGTGTTGTATGAGTTTTGCGCTTAAATGCAGAGAAGTTGAAGATGTTATCATGTCCGATGTGGCCTAAGATCCCGGTATAATCCTAAACAGTGTAGAATGCACTATTTTGTAATTGTCTGCTTAGTTTTGTGGTGCTTGTCGTGAGATGTTGTTGACTGCACAGTAGAGATAGTGAGACGAGTGGCATGGTGGATCCTATGCGCAGTGGGAAGCTTTACTAATTAAAGTAATTCTCCACAGTTTGAGGTTTCATTCAAGTGTGTGTCTGAGTGGGTTGGAACTTGTATGATTGAATTTTACTTTAGAGGCCAGTCAAAGTTATTTGTTGAAATTTCTTTGTGTTTTGTAGTGCGTGTTTAGTTCTGAGAAGAGGGTGCTTGTGAAGATTTAAAGAAGGGTGAGCCGCTGCGTGGAGTGAGATTGGTATCTCGGTGTGCTGTGCTGGGATTGTTTGGTTTGTGTGAAGTGCCCTGTTATTGGTTGTTCATGTCATCAAGTGCTGCACTGGTATTGGTCAGTGATTTTAAATGAGAATTGTGGGTTAAAGATTACTTCCTGATTTTACGTATATTCAGATGACAATTATTGACAGATTTGTTGAAAAAATTAATGTTATGCAATTTGGTGAGGGTAGATGTGATAACATCTGTCAGTCAGGGAGACAATGCACTACCCAAAGACACTGCAGGTCATTATATGGCGATGAATGTTGGGCTCCAAACTTCTATCTTGATTTAAACAATGGCACCAGATCACTGAGAAAAGAAGTGCACTGGCCTTCCAGCGCTTTGGTACATTCAATATGAGAATCATTGAAAATTTGAGGAGGACTCTTTATAAGATGAAACCACAGTCTAGACCTACAGAGTTCAAAGTTCTCAATGTTTGGGAGTGGGCAGCTCATGCCAGAGAAAAAGAAAGATATCAGGGAAGATCTAGAAAGGCAGCACACTTATGCTGACACAAGGTAGGATGCAAAGCAGAGGGGGTGGAGGACAGATATGATAGAAGGAGCAACAATTGTACCCAGCATTAACAAGTGAAGAAGTGGTACCAGTGAAGGAGAGGAGAAGGAAGGGGAAGGGAGACAAGACAAATGAATCAGGAGAGAAAAACTAGGATAATGATAGTGTCACTAGTGGTAGACTTTTAGATGTGTTATTATCAGAATGCCCAGCTCCAAACAATGAGACCCAAACAATAAGTGGTGGGAGTGCAAATGGAATGGAAATTCTGAATTGGCTACTGCACCAGTAACTGTTAGCCCTAATGCAATTGGTGCCACACGGGTGAATTTGAATCAGAATTTGATTGGTGGAAGTTCGGGGATGTGTGCCCCTGGCACCACCACAGTCCTTAATGCCCCAGAAGCTCTTACTGATGCTGTTACCATTAGACCAGTGGTTCCTTTATATATAAAATGCAACAAGGGAAGAGAAGTTGAGGCAATAGAGGACGGCACTTGTCAACAATAATATAGGTTGAAATGTGAATATTTTTAATGGTGCAATGAACCTTGAAGTACAATCCCTCTCTACTTCCAATAAGGAAAAAAACATCTAAAACAATTTAGCAAGTGCTGATTCAGCACTAAAGACTAGTAAATAGATTGAGTAAAATGCCTTTGAAATTCAGCAAAAGTCTTTTGTATCCCGTTCATCACTATAATGTTCACCATTCATTGGTATGCAGCAAATAAACAATATGTGTATCAATGTTTTCTTTCTTCAGTTGTTCTTTATTACTTTTCTTCTCATGAAAAATACATTCCAGAATATGTGGATAGTTTTCTACAGTCACTTGTTCAGAATCTTCCTTTCTACTTAAAGGATAGAAGGGATGTGCTATACAAGTTGGAGGATATCCAATGGGGCCATGAAGATTTGGCTTTTGTAACAATGCATTCTGAGAGCCTATACACATGCATCCAGATGGAATGTGGATTAAAACCTTTGAAACATTTCCTATTTAGATGTAATGGACAGCACTTGGAACATACTTGATGCTGTTGGAAATGTCTGAGATGATTCTAACGCAGATGACTGTTGGTATGTGCAAAAGCAGGGAACTACGATGGGCTCCAGGTTTGTTCCATCTTATGCAAACCTGTTCATGGGTATGTATGAAATGGAGCATGCCTGGGGCTCTGGAGCACATGCATGGTGCAACAATATCATATTCTATGGTTGTTACATTGAAGATATACTTATGATTTGGAATGGCAACATTGAGAAATTGATTGAATTTCACAGAGACTTGAATAACAACAGATTCATTGTGAAATTGTCCATTAAATACTTCAAGAAAGAAATTGAGTTCCTTCATTTAAGGCTATACATACGAGGGACAAACGTATTCCATAAGTTGTTCCTGAGTAAATAGGCAGATGTTATTTCAAACATCAATTCTGTTTCATCCTTACGCTTAAGAAATACGTAATATTCCAACCTCATCAGAATTCCAATAGTTTATTGACTTTTGAGTCCCCACTTCCCTCTCCCACAACACAAATATCATCCTTAAAAGATGTTGCCAATATTTTTGTGTTATTAATACAGTTAAAACACGTGATTTATGTGTCTTTTGATAAACTAGTCTGCTTGTGTTATAACATAAAAACATATGAGCTGTCTCATATCATATTATTTGCTCAACAACTCTGTTGCATCTTTAAGTTTGAGAAATACGTAATATTCCAACCTTATCAGAATTCTAATAATTTATTGACTTTTGAGACCCCATTTCCCTCTCTCACATCCCAAATTTCATCCTTAAAGGATTTCGCTAATATTATTGTGCTGAGAACACATGATTAACTTGTGTTTTGATAAATTAGTCCACTCAACGTTATAACATAAAACACATGAGCTGTCTCATATCATAATTTTTCTAAGATGATGCTCACATTATTGTATTGATAACACAGGCTAAATGCATGACTTCTTGTGTTACTTCGCCATTTAGATTTTTCACTTTTATATCATTGAAAAAATTCACGAGTGTATGCTTACTAATGGCTTCTGATACCTGTTACCTTTAAAGATGATGCTCATATTTGAGAGTTGTGATGGCACACAAAATGTATGTTCTTTTTGTGTTTCTGTATATTAGTTAGTTCCTTCATCGTTATATTATTGAGAAACTCGTGAGTCATTTCATGTCACACTCTTTTGATACTCGCTGTTGTTAACATCTTTTTAAATGTTCATGGTATTAGTATTTCCATTGAACGTTTATTTTGTTGCTTCGCGCATCGTTCTTGATTCCTATATGCTAAGCATCACAAAAACGAATGATAGCATTCGTATCCCACAATTGCTCATGTCTCACTAAACGATAGTACACATGATTTTAACGTTTACAAATTACTTGTATAGAGTTTTTAATATGTTTCTTGACTCCTCTCATTAACTTAATATTCTCTAATTGAGGAACAATATATTTCGCATTTGTTGTGCTTTTCTCTCTCTTCCCTGTTACGTTTGTTTTGCACATTGTAATTCCATGATGGATAGATGTGGCCTTATAATATATATGTGGGTTTTACAGATCTTTTGTACTGGATGAACTAAACAAACTTGAATCTTTCTAATGCCAGCATATATCAAGGTACTGGTGATTCTCATGTATAATTCAAAGGTATGCTTAGTGAAAAAAACATTTCTTTAACATGAGCAGATCAAATAGAGTTTAGTTACAAATTACAATATTGTCGGGTCGAAATATCTGTAGAATGTCAGTTCTTTCCAGAGCATGAATTTAAACCAGTTAGTTAACTATGTAATTTATGAAGAATTGGTGAATATGATAATGCACAAGTTATGTATAATCATGCTGCTATAAATAAGAATATCATACATAACTATATAGTATATACAATATTATCAATATGTGGAAGCAAAAGATGGTGGATTGATTGGAGTCTGCTCCAATATTGTAACATCTTTTCAATTGTGTAATTTGTTTTTAACCTTGTGATTTAATTTAAGATTTTGTACATATTGCAAATATTGGCGTAAGTGTTGTTTCTTGTAGCGATGAAGAAGTCCTGTGTGGATGAAATATATCGGCTATCTTTTATTCATTGATGTATTTTTCATGAGAAGAAAATGAATAAAGAACAACTGAAGAAAGAAAACATCGATATACATATTGTTTATTTGCTGCATACCAATGCATTGCGAAGATTGTAGTGATGAATGGGATACAAAAGACTTTTGCTGGTTTTCAAACACATTCCACTCAATCTATTTACTAGTCTTGAGTGCTGAACCATCACTTTCCAAATTGTTCTTATGTACAACTCTAGTTTTACAGGAAACGAGGCACACAAATTGGTTGTCCCTGCCAAGCAAAACGCTTTGGAAAATACTCCTATAGGTTCAAGGACTGTAGGACTTGTCCCTTATAAAGGGGCCTAGGAAAATCAGAACACAGCCTAGATGGTTTGATTCTAACTGCTCCTGTGAATTAAGAGACCTTAAAACCAGTCTTAAAGCCCACCCGCGGGATAAACTAAAAGTGGCCACTCTCAGACAAACCTACAAAACCGTGTTAAAACAGAGAAAGGTTGCCCTTCAAGCAGAAGTGTGGGATGACCGGCGGGAGACTGGGTGAGAAAAGGGATTTTACGGAATTCTGGACGATAATCAATAGGCCATGCTTCCAGGACTCCAATGCCCCAGTGATTGGAACTAATATTCTCCCAGAACAATGGGTGACACACTTTGAGGGACTCTATAATCACACTCATGATATGGTTTTTGAAGGGGGCTGGGATGGAACACGTAGCTCGGCAGTGGAATTTTCCATCACAGAAACAACTAAGGCAATCCAAGGTCTCACCCGAAATAAAGCCCCGGGCTCCGACGGTACACCGCCAGATCTGTACCTGAGTAATGTGGCCCTATGGACCCCAATTCTGACCAGGGTTCTAAATGCAGCTGTTAAAACTGGTATGCCCCATTCATGGTCTACAGCTATAATTGTCCCCATATATAAGAAGGGAAGTAGGGACAATGCTATAGACCAATATCGCTGATTGATGTCACTGCCAAAATCCTGGGCCGGGTAGTATTGGACCGACTTATGGATGGGACAGAAGAGCATCACACTATAGCAGATACCCAGGCGGCTTTAGACCAGGAAAATCAACTAGCGACCAGTGTCTTAATCTTTACTTGCTGGTCGCCAAATATACAAAAGACAGTAATGAAACCATATATCTGGGGTTTATGGACCTGGCTGCGGCTTTTGATAATGTAAATAGGAACAAGCTATGGGCTATGATGAGCAATCTGGGAATTGACCCTGGACTAATTAACATCCTTAGAGAATTACACTGGAACACCACGGCCAGGGTCCGCAATAGCTTGGAGGGAGGGAGTACAGAACCCTTTCCTTGCACTAGCGGAGTGAGGCAAGGTTGTATCCTTGCCCCCTTTTTGTTCTCCCTTTATATCAATAACCTTGAGAGAACACTAATAGCCCTAAACACAGACTGCCCAAAAGCGGGAACGCGTCATATTCCGGTACTTTTGTACGCGGATGACGCTGTCCTGCTTGCTCGTACCCCGCGGAGCTTACAGTGTTTGATCGATGGATTTGTCAAATTCATGAACAGTTTAGATCTGTGTGTGAATCTGAGCAAGTCCTTTGTGATGTGGGCAGGTAAAAAGCCGTGCAGTAACTCTGGGCCATATTATCAAGGCCCGGTGTTAAGATTATCGCAGTTTTATCGGCAGGAAACTGCCGATAAAACGGCGATAATGGGCTTGATATTACGCCCTTGTTAATTCCCATAGAAGCCCATGTTAACACCATAATATGGGCTTCTATGGGAATTAACAAGGGCGTATTATCAAGCCCATTATTGCCGTTTTATCGGCAGTTTCCTGCCGATAAAACAGAGATAATTTAAACACCGGGCCTTGATAATATGGCCCTCTGTTTATAAAATAGGGACCCACTCCTTAGAAATAGTGAAGACTTTTTCCTATCTGGGACTTTTATTTGATGGGGCATTAAAATTTAAAACCCTGATAGAGGAACGCTGCTCAAAATTAGTGTCCTCAAATGATGCCATATTAAATTTTGCCCGAAGGTTGGTTGCTGGTCCCCAGAGCAGGTAATGAACCTTTACGGCTCCATAAGTACTGCAAAAGCCTTGTATGGAGCAGATGTCTGGGGCTTTTGGGGATGCAAAACAATTGCAGGTGGAGGAAGACAAATACCTGCGTAGGATTTTAAAAATCCCACAGAGTACTCCAGCTGCAATTGCGCACTGCGAACTGGGAACCCCCTACATCACAGATCAGGTAAAAATGAGCCCTATTATAGCTTGGCTCAGAATTTGGGGTTATTCTGAGGCAGAACTAAGTAGATTAATTGTGGCTGATTGCTTACAAAGGGACAAGGGGCCACAAATCCCGTGGCTAAACTATGTCAAGGTTACGCTAGAAGACATAGATAGGAAGGATCTTTTTAGTAATCCGAATACAATTACTACCTCTTGTAAACCACAGATTAAAAAACTGCTGTTAGAAAACTTGGCATCACGCAGGATATGTTCTGAATTGTCTAAGAGTTCAGTGACTGCTCACTGTCTTGTGAGTAATAACGAGGGTATGGAGCCATATCTATTTCTGATGTACAACTCTCAGGTTTTTAATGTGTCATTTTAGGCTCAACATGTTACCAAATATATTGTCTTATCCATCTGGTTTTATGTTAACAATTGAGCAGAAGGGTGCCTGCGGCTGCGACAATAGGTCTCCGCAGGACACCCTTCACTTTGTACTTTTGTGTCCTTTTTATCAGTTGCCTCAACGTAAATTCCTGGTGGCTATTTTGAAAGAGGCAAAATTTCGTCATGCCAAAGCCGCCTTACTCTTCTTACAAAGAGCAAACGACATGCAAACATTATGCTCAATCATGAATTTTTTAAGAATAGCAGCAAGACTGAGAATTACAAGAGGTTAATGTCAAGAATTGAATGTATATTTTAATGAGTTTTAAAACTGTGTATTGTTTTTAGATAGAGTTCAGACATGTTATTTAATCTAATTTTTAATTGTATATATGTATTTTTATGATGGTTTTTAATCATCGAAATAAAGATTTACTGAACTGAACTGAACTGAACTGAATAAAGAACAACTGAATGAAAGAAAACATCGATATACATATTGTTTATTTGCTGCATACCAATGCATTGCGAAGATTGTAGTGATGAATGGGATACAAAAGACTTTTGCTGAATTTCAAACACATTTTACTCAATCTATTTACTAGTCTTGAGTGCTGAACCATCACTTTCCAAATTGTTCTTATATACAACTCTAGTTTTACAGGAAACGAGGCACACAAATTGGTTGTCCCTGCCAAGCAACAGGCTTCGGAAAATACTCCTATAGGTTCAAGGACTGGAGGACTTGTCCCTTTAATCAGTCCATATTTGGACCTTTATGGTCATTTCAGGGATAGCCAGATCTGGGGATGCTCATATGCAGTGTTCCCTGAAAGGTGCACGTGCACGCACCCATGTTATCCCAAGCATGAAGTGGTGGGAAGGGAGAGGGCCGGCCGAGCACTTTGCCAGGGCCGATTTTGGTTCCCAGTCTGGCTTTTTAAATGCGTTGGTGACCATGAAAGTGCACATCATGCTTTGAGATGGCACTGTTATTTCGCTTTCAAGATCACTAATGTCTCTATCTCTTGTCTCGATCGGGCCTCTTTGCCTGTGAGTTGTTGGTTTGCTGTGGAAGTTTCTCACCACCAAGCAAACCTCCAAGAGATTAATAAATCTCAGTTTGTATTGAGAGAGGTTTTGTAACTTTATTTTTGGTTTTGAAAGCACTGGATGCCGTATTTCTTTTCTCAAGCAATTTCCAGGCAACAGTATAAATGTCAAAATAACTCTTGTGATTCATGTTGTTCTTGGAGAGAGATCTGAGTTTTGTCTAGCTGAGGTGTTACCCGGTCATAAAATAGCACAGAGGGTTAATATGCCTGCTGCAAAGAACGTGTACAATGTAGATCACAAAGTGCAAATAATGTAAACAGGTCAGGGGGTTTCTACTTTTCGAAGAGACATCCTTTTTGCTACTTGCAGTTTATAAATTAAAATCCTAATTTTGAACAGTGAGCTATTAACTGGCATCAAAGACCTGCATGCACACTGCAAAGTATAGCTTAGAGGATAGATTAATGTTGCAAATATTTTTTTTGGGTAGCAATCGATTCTTATTATTCAGGACATCCCCCAACTATAGCGTTCTGTTTTCAATTCTGAGTTTGTGCTTTTCCAGACCAAGACTGCTTACCAGTATGTATGACATGTCACTCCTACACCTTTTAAATCTCTGGCTTATGTAACATTTCCTACATGCTGATTCACACATGTATAATTGATTGTCTTTATGTAATTTGTGTGTGATGCAAAGTTCTTTGGCACCATACACTGGTATGAGTGGTGCATTATTGCTAATTAAATGCATCTGAAAGAGAGTGCTTATGAAGACTCAAGGGGCACTGTTATAGGGTGGTAGTGAGGGAATATGTGGTGAAGTGGTCACTATCTCCACCATGGATGAGGGGAAGCCAACAAACATTGTCACACCAGGTGCCACCAACACTAAAGCCGGCCCTATGTAGGAAGGCAGAATGGTTCAGCAACTAATTTGAAATGCTGACTCAGATAAAATACAAAAAAAATATGAATTATATGCACATTTACAGTGCATTAACATGTTTTTTTGTTGGATTACTGGGGAAAACATGGATGGTTGGAATGTATATTTCAAGCCTGAAATTCAAAATTCAAAGATGTATTGATTACTGCGAGCTAATTTCTTCATGCTCATGAATTTGTTTTTTGGACTCATTACTGAGAATTTGATATATATCGATTTGAAAATATAGGTCTAGGACCATTGTTTTTTGTATCAAGCCTGAAAAGTGGTTCACTTGATTGGCGTTGCAGTGCAACGTAAAGTTCTCATAAAAAAAGGATTTAATTAAGATGTTCATGTGTGGAATGTCTGTCTGTTGCATAAATAATGTGTGCTCTGTGCAGAGTCCATTATTGTTACACGGGCTGTTTTCATTGTAAAGTATGCACAATTGATTTACTTTCTTTTGTGATGAAACTGTAAGAATGTTTTCAGGTACTTGCCTGTGTAACCAATTCATGTCATGAATTGTGTTTCTTAATTGGGAACCTGTCTTAAGACCCCCTGACATGGTGTTGTATGAGTGGAAATAACCTTCTTTTCACTTTTCTACGCAAATCTTTGGAGTGGTATTTGCACTCTCATGCATGGTGGGGTTCTTGCCGCTCATAGCCTTGGCTGCAGGGCAGAGAGACCTTGCACTGCTGCACACTGAGGAAACAAATTGAGGGAACATTGCTCATATGGGAATGTCTCCTGAATGCTCATAGTAGCACACCTATAGAAAAGGCAGTATATAAAGTCTTAGGGGTCCATTAGGAGCCCGCCCGCCCGCCATCCTCGTGCCAAAAGGGACCGCCCGCCTTAAGGGCGGGGGTCCCGTCCCCAACATTAGGATGCACCCGCCACAGTGGCGGGTGCATCCTGCATTCCTACCATTGTGGCGGGCGGTGCACTCAGCACCGCCCGCCACAATGGCAGGAAAGCATGCTGTGCCTGCCAGTAAGAACAGTGGAAGTTCCAGACCTACCGCTCTCTGGAAGAAGAATCCAAGTTGTAGGAGTTGTGAACAAGCAAATGACTACCCCATCACAGAAGAAGTAACTGTGAAGATAGGGAATTTTGAAGAGAATCATCAGTTGGTCGTATGTGATTTGAGTCCTGTGAGTCTTTTGGGACGTGACCTGGTGTGCAAGTTAAATTGAACCATCTATTACACTCCAACTGGTGTAGGATTCCAGGCTCATGAGGGCATATTTACAAGGAGCTTGTTCCACCGGTGGCTCACTTTTTTGGACACACCGGCAGCACTTTCTGTACATCAATGTGCATCCTTGCAACCTAGCGTCATGGAGCCCATATTGTAAATGTGGTGTATCCATGGCATTGTAAAGGTTTTTGATTCAGGCACAAGAAATGTTGATGCGTCTTTGCTGTTACGCAGTGAAGCTTCTTTTCTTGTAAATAAGGCTCATGATGAAGATGCTACCTTTAAATTGGCTAAACAGAATTTAATAATTGAACTGTTTCCAATGATGATGAACGATGGCTCAAAGGTACGGTGAAGCCAGAAGTTTGGGATTTCTAAGGGAAGGACATTGGACTCATTAAATGAATTGAGCCTGTCTGTAGACGAGTTAACCCAAATGCTGAGTACCCGAGAATCCTGCAATGTAATTTGGCCCCTGGAGCGATTGCTGGGATTACTCCAGTGATTTGGACGATGATTCAACTAGATATTTTGAAGGAGATTATGGGAAGTCCATGTAACACACCCATATGGGGCTTGAGGGAGCCAAGCTGTAAGTACAGCATAGTCCAGGACCTTCAAAAGATAAACAATATTGTGGTACTTTGTTGTTCCATGGTACCGAATCCAGCTGTAAATTTATTTCAGATTCCATGTGAGGCTGAGTGGTTCACTGTCTTCAACCTTTGTCAGTCGTTCTTCTCCATACAGTTGAATGAGGACAGTCAGTTCTCTTTGCATTTCAGTTTGGCAGTCATGTATTGGCATGTTGCTGAGTCTCACAAAGGTGTAAAGAGATTCCATCTATCTATAATGAATCTGGAGTCCCTGATCATGCCTTGTGATTCATTGTTGGCCCAGTATATTGATGATCTGATTATTGCATCAGACACCAAAGAAGCTTGCAAGACCAACACTGTCGCCTTTTTGAACCACTTGGCTTAGAATGGCCATAAAGTGTTTCCCGAAAAGTTGCAGTATTGTTTGAGAGAAGCCCTATACCTGGGAAACCACATTGGGAAGGGTGCAAGGAAGGTGTCACAGGAAAGAACCTCGGCAATCATGCAAATTAATCTGCCAATGACACAGATGGAGGTCAGGATGTTTCTGGGAATGGTGAGTTACTGTTGCCAATGGATACCCAATGTTTCCTTGGTGGCTAAGCCTTTCCGAAGGGCTGCAACACAATTATGTGTCCGATCTGGTACCCTGGGATAATGATTGGTTGCCTTTTCTGGCATTGCGAGAACATATTTGTTGCACCCAGGCACTAGGAATGCCTGATTACAATAAAGCGCTTTTGCTTTTCTTCAGTGAGAGGGAGGGTTGTGCTCTCTCAGTGCTTCGGCAGAATCATGGAGATGCCCGCAGACCAGTTGCTTACTTTTCAGCCACGTTAGACCCAATGGCTTCAGCATTGCCTGGATGTCTCAAATCTGTGGCAGTGACAGGTGTCAGCATAGAGAGGTGTGAGAGTAGTGATGAGCCCCCCCCTTAAGTGTTAATGCCCTTCATTCCATTGAAATGTTGTTGACCTGAACAAGTACACAGCACTTTATGAACAGTTGCCTTACGAAGGATGAGCAGGTCATGCTTGCGGCTGAAAATACAACTTTGAAGCATTGTGCTGTTCTAGGCACTCCACTCTGTAGACCCTTCCTGAGAATGATACTGATGAAGGTGAGGTTGAGCATGACTCGATGTCCCTAAACGATGCATTAAGCCGAGACCAGACATCCAGGATAAGCCAATAACCGAATCTTTTCTTCATAAAGCCATGATTGTAGAAGATGATAAATCTTTTTGGAGGACTGTAAAAGTCTGCCTTAATGACCCCAAAACTGTGTTAGATTTTTTAGCTCAAACAGATGAGTCAGTGGCCCACTTAAGTAAATTTTACACAAATAGGAATAATGGTGAGGAGGTTGATAGGGTGCCTCTAGATGAGGGTGTTATATATGATTCAAGAACCATTGCACTCTCATTAAATGAGACCTTGTCTGTGATCAATTCCTGTATTCCTGCCCATGCTCAGGTCTGGATTAGATACCCAATGACCTGTACAAAGGGTATGCAGAAGTGTGGGTCCCCTACATAATTATCTTATCTAACGCAATCCATTCTGGATCAGATATTCTCTCTTCATGGAAACTAGCTGTGATCCTTCCAATTTATAAGAGGGGGACCAGCTAACCTTGTGAATTATAGACAAATTAGCCTCATCAGTTCCATCCAAAAAATCTTTTGCAAGTAAGTGCTGGTACAACTGCAGAACTGGATTTCGGAAATGTGTGTCCAGTCTGATTTGAAGGCGGGCTTAAGAGCTAACGTTAGAACTCTAAATCAGGTTCTTAGGTTTTCTTGTATTTATTGGAGTGAGATGTTAATCAACAAGGCAAGCTTTTTGTTGCCTTTGTTGATTTACGCAGAGCTTTCTATCTGGTTCCAAGGGTGAAGTTCTGAAAGGTGTTGGAGAGAATGGGCTTCCTGTTCCCTTATGGAACATCTTGGTAAGATTGCAATCCGATAATATGGCCCAAGTCAGATTGGGGGAGGATGGGCAGCTGACCAAACCGTTCAAGGTAGATCGTGGGGTCAAAAAGACACTGTTCTTGCTTCATTTCAATGAGGTGATAGAGCATCTAAGCAAGCATGGGTGTGACATGCACAAACTTGGGGGGATGAGGGTCCTGGCCCTCCTCTTTGCAGACAATATCCTGCTGATTTTCAAAATAACTGCAGGGGCTCCAGCCTCTGCTCGACCTCTTAAATCCTTATGCAACAAGCTGGGCTTCAAGACCAAGTGTCCATTCTTTTCCAGTGGCAAGGTGAACTGCTGCATTAGATGTACTCTAATGTGTAATACCCCTTTAGATCAGTCAGCTGCCTTCAATTACTTTAGCTTCATACTTACTCCCAACTTGAGCTGGGCCTCTCATTTCGGGAAGGCCCACTAGACCCCTATACAGCAGACTACAAATATAGCAAAACTCCTCTGTAGGACTGTATCAAAAAGGGTAACCAGACCTTGAACTTTATAATTTAAAAACTATGGGGCCTGTACTTGCATGGTGCAGAACTTTGATGTAGTTTGAATAATGACAGTTTAGACATTGTGGGACATAGATTTTTTAGATCTATACTAACCCTTCCCCAAAGTACTCCCCTCACACCAATATATTTAGACTTACATAGAGAAAGATTTTGTACAAAATAAAATGCAGACTTCTCACCTTCTTGCATCGGCTGTTGACTACACCTACCCCTGAACTATATCAGGAACATGTAAGTGACCTCATGAACCCTTAGTGTGTAGAGGAGATCCCCTGGTTTCGAACACTTATGTTACTTCTACAGAAACTAGGGCTAAGCAACTACTAGTCATCCCCCGAAGTTGATATGCCTGTTTGCTTGAGATAGGAGTAAATGCCTCTACTGTGAGTTCATAGACTTTGAAATTGTGACACAGAGTAAAAGAAGATAACACAAAATGTAATTGATGTAAAACCCTGTGCATGCTACAAGGCGACCATTGATGATATTGCTCCACCACTAGCTTGTAAGCTATATCTCAATGTAGATATGGGATCCTTCTTATTAAAGCGTTTCTCTCTGAATAGTATGAAGAAGGCGAGGCAGATGATCAGTGTCCAGCATGCCATGGGGATGTGGAATCACTGGAGCACATTGTATTCTTCTGTCGTTGCTATCACAACCTCCGGCTCAAGTGGAATGTGTCCCTCTGTAAGAACTTGGGCAGCAGGAGCTATTTAGATGGTCTTAGAATCTTGTGAACCAACACTAGCAGAGCACATGTGTTTGATTTGGCAAAATATCTGATGGCACTATGGTTTAGGCAGATTAAGCATATACAGGTGGTTGAGTTACTGTCTTGTGTCTACAAGCATAGGAATTTGCTAAGATGCCTAATATTTTGTGTACTGCTGTCCCATGTTACTGGATGCCCTGATTTTTTAATGATGTTATAACTACAATTTCTGATTCTGTGTTATATCATATAATATTTCACCAATTTGTTTTGTGCCAACAGATGAATGTAGGTAAGCAGATTGCAGTAACATTGAGTCACATCGAGAGATCAGGAGGTCCATTTAATTGGATGCAATTGGAGTTTATTGATGCCTGTGTGCAGTGGGTTGAGATATGTCCTGGTGATTATGTGCATATTTTCCTGTGGGGTTGAGGAATTCCCAACCAGAAGGAATGACTGTCTCACAGTCACTGAATTATTGCTGAGAGAACTCAAACCCAGGTTCAGATTTCTCTAGAGTCAGACCAAGGAACTCATTTTAATAATGAGGTCCCGAGCATGTGGTGTGTAGCACTGCAAGTGGAACATATTCTAAATATTAGACAAACCTGAGGATTCCGGAATACAGGAGCAGGTCAATGGCATATTGAAATCCAGATTGGCTAAAGTGGGGGCTTCTATGGCCTGATGCTTTGCCTCTTGTGATGATAAATCTTTGCAGTGTTCCTGATGGGAAGGCACAAATGTCTCCCCATGAGATCATCATAGGAAGGGCTATGAGACTGCCAGCTGTTCCATGCAAATGTGCTTGTGAATATTACAGGTTACATGATTCTTAATTACTGCAATGGACTGGCTGATGACCTGTGTTTTGTGTCTCATCAGGTTAAAGAGCCCACAGCCCACGTCATCAGCAGAAGTGCCATGACCTTTGTCCTGGTGTCTGGGTCTTGGTGAAGAAACATGCGAGGAAGAGTTGTTTGGAGCCCTGCTGGAATGGCCCTAATCAGGTAATTCTCAATACGATGTCTGCAATAAAGTGTGAAGGTCTCCCCAACTGGGTGCATGCTGCTCATACTCGCAGAGTTCAGTGTCCCCTTGATGATGTAATAACACCTCTCCCAGAAGAGCCAGTGGTGGTTGAAATACAACTGGAGCAGGTTAGTCAAGCTTTAGCTGTAGCTGGTCAATGCTAGTCAAGCTGTAGGGGACCAGCCAGAGTAAAAAAAAAGCACTTGTTCGACCAGAGGGAGATGTGGATGAATTAACGGGTGGAGCTGAAGCAGGAGAGCCTTACCCTGAGTTGGTGAATAAGCCAGAGTCAGACCCTGATGATGGGCCTAGTGCTGTAAAACCTCAAGTGGCAGCTACAGAATGCTGGCTGAGAGAGCAAGAAAGAGGGAGACTGAATTTGCCAGAAGAGATTGAACTCCAAACCATTCTAGAAAACTTTGAAGAGTCTGATCTGAGTGATGATCAAATGATCAAAACAAGCTGGAAAACCCTGTGAAATGTATTCTTCCTCTGAATGGAGTTATTTTGCCGCAAATGAGAGAGAGAGAGAGAGAGAGAGAGAGAGAGAGAGAGAGAGAGAAAGATAATTCTGGGATAACGGTGAAGCTTTAACTGAAACTCTGGGAACTTGATCTTCTTAAATTTGATCTTACATTTGAATTTCCTTTGTTGTCAAGATTAAGTGCTTTGAGATATCTTATCTGCATGTGAGTAGAAAACTGAAACATTTAATTCTGGATTGGTTGTCAATAAACTTGAACCATTCCTTATAAGAGACATTTAAATAGACTTTGTAGGAGAAGTAAGAAGAGTACTGAGGCCCGAGTTGCTGAAGAAGTGTGAGGTTGTCCATTAGAAGAGCAAGGAGTAGGCATAAGTAAGTCTCACAAAGAATTGTAAATAATCGAGTTACTGCAAATCTTATGAACTTTTGCTTTGCTGTTTGTACATGTCGAGATTGACAGAGAAGACTCTGCCGCTGCTACTCTCCACCCACTGGTCTGATATTTAGAGAAGTAATGGAAGCTAACCTTCATTATAGTAGACGAAGGTACATATTATAGATACATTGCTAGTTGTAGTGGTAGTACTAATTGGGTTGCTTGTAGGGCTATATTTGCCTACATCCAGTACAGCAGAGGGCTAGACTAAACCCACAGGCAAAGTATTGCATGTCACTGACTGTAATCGTTATTCCTTTGATGACCAAAAGTTACACTTGGATTTATCGAAAGGACATTATTATTTGAACTCCTATACTAGATTGCTTTATGAATATGTTGAAACTCTGGAGCAAGGAACCGCTATGAATTTATGCAGGTACCTGCATAAATGGCAGAAGGTGTAACTTATCACCATATACCTTTAATGTATGGGGTCTCTTGTAGCCTTCTGTTGAGTCTTTTCTATGGCTAGGGTAATTTCCTGAACTATTATTTGAACTATGATTTGGTCCTCTCAGAAGTTCCTATGTTCAAACATCTCAATAAATATGCCTATTCCCAAATATGTGATACATGCAAAAGATACCTGTCACTGTTAACACATTAGAGACTGTTGATGCTCAAAGACATAACTTAACTTGCCTATTATCTGAGGTTGAGAAGACATGCTTTAACCTACTGGAGGATAAACACTGAGCAGAGATCGCAAATGTCACTGGCTTAACAAAGATACCTACAAGGTCACAGGAAGAAATGGATCATCAGATACCAGGGAATACAGGAGCGTTGACCTTGGATCGGCAACATAAAGGAAAATTGTTTGTGCAGAATGGCAAGAACGGATTAGACACTGTATTTCTGGGAAAGAGTAAATGTGATCATACATTTGAAGCTGGAGCCAGGTGGGAACTATATTTAGATGGAGAGGATCTTGTGATTCCTAGAGTTTATTTCATTTGTGGAAAGTATGTTTATTTTAAGTTACACAAGAAGTGGTACAGTACATGCTATATAGGTGTAGTTTTTCTCAAAATGTTTCATGTGAAAAATGTTGATGAGCCTGTGTGGAAACAAAGGACTGGGCCCAACCGTGAGCTAGTGCCAGAGAAATTGTGGTAGATAATTCCATCTGTAGGAATAATGCTTAATTACACTAAGATTATCAAATTGTTGACTGTGGTTCACAAGATATCTACTAGTACTTCAGGAGCTTTTCTACTTATAGATACTGAAGTGGTTGCTATTAGGTCCATGGTTTTGCCGAATAGACATGTGCTAGGCATTTTTCTAGAAAAGGAGAGTGCAGTCTGTTAATTGTTGAAGGTTCATCAGTGTTGTACTTACATTCCCAACAAAAGTAAGGATTTGGAAAAAATGTATTAAGAATATTACTGATTTGCAGAAAGATTTCAAAGGTTTGATAGCAAGAGGTGCATGGGAAGCAATGGAAATTCATTCAGTGTGGACCGGAAATGATTTGGAAACTTGTGAAGGGAAATAGTGGGTTATATTATTTTGCAATATATATACTTGTGTTCTTTAGGTTGTAGCAAATGATAAAGGTGAGGAGTAAAGGAGTGAAAAGAAAGAGAGCGGATGTAGATTTATTTGGAGGAGATTCAGAGCAAATATTACAATGACATGAAACATCTGGGGGAATCTAGACAGAACGTTATGAAGACCACTCACTTTTAGTTGAGTTCATCTGACAAGAGATATTTATCATGATGTGATGGCTTGATTCACCATTGAAGGGGAGATTGAAGAAGAGTAATTTTAGCTTAACACCTTACACATCACAGAAACGCTATATACTCATGTGCAATTATCATTCTATATGTTTTGTGTGCCCTAATGACATTAATGAAAGTGAAGTATTCGATTGTACTTCTAAAATACTTGATTGTAGAATTTTAGAGATTTATAGACATGTGCATAATAATGTTTAGGCTAACAAGGAAAATGTCGTTCTCATATATAGTTACATGGATGTTTCAAGATTTATACAAAATTATCTCACATATGTAACCATTCTTCCTTACTTAAATGACCTTTATATATTTGTATTGCTTTTGTAACTGTTTGTGCATATATATCTGAATGTCAGTTGCACATTTTGTTTTCCCAATGTTAGCTTGATTAAAGGCCTTAAGCTTTTGGGCTTAAATGTATGGCTTACGTTGCATGTTCTCCCCTCTATAAACTGCAGTTTAAAGGCTTCATTAGGTAGGGAGAGGCCTATAGTGTGTTGTAAAGATGGGGAGGTGCAGGAGGAATCTTTTAGCAAGAAGAAGGCACGTTAACGAAGTAGGAAACCAACTGTCATAGCTGTAGAGGATTCTCAAGGTTGCCCTAATGTTCCAACTGGAAGGTGGAAAAATTAAGGGTGTAGCCAATTTCTACAGTGAGAAGGCAAATTTGCACTGGAGACAATGACATCAATTTTGTCTGTTAATTGGTATTTGCATTATTTGTTAGGCAGCAGATGCCTCTTAGAATCTAGAAGGGTCAGACCTTTTGCCATATTTCCCATTGTGCAGCTTTATGCTATGCTTTCCATTTGATTCTGAGAACTTGTACTGAAGGCTCCACTGTGCTGACATCTTTCTTGCTCCATTGATTTAATTAGGGTTTACCCATCTTTAGTTTAGGATAGGAATAATTAGATGTTATTTTATGTTATGTTACAATGTTTTTGTATAGCGCAAATCACCACTGGTCTCTAAGCGCTTTCACAGAAAAAGTACATAACCTTCTGCAACCCAAAAAGTGCCCTCCGCTATCAAACCTCATTAGGGTATAGATGTTATCCTTTTAAACAAATAGGTCTTTAAGTTCTTTCTAAAAGACAATAGTTGCGAGTCTTCCTGCAAGAATGCAGGTAGCTCATTCCAAAGTTGCAGCAGGAGTACGGACAGAGCCCTGCCACCTTTAGATTTAAGATTAAATCTAGGTTCACCTTTGGATAGCCTTGTGTATGGACAGGAGAATCGAAATTTGCAATCAAATCATCAGATTCTCTTTCTTTTCTGTTGTCTGCTGCTACTGAATTTCTTATATGCTTCTTAATTTCATCTGGTGATTTGAATTTGCGTTAGTGATTCTGTGTTTCTACAATGTGTTTTTGAGACACATTTATATCAGTCTCACTTTGAGTTTGTAATAAACCCCCTTTTAGTTCTACTTCTTAGTTTGGACTCTTACTCTGTAGTCGGAGGATTACACTGCAAATTTGACATTTGATTTGATGTTAACTCCCTTTGACTTCTCAGGCGACTACGAAGGTCGATCGACAGGAAAGTGATCATAAGAATGGCACTGTGCCCTCCAGTTCTTAATTTGTGTCGGTGCTTTCCAGTGATTAGCACTGGCACATCTTTATCACGGCCAGGTCTACACTGCCAACTTTCAACAACATGACAAATGCACCGCAGTCTGCACGCCCGGTGTCAAAGAGTTTATTAAATATAATTGCCTTACGATGTTGTTTACTTCACTCTCTTCAGTCTTCAAAGTCCCCCTTCAGTCTCCAGAGTCCCAAGGTGAAGAAGAGTGTTGCTGTGCAGTACGTAGTGAACGAGCCCGATAATAATGCTGTCTCGATGTTGCGATTACAATTCAATTTGCTTTCAGTGTTGCTGGTGGGCAGGCCTAAGATTGGGCGGTATTTGGCTCTACTATAGGGATAGAGGGCTGGGGCAGCGTGCCGTGCGTAACTTTTTTTCATTCCAGGGACGGTTAACCACACACCCGCACTGCACGGCACACACGCACTGCACGAGCAACCAGCACAGCAGTTAGCACAACGTGGAGGCGGGAATTTTCAACCTGCAGCAGCCAGCAGGCCGCCTAATAAGGTAGTGCTACCAGCAGTAACCGCAGTGAGTAATAAAAAACAATGCTGCTTTATCTGGTGCGTGGTGCTGCTCACCTGAACCAAGTCCGAGCCTCAGAGGCCCCAGCAATCATGCCACTGGTGTGGGGCAAGGTACTGTGTGCAGTGCAAATTCTCCAAGGCTGCCGGAATGGCAGGATCTTTCCCTTGCTTAATTTACTTTTTAACCCCTGTCCAGTGCTTTAAATGGGCCGGTACTGACAGGTACTGAGTACTGGCACTTCTGATTTTTTTTCATGGTGAGTACTGGAACTTCTCCAGGACTGAGGAGAGTACCAGTACTCACTAGGGCATGTCGGGTTTTGGGTGCAATGGTCATGTCAGCATGCACAGTGTTTCTACTATAAGACACACTTTCATGTCTGTCGTGTCCTGTCTGTGCGCCGGGAGGTACACCATACACGGGACACAGGTTAGTTTCATGTTTCTTTATTGGCATCTCTCATTATTGCTAGGTAGCATCTCGTGCAGCTGCTGGTCCGCACATCCGTCCCCGTCCATGCCCTGGTCATTGTCCGTTCCCCTTCCTGTCTCCTCACCGGATCTGTTGTCCGGTGACTTGGTCACTCTGCCTGAGGACCCACAGGGTCCTAATGCCCTACTGTTCGTCGCCCACACTGTCGGGTCACGACACCTCCCCCCTTGTTGCAAGCAAATGTTCGTGACACATTTACCATAGTCCATTTCACAGTTATATTGATGGGGTGAGCGAACGAGAGAAAGAGAGAGAGAGATATAGAGAGAGAGAGAGAGAGAGAGAGAGAGAGAGAGTACTTGTCATTCTACATTTCTTCAATGAGTCTCTGTTGTTTACTGCATGCCCTTCGTGAATCTAGTGTCTCCATCGCTTCCTTGTCCTCTATCTTCTACCTTCCAGGTGGCTGCAGTTGTCGCTGCCATTTCTTCTTTCTCCGCCTTCTTTGTCCTTGAAATGCTATCACTTTCTTGTTATTCGTTGTTGGGCGTAGACAGCCGGTATCATCCATCCTTTCACTTTCGTCACCGCCAGTGACTCTTTGGAGAACTTGTTGTCTTATCATCTGTATTATTTCTGTCTCAACACCTTTGGTCCTGGCCCTGCGGTGCCTCTTGCCTTTATTTCCTTGGTGGCGCTTGTCCGCTCTGCTCATTGCATGTCTTTGTCCTTCCTTTTTGCTGCTCTTTCTCCTGCGGTATGTCTTTTCGTGTTGCTCCTTTTTACACATTTATTTATTTTTATTTTTTTTTTAGTCTCTCCTTGTCCTTTTCTCTTTTGTCCTTTTTTTCTTCTTCTTCTTCTGTTATTCTCCTTTTCTTTTAGCCTTTTCTAGGCCCTCCTTGTCCTTTTCTCTTGTGTCCCTTTTGTGTCCTTTTTTTTTCTTCTTCTTCTTCTGTTATTCTCCTTTTCTTTTAGCCTTTTCTAGGCTCTCCTTGTCCTTTTCTCTCGTGTCTCTTTTGTGTCCTTTTTTTCTTCTTCTTCTTTTGTTATTCTCCTTTTCTTTTAGCCTTTTCTAGGCTCTCCTTGTCCTTTTCTCTTGTGTCTCTTTTGTGTCCTTTTTCCTTCTTCTTCTTCTGTTATCCTCCTTTCCTTTTAGCCTTTTCTAGGCTCTCCTTGTCTTTTTCTCTTGTGTCTCTTTTGTGTCCCTTTTTTGTTGTTGTCTTTGTGTCTCCTTTTTCTCTCTTTTTCTTTTATGTTCTCCTTTTCTCTTTCCTGTTTCTTTGGTCCCTTCTTTCCTCGTTATTTTACTCCTCTTTCTTCTTTCTTCTTTATTGCCTTGTAACTTCTCCTTTGCTCTTTCTTCGTCCTTGTGCGATCTTTGTCCTTTTATTTCTTTGTTGTTCTGCTTTCTCTCCTTTTGTTTTCTTTTCTTTATTTTGTTGTGTCTCTTTTCTGTCTTTTATTTAGCCTTCTCTGGCTTCTTCCACTCTCTTGTTCTTCTTTCTTATATGTGTTTTTTTTTTTGCCCGTTATTTATCCTTTATTCTTCTTTATCTTCTTTTTCTTCTTTGCCCTTTGCCTGGCTTTGAAATGGCTGCTCTCCTTTTTCCTATGACCTTTCCTTGAATGTCCCCTTCAAAATGTCACTTTGGTCGTCTTTGTCCTTTCTTGTCCTTAATATGCCCCTTTATTCTCCTTATTTCTGGCTTTTTGTTTTATTTATTTCTACTTCTCGTCGTCTTTCCTTTCTCATTTCCTTCTTTTTTGACGTTATTTGGCCTTAAAATGGCCGCTCCATTATTGTCTGTCTGTTGCATTTGCCAATGCCTGTTTGTTTCATCTGTTGCATTTGCCAATGCTTGTGGTTACAGCTGTTGTATTTGCCAATGTTTGTTTGTCACTTGCCAATGCTTGTTTGTTGCTTGTCAGTGCTTACTTGCTGTTTCAGGCTCTTTGCCTGACTTCAAAATGGCCGCCGGTGATCCCTCGCAGGGGATTGGTCAATGTTGCCTGACTTCAAGATGGCCGCCGGGAATCTCGTTTTCAGCGAGATTTCGGTCGTTTCTGCTCGTTTCTTCAGCGGGGGGGGGGCAGTTAGGCGGCGATTTCACTCACCGGAGCCGTGGTCCACCGCTTGAGTCACCAATCAAGGTAGGGCAATTTCCTTCACTTTTGCCGCCGAGGTGGGCACTCGGTAGGCGTTTTCTTTGGCCACACGCTTCCGCCGCCGAGGTGGGCACTCGGTAGGCGCTTTGTTTAACGCTATTTCGCCGCCGAGGTGGGCACTCGGTGGGCGTTTTCTTTAGCGCACTCGAGCCTCCAGACACGCTTGGGGTTTCTTTCATCCCACTTCTCGTCGCCAGTTGTCGTGTCCTGTCTGTGCGCCGGGAGGTACACCATACACGGGACACAGGTTAGTTTCATGTTTCTTTATTGGCATCTCTCATTATTGCTAGGTAGCATCTCGTACAGCTGCTGGTCCGCACATCCGTCCCCGTCCATGCCCTGGTCTTTGTCCGTTCCCCTTCCTGTCTCCTCACCGGATCTGGTGTCCGGTGACTTGGTCACTCTGCCTGAGGACCCACAGGGTCCTAATGCCCTACTGTTCGTCGCCCACACTGTTGGGTCACGACAATGTCCATTTTCCATGAGGAGCCCCTGTATTACACATGGCTCACATGCGTCTTCCTAGATGTTGTAGCGTGGTGGGAAGGGAGGGAATCCTTCAAAGGAAGCGGTTTCCAATGGCGTTCCCTTCCTCCTTTGCCTCTACAGCTGTGAGCACCCATGCCGCCAAAAAACATATATGCACGTATCTAGCTAAGCCCAGCGAGGGTCATAGAGGAGGATCATCTTTGTCCCCTGCAGTACCGCAGCAGCCAGATCAGGACCCAGCTAGGAAGGCCTCACAAGGCAGCCTGCATCGGATATGCAGTGGGACCTTCTTTCCATTGAGCGCCAAAGAGGACGGAGACATAAATACTGGACATTTGTTAATATTTTAAGATTCTGCTAAGGCCTGCTCATGATGTTTAAAAATAGGACTCTATATAAACCTCGCCCGTATTCATTTTTAAAATGACTTTGCCTTTAATTGTCTTTTTTCCGTATTTATCAGTGAAGGATGGTCAAAACAGTTTGAGCGCAAGTTTGAAAACGCTTTCTTTATTTTCTGTTTGAAGTATGTAATGTGAAGGGGGTAAAATACCGACTTAAAGTGATTTTCATAATGTTTGTATTGGTTAGGCATTGGCTAATGCCAGTGAAAAAACAACAGGTGGCAACTATAATTTATGCAGCCTTGAACTTTCCAGTGCACACAAGGATATCTCCAAATCCGGTGTGGCAGGGCTTTGAGTGGTTTGAAATGAGTGCAATAGTGAGCCCTATATTCATGTTCACTGGAGTGGCTGCCACTCTAAAGGAGGACCAGCCTTTTCTCATATTGCAGGTGAGGAGCGGGGGATAAAGGGTAAAGTAAGGGACATATGGAAGGGAACAAAAAGACTTATAGAAGGGCCAGGCCATAATAAGCAGAGTAGTGAGATGGTAGAATGGCACGCATCCTCCTGGTGTGATGAGATCAAGAGCATTTGGACTTGATAAAGTAAGTGTGGAAGTCTCATTGTGCCTGTAAGTGGGTCACAAAGGTGTTCAGACAACTTGCACATTCAATCCTTGGCCTCCCAGCAGCGTGTACAGAGCAATAGCTCCATATGTGCCAGGTTTTAATATATGATTCTGTAGTGGAGTGTGTGAAGGAGGTATGCAGCAGATGAAATATAACAGCAGGAAAAGAACATGTTGCATATAGAGGTGTGAAGAGAGAGTGAACATGCACATGTTTGTGCATGGGAGAGGGCAGGATGAAGAGAAAATGAAGCAACATTGTCATGAAGATGGAGATAAAGTGCGAGTTAAAAAAATTGCCACTAAGGTGGAGATAATGTGAGAGATGAAGGATATCAAAGAAGAGAACAATTATGCAAGTGTCCCACAATAAAATGGTGTACCATGGAAAATGGGATTAATTGGCAAACACTAAAAACCACCTTCACCCCATCCAGATATTACAATGTCTAATTCACAAACTCATATTTTCAGAATTGAAACATTTTGAATTCGTCTGGATCTTATTAAATGTTTTCCTCTAGCTTCGCCTCCTAACCACACACTCTGGCCCCGCCCCCACACCAGCAGCCTAAGTTGATGAGTACCTGCACTTTTTTCCTCCCATTTAAAGTACTGCCCCTGTCTACTCTAAAGTGTCTGACATGCTAAATTTTACTTGGCTGGCACTGCTCACAAGAAATGAAAACCATAAAATCCAAAGCGGGATTAATATTATAAAGGTGTGTCAATCTTTCTGTAAATGTTTATCATCATCCTGTGATTTGCACGGTGTGGGAAGTGCCACCAGCAGTAACGCTAGGGCCCGTGCAGCCTTCCTGTCCATAGACAGCAGTTCTTGCTTGTTCAGGAGCCCCTGTTTTGGGTGCTTCTTAGGTACACAAAACACAGCGAATTGTGTTTACCAAACAGGGACAGCAATAATTCCAGCAACTATTAACAATTGCCAAAACACACTTTATTTTGCGATGGGGTTGGAGCCTTTGTAGTGGGGGTTGTTAAAATGCCCACGGTAAACATGAACACAATGCTGCCAAGTAGCGCGATGTAATATATGACATCCTCAACGAGGTGCAGATTTTAGACAATGAATAGCAATTTACTTGGATGTTCAGGCACTGCAACACCCAAAATGCAATTTGCTCTCCCATGTCCTCTGAAAAACAATTGGATGCCGGTGACACGCATAGGACGGATGCAACTTGTCAACCATGTAAAATTAAAATCGGCAATCATGCCAACTAGTAATGTGAGACCAGGGTCACACTGGCTGTTGGAGCAAAGAGGGTGTGGCTGAAGGGCTGACTGCCTGCCCTCTCACAGATCAGTCTCAGGGGTGTTTTTTGCAGGCTTGCTTTATGGTCTGCTAGGCCGGTTTTTAGGTTTCGCCTCGCCGATAGCTGCGCAGCAGACTTTCGCGCAGGGCGAAATCTTATGTCTAGAGATGTGTACTCATGTCCCGCCCCTCTGTTCCATTGGCTAGCTCCATAAATGGAGGCTAGCCATTGGAACAGACATCTGTCCGTCATGGCCGGAGCAGATTCGTGGGCGTTCCCGCAATTTTTACTCATCCCACCCCTTTTCCTACGTCATGCGGCGGTGGGCGGTGTTTTTTTTGTTTTTTTTCTTTAGGTTTGTTTGGGCATTTCTTTGAAGATGGCGCCCGGTGGAGAGTGATTTCAACCCCTGCTGCAACACAAACAAGCGCTCCTCAGCTCGCGGGAGCCGCTAAGCGCTTTTCTTAAACCTATCCCGCCCCCCCTCCTGCTGTCCGTTCCCGCCCCACCTCCCGCTGTCTGTGTGCCCGTTCCGTCCCCCCACCCCCCGCTGTCCATGTCTCTGGCCGGTGGAAACCTCACGCACGTTCTTTCTGTGCCCAGCTATCGTTGGCTCCATACTGCTTTGATTCGAAGTGAGTGCTGCAGGGATGAGGGGGCGCGGTGGCGTCTTGGTGGTGACCCGCGCCTATTTAGCCAGGCTAGGGTTACCTTCGCAGCGGCCCCCATTGTGTAGAAGTGCATTGGTGCATATGTACGTGTTTTTTTGTCTCCAGTTGGGTGTGTGGTGCTGGGGGGTGCCTTGTTTATATTTGGCAGCGTGGTGTGCACTTCCTCACCTACGGCTGCGTTGCTGGCACCCCGGCTTCATCAAACCCCATCAAAAGGGCAGCAAGCCTTCGCCTCGTGCCCCTCACCCCCTGTGGGCACAGGGTCTCTCCTCACCTAGCTCTGCCCGGGTCTGGCTCTCACCTCTCTGGTTACCGCTGCTCCCCTGTGGTCACCACTCCCTCTTGGGGGCCGTCCCGCTGACGCGCTGTACATCGATGTGTGGCAGGCACCTCGCTGTCCCTTCTAGAAAGCAGTCTCTCCCCTTCACGCTGCTTGTCTCTCTCTTGTCTCCTCTCATGGTTCCCGTAGTCTCATTCACCTTTCTTAGGTGTTCCTTGTCTCTCGTTCTGTACTATAAATCTGTGGAAGTATCTTTACTCTCCCTATATCTTATGTTTCCTCTTTCTCAGCCTCGAAGTTTCCGTCGCTCTTTCTCAAACAGTTGCCTGTTTCTTTCCCTGTCTCTTTTCGCTCTCTCTGCCTCTTTACGCCTCTCTTTCTCTATCAGTTTCTCCACTCTGTTTGCACCGGTCCCTGCACTCACCTGTCCGCTCTTTAGACTCTCTGTCCCAGTTAAGCCTCTGAGAGTTTGGGCATCACTTCTCTATGCCTCTGCCTCATACTCTGAGCCCTCCCCTCTCGCTCCTTGTGAACCTCTGCCGCCTGTTTCACTTTTTATTCCCTCCATTATAACATTATTCACCCCCCCCTCCATCTGCAACATACTCCCTCCCACGCTGCGATTATTCCTTTTGTTTCCACAATGGAAGTTTTTCAACAGAATATGGATTACCCTGTCCATTGTCCTGTTTGCTTTTCTCTTGGTTCCCAGTCTCCTGTCTCTCCTCGACCACCGTCCCCACCTGCTGGTTGCTGTATCATTTACTGGCTCCTTCCTCTGTGAACATAAGGCACATGAAAACACACCCAGCAGCGGCCGGTCCGGGTGCTCACCCCTCGCTACCAGGAAGCGTCCTCCTCCCTGGAGACCGGCTGACTGATTTGCAAGTTAAAGCCACCACCAGCCCACACGGGCTGCGAGAGGCAGCGGTTAAAGGGAACGCTTGGTTCAGTATTCCGAGCCCGGGGTGAAAGCAAAGACGTAACAACAATTAACAACCACCTCGAGAACAACAAAAGCGCCGCTAGCGCATTAAAGGCAGATTGTGAGACAATTCCGAGAAAGTCTGAGGAGATCTTAGTGTAAGGGCAAAAGCAGACCCAGGACCACGGGGACGGGCACTTTTTATTTAGGCAGGGAGTTAGACGTACTAGAACACCCTGGAAATGTTTATTTTACAGCAAGATCTGTATATTTCTATCTACACTTCTCTATCTTTCCCAGAGTGGGTGACAGTGACTGCAGCTATGGTTCATTGGGAAAACCCAGACTGATGCTATGGTGTTTGCCTGAACCTACACTCTTCAGTTAAGGGTAATTAATTTAAAGTTTCACCATTATTTAAACATATTGGCAGATTAGTTAAAGTGTGGCAACGTTATTTGGGGAGACTGGGAAGGACATTTCACACCGGAAGTCTCATACAAATTTGTGTTCATCACTATAGCAAAAAAAGGCCGAATGGAACTACACTAAAATTGCAGGTCCTTATTATTGGGTTAATGTAAATTTGAACAGTCGTAACAGTCGTAACAACTCTTTTAATTCGTAAACCCCCCTCCCTCAACTTCCCATGCACTTTCAACAAATCGTCTGCGTGTTTCGCAGTGTACTGTGTCATCTCTATACAGTCCAGCATTATCCACTGTTCCTCCTACTACCAACACTCCTGTCTTCAGTATTTATTCCTCATATTTGTCAACCACTGCACCCTCAGTGTGCGTCCATTGCAGTCAGGCGGGGGGGATTGGGGGTGGGAGGTGGGGGAAAGGAGGGGGGAGGGGGTGGGGAAAGAGGAAAAGAATATGGGGGTGGGGGAGGGGGGAATGTCTTATTTTTACATCCTTGAGACAACATAACTATCGTACCAACAGCACTTGTCTATACCAATCCTGTGACATCACATGCTTCAAATTCTATAATTATGGCGTGCCATTCCATTGAGATGTGCGTTTTACGGAGACCCCTGTGCTCCTCTCTCTGCAGTTCTGTTCCTTCTGCTTTCCCCCATCGTAACACCTCCCCCTGCCAGTCACCAGGGTCGGGTGGTCTAGCGGATTTCCACCTCATCGTTATTGTTCTTTTAGCCAAGAGGAGGGCCAGATCTACGAAACGTGTGGTGGTGCTTTTCTTCTTTTTTGGTGGGGCCCAGGCCTAGTATACAGTATGCCAGGGAGGAGTAAGGTCTTGCGGGTGCAATCGCTGTCAGGGCCTTGTGTATTGTTCCCCAGTAATGACCTAGTCTGGGGCATTCCCACAACATGTGCAGGAGGACTGCGTCCGCCGCCATGCATCGGGGGCATGCGTCTGTCGCCTCCGGGAACATTGCATGCAGTCGGTGGGGGGTAAGGTACGCTCTATGCATAATCATTATTTGAATGAATTTAAATTTAGGGTTTCGCAACACCTTTTTGGGAAACGTCAATACCTTTTCCCATTCCTTATCTCTGAGCGCCCGGCCTATATCTTGTTCCCAACGCACTCGGGTGGGTTGTAGTGAGATCGCCCTGCCATTTCGTATGCCATATGTCAACCATTTCATTAAGTGACTTCAGGTCCCCATTAAATATTGCATGGTGAGTAGTGTGTTCGTAGGTGGCTCTGTGCCATCCCGTGTCCATGTCGTAGTAATGTAATGTGCCACTCGCGCATGCATTAAAAATAACGCGGCAGGGGTCTGGTGCGCTCGTACGAAGTCCACGTGTGTCATGAGATTGCCATCCGCAAAAAAATCACCTATTTGCAAAACACCTGCATTATGCCATGTTTGGAGCTCGCGTTCTGTCAGCGACCCTGTTCCAAGGGGAAGACCTAGCAAGGGTATTGTGGGTGAATAATGGGTCGCCGCACTCGTGTACTTGACAGCCTTCTTCCAGCGTCTAATTGCAAGACGCAATAGGTGTGGCGCCGATCTGGGTGTCTTAACCTTCGGTAGCAACAAGCGGTGTATGATGCCGCGGTCCCTATCGGCCGTGGTCATAACCAGCTCGTGGAGGTTACGGCCCGCCAACCAGTAGGCCAGCCATTGGAGTTGGCAGACGTAGCTGTATGCAGTCATGTCTGGGACCCCCATACTGCCCTGAGATGTTGGCAATTGCAACTTAGCGAGACTTATACGTCTTCTACCCGATCCCCATATCAGGTCCGTCAGCAATGTGTTCAGTAATTTAAAGGTGCTCATCGGTACGAGGAGCGGTAAGTTCATGAAGAAGTACACCAGTCGGGGTAGGACCACCATCTTGGAGATGGCCACCCTCCCTGCTATCGACAATGGTAGGGTATTCCAAAACTGTATTTGTGTTTTAAGGGTTGCAAGCGCCTTACCCAGGTTACCATCTAGGAGATCTTGCATATCACGGTATATTTGTATCCCTAAATATTTGAATGTCGAAGGTGCCATCTGGAACCTATGCGGGGGAAACTGTGACTGGGTATCTCTGGAGGCGTCAGCAAAGCAGTAACCGTACGATTTAGTTTCATTTATAGCAAGGCCCGATATTTCTCGGAAGGTTCCAAATATTGCAGGCATAGGATCAAGGCAATCAGACATGTCCCTAACGTATAATATTATATCATCTGCATAAGCCGATACTACGTGTGGCACTGAATTGCGCAGTATCCCCCGTGGTGTGGCTAGAGCTCGGAGTTTATGTAGTAAAGGTTCCAGGGCCAGTATGAACAGCAGGGGCGACAATGGGCAGCCCTGTCGCGTGCCTCTAGCTATCATAAACTGTCCGGATATACATTTATTAGTGCGGACACACGCCGTCGGGTGTAGATATAAGAGATTCACCCATGCCAGATATTCAGGCGGTATGCCAAATCTCGCCAGGGCTGCAAACATATAGTCCCATCTCAAGGAGTCAAATGCCTGCTTTAAGGCCAGAGAGATACACCCCTCTGTTTTATGCCTCGCGTCCTCGTGTAACATTATTTGACTCAGTCTCCTTAGGTTGAGCGCCGTATTTCGACCGGGCACGAAACCACATTGGTCCGCATGTATGAGCTCAGGGATGTATTGGTTCAGTCTTGCCACTAATATCTTGCTAAGAATTTTGCAATCCATATTTAGTAGCGATAGTGGTCTGTAATTCGCCAGCTGTAAACCGTCCCTACCAGGTTTTAAAAGGGAAACTATCAGTGCCTGTAGGGTCGTGGGTGGTAGGACACTGGACTCCATCAATTCCCGGTTTAGGATATTCAGTCGTGGAGCTAGTAAGTAAATATACACTACATAGAACTCGGGCCGGTAGGCCGTCAGTCCCAGGGGTTTTTTCCGCGGCAATGCTTTAATTGCCTGTCTAATTTCTGCGGTCTTAATGGGTCGCGCTAGATCATCTCGTTGCGCAGTCGTAAGCCGTGGGATGCGTAAGTCTGCCATAAAGGACTCGAAAGTCATGTCCGTCATCGGTGGATGTGGGCCATATAGTTGCGTGTAATAGTCTTTGAAGGTGGTATTGACATCTAATTGTGTCCCTATCGTCTTCCCAGACTGATCGTTAACCTCTACTATAGGGATGCACATAGGTGCATTTCGTACCATTCGTGCAAGCAATGGCCCCGACCTGTCGGCTTGAGTGTGTTGTCTAGTCGTGTGTTCCCTGTAGTCTATTACCCTTAACTCCTCAAGTAACTCTGCATGTTGTATATGAGCCTCTTGGAGTTGAGTAAGTTGGTCATTCGTGCCCCCAGCCTCGCTTTCCAACATCGCTAGTCTGTCCTCTACCTCCGTAAGTTTCTCCACCACAGTCCCACTAATGCCTACTCTTGTGCCCATTGCCACCCCTCGTATGGTCACCTTGAAGGCGTCCCATTCTATTTGTCTGGATTTAGCTGTGTTCGCGTTCTAGTTAAAAAAAAATTGTAATGGCATCCGATATTGTGGATCTAAAAACCAGATACTCGAGTACCCCCGGCGGTAGGCGCCAAGTCGGTATCGGGGTTGGTATCCTTCCCCATTGCATCGTTAGTTCTACTGGGTTGTGGTCGGAGAGTGTCTTTCCCATATGTGTAGCGGAATCAATAGACCCCAGCAGTGTGTTAGAACAGAAAAAGCGATCTATTCTGGTATGCAATTTGTGTGGTGGTTAGTAGAATGTATACTCCCTATGTTCCGCGTGTTTGATTCTCCACGCATCTGACATGTCCCAGCTTTCTGCCCAGTGTGCTAGCGCCTCTGCTTGCTTTCTGCTATCGGCTGTGTGTAGTGGGGGGTGGGACCTATCAAGGGAGAGATCCAGGACCGCATTGTAGTCCCCGCCTATTATCCAATCATGTTCCGACCAGTCTGATAACACTCCGCTAAGAGTGGTAAGGAACTTCATCTGGTCTGTGTTGGGGGCATAGACGCATCCTAGTACCACAGGGGTGCCATCTAAAATCCCTCGTATAAAGACATATCGTCCCTCATTGTCCACCCGCTGCTCCAGCAATTTAAAGGGGATGGAATTTCTAATCAATATAGCAGCCCCTTTGGAAAATGCTGAGTAGGTAGTAGTAAATAATTGGCCCTTCCATTTATGGTGTAATTTGGAGCCTTCTGCCCCATTTAGATGGGTTTCTTGCAGATAAGCTACAGAGATCTTTCTTCTGTTCAATTGTGCTTGTATTCTGTGCCGCTTGTGCACTGATCCCATTCCATGCACATTCCAGGTGCAGAACGTATATGTGTTAGGTGTCGTCATAGTGAGGAGAATATACGGTGGATGCTATACCCAGTACAACAGGTGTGTTAGTCATGATGAGTTTTGATCCAAGTGCTCTAACTGTACTAAACTTCCCATCCTGAAGGTCCTCATCCATAACTAGCTGGGGACCAAACATCTGTTACCCAACGTGGGCAAAATAAATAAACGTAACTGTGCCTTCGCCTAAAGGGGGGGTGGGTCCGGTTACGCTTACCCGGTAATGGTCCACTGAAATTTCCTACCTTTCACCCTGTTAACACCAACAACCCTATATCACATGTACCCACCTCTTCTTGGTCAAATTATACATTTACATACATTACCAATCGGCATCTTCATCACGGGCATTCAAAATTCATTCGCTATTTGCGCCGTAATGCGCCGAAATAATTGCAGGCTAGTGTCCGAGTCCGAAACTTCTGTGTGTGTGCCAGACTGGCGGTCCGTATCTGGCTGTTCCTGGGCATCGTTGGCTGCCAGAGCCGTCATTGTCAGGAGAGCTGCCTCCACCACTGTCTCTTCCACAGTCGGAATCGGGGTCGAGTCTGTGTTGGTCGTGCCACGTATGTGTCCCTCCTGGCTCGTGTGTAGTTCCATCCGGTGAGAGGGGCGATCCTCCATTGCCTCAGTCAGGGGATGCTGCGAGGCGTTTGGCGTGAGTGTTATCTCCATCTATCCAGACTCTTCCTCCGGGGTGTCGAAAAAATAAGTCTTGTGTCCATGCATGATTTTTAGACGTGCCAGGAAGAGGAGGGCGTATTTTAGGTTACGATCCCACAGTGTACGTGTCACTCCCATGAAGGTCGATCTAGCTTTCTGGACTGCTGGGGTGAAATCCGGGTACAGTGATATTGTCTTATTTTCATATTTCACTGGGGCGTTCTCTCTGGCAGCTTTGAGGATTTTGTCTCTATCCTTGTAGTGTAGTAGGCGCGCAATGAGGGGGCGCGGGGGCGCGCCTGGTCTGGGCGGCCGCGGAGGTACCCTACGTGCTCGTTCCGCACTGTAGAGTGGGGTAAGACCCGTTGGTGCCACCACATTCTTGAGCCAATCCTCTACAAACTGGGTAGCGTTCGTCCCCTCGCTGCGTTCCAGAATGCCCAGGATGCGGACATTGTTGCGGCGTAAGCGCCCTTCTATGTCATCTACTCTGTCCCGCAATCCCCTGAGCTGACGCTCCAGGTCCTCCAGTCGCGTGGAATGTTCCGTCTGCTGCGGTATCAGGTCATCGAGTGCCAGTTTATGCTCAGTGCCTCTCTCAGCAAGTTTGTTATGGTCAGCCTTCAGCAGGGATAGTCCTGTGGACATTGCGTCCATGCGTGTTTCCAGCACCTCTCTAGAGGCTCTGATTTCGGACAGGATTAAGTCCAATTTGTCTTCCTGTGAACCCATCCCTGTTGGTGTTATCACTTCATTATTGGATGAGGCTAGGGGGTCCTCACAACCGGTAGATTCCGTTGTAGTGCCCACCACTGGATCCGGCTGCCTGAGTCCTCTGCGCCCCATGATCTTCCTACGCTACTGCACCTAGATTGCCCCCTAATGTGGCGAGTTGGCCCCTCTTGCTGCTGGTTGCGTATCCTTCTCTCGCATCTGGGAGTTTACATGTGTGCCACTGCAGGCCCAGAGGAGCGGTCACGTCAGGCATCAGCCACTACCCGGGTAATGGGCGCCTCTACATGCCCCACGCCGTTCTCCCCGTTGTACAATGTGTGTCTAGGCGCCGTCTTCTCTGTTACGCCGGTTGCAGGTTCCGCCTATCGGGGGGGGACGGTGTGTATTATCAGGGGCATCCAGGGGCCACTGTAGTGCGTTTCACTTATCTGCACTTTTATGTCGCTGTCAGCTCCCCCTCATCCGATGAATTAATGGCCCCTCTGTTCAATGCCTCGCGTCCTCGTGTAACATTATTTGACTCAGTCTCCTTAGGTTGAGCGCCGTACTTCGACCGGGCACGAAACCACATTGGTCCGCATGTTTGAGCTCAGGTATGTACTGGTTCAATCTTGCCACTAATATCTTGCTAAGAATTTTGTAATCCGTATTTAGTAGCGATAGTGGTCTGTAATTCGCCAGCTGTAAACCGTCCCTACCAGGTTTTAAAAGGGAAACTATCAGTGCCTGTAGGGTCGTGGGTGGTAGGGCACTGGACTCCAACGATTCCCGGTATAGGATATTCAGTCGTGGGGCTAGTAAGTAAATATACACTACATAGAACTCGGGCCGGTAGGCCGTCAGTCCCAGGGGTTTTATTCCGCGGCAATACTTTAATTGCCTGTCTAATTTCTGCTGTCGTAATGGGTCGCGCTAGATCATCTTGTTGCGCAGTCGTAAGCCGTGGGATGGGTAAGTCTGCCATAAAGGACTCGAAAGTCATGTCCGTCATCGGTGGATGTGGGCCATATAGTTGCGTGCAATAGTCTTTGAAGGTGGTATTGACATCTAATTGTGTCCCTATCGTCTTCCCAGGCTGATCGTTAACCTCTACTATAGGGATGCACATAGGTGCATTTTGTACCATTCGTGCAAGCAATGGCCCCGACCTGTCGGCTTGAGTGTGTTGTCTAGTCGTGTGTTCCCTGTAGTCTATTACCCTTAACTCCTCAAGTAACTCTGCATGTTGTATATGAGCCTCTTGGAGTTGAGTAAGTTGGTCATTCGTGCCCGCAGCCTCGCTATCCAACATCGCTAGTATGTCCTCTACCTCCGTAAGTTTCTCCACCACAGTCCCTCTAATGCCTACTCTTGTGCCCATTGCCACCCCTCATATGGTCACCTTGAAGGCGTCCCATTCGATTTGTCTGGAGCTAGCTGTGTTCGCGTTCTAGTTAAAAAAAATTGTAATGGCATCCGATATTGTTGATCTAAAAACCAGATCCTCGAGTACCCCCGGCGGCGGTAGGCGCCAAGTCGGTATCGGGGTTGGTATCCTTCCCCATTGCATCGTTAGTTCTACTGGGTTGTGGTCGGAGAGTGTCTTTCCCATATGTGTAGCGGAATCAATAGACCCAGCAGTGTGTTAGAACAGAAAAAGCAATCTATTCTGGTATGCAATTTGTGTGGTGGTGAGTAGAATGTATACTCCCTATGTTCCGCGTGTTTGATTCTCCACGCATCTGACATGTCCCAGCTTTCTGCCCAGTGTGCTAGCGCCTCTGCTTTCTTTCTGCTATCGGCTGTGTGTAGTGGGGGGTGGGACCTATCAAGGGAGAGATCCAGGACCGCATTTTAGTCCCCGCCTATTATCCAATCATGTTCCGACCAGTCTGATAACACTCCGCTAAGAGTGGTAAGGAACTTCATCTGGTCCGTGTTGGGGGCATAGACGCATCCTAGTACCACAGGGGTGCCATCTAAAATCCCTCGTATAAAGACATATCGTCCCTCCCTGTCCACCCGCTGCTCCAGAAATTTAAAGGGGATGGAATGATTTTTAGACGTGCCGGGAAGAGGAGGGCGTATTTTAGGGTCAATCCCACAGTGTACGTTTCACTCCCATGAAGGTCGATCTAGCTTTCTGGACTGCTGGGGTGAAATCCGGTTACAGTGATATTGTCTTATTTTTATATTTCACTGAGGCGTTCTCTCTGGCAGCTTTGAGGATTGTGTCTCTATCCTTGTAGTGTAGTAGGCGCGCAATCAGGGGGCGCGGGGGGGCTCCTGGTCTGGGCGGCTGCGGAGGTACCCTATGTGCTCGTTCCACACTGTAGAGTGGGGTAAGACCCGTTGGTGCCACCACATTCTTGAGCCAATCCTCTACAAACTGGGTGGGGTTTGTCTCCTCGCTGCATTCCGGAATGCCAAGGATGCGGACATTGTTGCCGCGTGAGCGCCCTTCTGCGTCATCTACTCTGTCCCGCAATCCCCATAGCTGACGCTCCAGGTCCTCCCGTCGCGTGGAATGTTCCGTCTGCTGCGGTATCAGGTCATCGAGTGCCTGTTTCTGCTCAGTGCCTCTCTCAGCAAGTTTGTTATGGTCAGCCTTCAGCAGGGATAGTCCTGTGGACATTGCGTCCATGCGTGTCTCCAGCGCCTCTCTAGAGGCTCTGATTTCTGACAGGATTAAGTCCAATTTGGCTTCCTGTGAACCCATCCCTGTTGGTGGTATCACTTCATTATTGGATGAGGATAGGGGGTCCTCACAACCCGTAGATCGCGTTGTAGTGCCCACCACTGGATCCGGCTGCCTGAGTCCTCTGCGCCCCATGATCTTCCTACGCAACTGCACCTAGATTGCCCCTAATGTGGCGAGTTGGCCCCTCTTGCTGCTGGTTGCGTATCCTTCTCTCGCGTCTGGGAGTTTACATGTGTGCCACTTTTATGTCGCTGTCAGCTCCCCCTCATCCGCTGATTTAATGGTCCCTCTGTACTTGCGTGCTGGGTTGTAGCCCTTCGTCCTTCCCGGGCCGGTGTCTGCCTTCGTGTGGCCTAGCTATTCTTCCCTTGCCTCACGGCGCCATGTTGTGCCCTGCAATAGCGTTATGAATACTTTAATCCTGTCCCGTAGGGAGCTCAGTGTCCATGGGTGGGGAGGGGGTCTCTCTCAGCGAGCAGCAGGTGCCTGTGATTTTCTTGCTTTTTGCCACTTTTCCTCCTGTCTCGGCACCCCGGGCAACTCTGCTAGTCTGACTCCGTCTGCTCCGTTCTCGGCGCGCAGAGGCCGCACCTCCCCGATGATGTACGCTCGGCAGCTGCGCGTAATGCCTCCGTCAGCCTTCTCTTACAGCCACGCTCCTTCTATATCTGTCCCGCTGCTTCAGTGTGGAGGTGGGGGTTCCGTGGAGTCGGGTAGTTAAGGATATTAGGCTAATATTCAGGGTGATGGATGGAGCAGTCTTAGCTCACGTCCTCCATGTTCGGCCGGTAGCCACGCCCCCTGCCCTTTGCTTAATTTAACCTGTCAACTCTAAAGTGTCTACTGCTCTGCAACATACTTTCTTTACTTTTATTTGGCTGGCACAGGCAGTGCTCTAAAGAAATGAAATTCATGAAAGCCAAAGGGATAACATAATTTGTCTGGTAATCTTTATGTAAGTCATGTGATTTGCACGGTTGGTGTTAGAAGTGCCATCAGCAGCAGTAACCACAGTGAGCAATACAAACCAATTCTGCTTTTACTGGCGGTGGTGATTGTCACTGAACCGAGTCAGAGGCCCCAGCAATCAAACCACTGACGTTGGGTGGGGCACTGTACCGTGTGTAGTGATACGACACTGCAAATAATCATTCTGGTCACATACATGTGACACAAACAGTGCGCAGCCAACTGACATCCCGCCCGTCCCTGATTTCCAACGTCGCCAACGCACTCCTCTATGTACAACACTCCCTGGTCGAGATGACCTTTCTAAAATAAAAATAATCTCTGCACAGCCCCCCGCAGCTGGCTGTGAGACCATTTGTGCCACATCAAACACTTAAAAAAACAGAGAACAGTAAAGTACACTTTTAAGCACCGGGGTCCTTTAGAAGCACACTTGCTAACTGACATATGAGAATGGTGCTGTGGATAAAAGACACAACTCAACAATGCCTTCTATTTGCCACTTCACTGGTGTCTGGCAACATTGTCCCTGCCTCCATTAGATGTCAGTACACAATCTACTTAGTTTAGCATCGTCTTGCGACCAATTCAATTCAAGGAACAGAATGACCATCAGAGCTATAAGTAAGGCAGACCCACTGGCACATTGACATTCTGCAAGCACAAGGGTTCTCTCTGTTTCAGCAGCACCCTTTTCAAGGAATAATTTCCTAATTTATTTTATTCGCGTAGAGAGTAGTTTCACCGTCTTTGTGTAACCTCTTCCAAATCATCTCCACTGAAGTGGTAGAATCTCATCAACACATGTCTAGGTCTTTCTTACTGCGCTACACTCTTGTGTTTGCACTAGCAGTTTATTCATATTTTTTTTCGAACAAAAATATTGATTGCACAAAATTACGAAATGTGCTTTAATTGAACTTTTGATTTCATCTTTTTCAAAATGTTCACAGGGCAGGGGAACCTCCTATCAAAACCTTACTTAGAGGTAGGCTCCCTTGCTGAAATTCAGATCGGGTTTTTCATCTGCCTTTCATCAGTGCCAGTTGAAGATGTGAGCTGAGCCAATAGAGTAAGTAGGAATGTGGGTGTGGCCTCCTACAAATATTTGAGTACCTGCACTTCATATTTTACAAATTAAGCACTGGTGCCCTCTCAGATGCTACCCGAGTTTGTTAAATGATGAGTGGTGCAGAAAGGCGCCAGTAGTTGATATGCCGCAGGCAGAGTCGACGCAATAATCTGTCATTTTTTTACCTACTCAATGCATGCCAACAGCTCGGACGTGGAGGGGTGTAACTCCAAGATGGATTTTGGTGCTCACCAACTGGACCTGTCTCTTTATTGTAAATCTTGCACATTTGAAGAAAGAAGCAACATTCTCCAAAAGAATGACAGACTAAGGCTAACGTTTAACAGTTTACTTAGAGAATATAAAGCAGAAATACCTAAGCAGGAACACCAGTCAGTTAGTATAATAGTACATAAATCATCTGTACAGAAAACTCAGTAAGGTTCAATAAATCCAGCATAGACTCGCTCTTAAAGTGGGTAAAGGTCTCTCTAACAGTAATATTGTAGGTCCTTTTACAGTACTTTAGACAAAAGATTTCATAAATTAACTGCACAAGTTCATGGTTTCCAGGATATGTACTAGTAGGGAACAAGGAAGAAGAAACATTTTACTGCAGATTACATTTCAAGATTCTCCCATAAAACTATTACATTAAATTCAGTGGTTCTCAGTCTAATCAGGTAGCACGAGTTGGTACAAAGTATGTAATACAGTCTGGGGCAGTCACGCTGACCTTGGTTAGGTACACTGTGTTCAGTGTGACTGGGAAAGTTTCAGTATTTCAATGTAATAGATCATAATTCTTTTTTACAGCAAGGAAAATTGCAGTTGCCGTGATCACATGGTGTATTGAGATGTCACATTCAAAATGGAAGAAGGCATAAAAGTGTTTTAAGTTAGTGTAGACTCCAATTCTGGTACATTAACCTCTACAATTCAAAAGGCAGATTCTACAGCAGTGAGCCACAAACACCCTTTTATTGGCCTAGTCCCATAATTTGTGACACACAGGGAAACGAGTGTGTGTGATGGAGAGAATGGCAGCCTCCTAGGAGGTAACAGTACTAGCATGGTTGTAAGCAATTACACATGAAATAACACTAGTACTGGAAGTATTCGTTTTAGTCATCTTAACTCTTCCTCTCCGTCTCCTTCTGTATCACTGTTTTCTTTTTTTTTCTGTCTCTTACTTTCCTCTCTGACTCACCTCTCACTATCTTCCCCCACTTTCTCTCCCTGTCAATTTACCGGTTATCGTCACCGTTGTACTTTCTTCATTTCTCCCTCTCTTTCACTATTTTATCACCCCCTACTGTATTTTCCTTCTGAGCAGACTTAAAAAGAAGTGTAGTACATACTTCACTAATAGCTTCTGAAAGATTGGGAGGAAGCCGAGCATTCAAGTGTTCAGACTGGAGGGACGTGCAGCACATTTCTCTGTCACAGCAGAATGTTCTCAGCTGGGAATGTATGCACACTCTGTCCTGGCCAGGATCAATACATGCATGCTTTGATAACTAGGACGCTATCTTCATAACCCCTCGCTTTCCTGCCATGCTGACAGACCTGACAGGACTGACCAGTCAATAGATCCCGACAACAAATGGATGTGGATTTAATTTGTTTGCAATTGGCCTAGTAAAGGTTGTTTCAAGCTCTGTTGGGACAGCTGTCCTTAGAACATGATGTAACTAGAAGACTATTGGTAATTTAGCAGCAGTGAACTCCTACTGCTGAATTGCACGTCCTGTCAAACCATTGTTCCCTTTATCATTGCATGTTGTCTGTTTTTTATACAGAGGAGAGAAGTCTGTACTGCTGCAATGACACCGGTCATGTGAGAGAGAAAGAGGGAATGAAGGAAATCCTGCTAGAGGAGGCATTCAGAACATAGTTATAATTTTTTTAGAGTAATGTAACAGTTCTATAAGGTTAGTAAACTGTGATGGAAACGAAACTGTTGCCCTAGGGTGCACACTTTGCTAACATGGTGTTATCCCACAGCATTGTCTCTTTATGAAACTGAGCAAAACTGAACGAAATGCAATGTACTTATAAAGTTTCACCTGATATTTGCACAAGATGTAAACATTGCAGACCTATCAATAAAGGGTGTGATTGCCTTTCTTTGTAAGGCCTTCAGGCGCTTCTCAACAATAAGCAAACTCAGGGGCATACTACCAAAAACTAGCGATAATTATCGCTATGTTGGTTTAGCGGCGATATTTTTATCGCCGAACTGCGGCGATTTTTATTGCTTAGGAGCCTTGATATTATCAAGGTTTATCTCCCAAGCGATAAAAATCGGCCGAAATGCATGAATATCGCTGAAAAGTCAGCGATATTCATGCATTACCGAGCTAATGCTCTTAGCCATGTCATCCACCTACCATTGGATAACATGGCTAAGAACTGCTCAGGGGCAGGTGTTAGCTTTTGTAGATATTCGCGCTTAGCGCGAATATCTCCAAAAGTTGGTAATAGGAGATAGCTAACATCTTGGCACGCCCACTTCGCATGTCATTAGTGATAAATATCACTGACATGCAAAGCGGGGCCCAAGATGGTCGCTATCTCCTACTAGCTGTCGCTAACTGGTGTTAGCGACAGCTAGGCAATAGGGAGATCATTTTATCTCCCCTTTCTTGTCTTTTAAAGCCAAAAAAGCAGAGATAAACCCCCTTGATAATATGCCCCTCAGTTTTTATCAGTTTTTATCAGGCGTTGAGGGAGGTTGATGTACAGGCTGTTGTAGTAATTCAGAAAGTCTTGAAATCATTAAGAAATAATGTCTCGATGAGGTGTATACTGAGAAATTGAGTAGCTCTGTGATCTTGTTTTTAAAACTGGGCGAACGACTGAAAACTCATATATGTATTTTATTTCAGCACGTAGTGAGGAGCCATCATATGGTCAATGGCCAAAGAAGTGGACGAGTCCAGTCATCCCAATGCATGACCACAATATTTCATCTTACGATTGTAACATCTGTGTCCCTTCGGAATCTGTCTCTACAAACAGGTAAAGGCCCTGCTTAATCAAACTGGTGTTACCACTAGCTGCCAAACACCATCCTTCGGGATCTACATTTTCCTTGTCACATCAATGCTATCAGATGTGTTTGTCCAATCCAATTTCTGGTTGCTATGCAACTGCTGGGTTTTTAATGAATGGTATTCGTCGAGGTGAGTAGTAGAGAGTTGAGTTGATAGACAGTGCAAGTGTATGTCTGAAGATGGGTAAAGGTTTCCGCAGTAGGTGGTCTTTTACATTGTATTTAAAACATGTGAAACATGGGGTCCTTGTAACTTTGCTGTTCAAATTCTAGCTTTGTAAATTTGGAAAATTTGGAAAATGTTGTGTCCCCTGGGGGATAGCTCTGCTACCTAATGCAAAGATGACTAAGATGTGTGTGACCTAAGACATAGTTTTCCTATCTATAGTCAGAGAACACAAGTGATGTGTCATTTAGGAGACAGCTCTGCTGGGTGAACCCTCAGCCGGAAAGCAGTGCGAATTTTGAGCTGTATTTCTGCTATTTACATAAGTAATGTCTGTACAATTTGTAAATGCTAAAGAATAAACATTGCTCTCTAACGAAGCCTCGTTTGCAAAAGACCTGAAAAAAACATTATAAAACATAAACAAATGAAAAAATTAATGGGATCGATATTAAAGATCACTGGATATAATAAATATCAGTGCTCTTTTAGCAGTTCGCGGGTTTTGAAGCCATGATGGATGAGCAGAACTCTTCTTTCAAGAAGAGGAAGATGGGACAACCGAGGGTGCTGCAGCCAAGGTAGGACTGGAGAGACACACAGATAAGAGGAATAGACTAAGCTAAATGCCAGTAAGACCGAGGTCCAGTAGCCAAGCGGATTCAATTCAAGGTCTTGTGCCTCGCTGTTAAGATCTTGAAGCTTACCACCTGCCCATGCTCTGTTCGTTGCTGACTCCATATGTCCCTCGTTGTTCTTTGCGGTCGGAGGGCCAAGACTTGGCAGTGGTCCCCAGGGTGAAGCGTTCACGCATGGGAGGCCGTTCTTTCTGCTATCTGGCGGCTAAACTATGGAATGCCTTACCACCCCAATTGCGTGGGCTACAAGACCTTCTGCCGTTCAGGAAAGCCATCAAGACCCACCTCTTTTCCTTGAACTAGTTCCACAGATTCTGTTGTGTTAAGGCATGCCGGATCTCTAGGCAGCCCCCTTCTTACTGTTGAAAAGTGCCGGGACGCCCCTTAGCTGGGGCAGCCGTGCGCTATACAAGATCATGTAACATAACTAAGGGCCTTATTTAGAATTTGGTGGGAGTTACTCCATCATAAATGTATCCACCTAATTCAATTGTAGCCTATGGTGTTTTTAATATGGCAGATTGGTTATCTGTCACGCTTTTACAGAGTATCCCATCCAGCAGACTCTAATTAAGGCTCACAAGTCTGCTATCTACCTTTCTTGGAAAATATCTACAGCCAGACCTACTTACATACTGATCGCAAAAAGGGGTTGTGCACCAAATTGTTGAGACTAGCATTTTATTTGGCAAACTAACCTGCATACCAATGTGTACCACTGTGATTGACGGCAGGTACACGGACGGTGAGCAGACCCTCATCCCTGCCCTGGGAGCTCGAAATGGAGAGTTTTTTTGTAATGTAGTTCGATTTCCTTAATTGAAACGGGCCTGATAAAGAAAAAAAAATCAATTTTGAAAAACTTCAGTGACAGTTGGCATTGGCTCCCTGGGCTTCTGCCTAGCCCCCCCCCCCTTTTTTAACACGCTGGTTCCCAAATGGGAAGGGGTCCAAAGGAGGGGGGGCTTTCTCTTGGCAGATCAGTTTCCAAATCCAGCATAGGAGACCACAACTAATCAATGGTCTGGGAGCACAATTATGGTCCTTTCAAATTGTGATTCAGTAATAATTTCTAAATTCCTTTTACAACACAAATAGAAAAAATGATGTTATACATATATGCATATATAAAAGGGTTTGTGTCGTCGCAACATTTTTTTTAACTGAACAGGAGGGGGAGTTTACAAACATTAAACCCTTTGAACGCCTGGCCCTAAGTTCTCACCTTCCTCAATATATGCTTATCTCATCCTCACCAACCTGTCACAGGCTGGTCTATCAGCTTTTTAACATTAAAACTCTGCCATGTCAAAACACCAAATCCCAGCACCTTGCAGACTGTTGCACTGTCACAGTGCCTTTCGAGTAATAAATACATTCTGTAGTAGGCATTCTGATGTAATGGGAGAAGGTAAGGCAAGCCGCAAAGAAAATTGCTATACCCAAGTGTCACTTAGGGCGCTATGTCATGTCATAATTGTTGGCACTAGAGTGGACAGATTCCACAATTGCAGCATCTAAAAGGTTAATTTAATTACATTTTGTATATGGGGTTTGAGGTTCCTAGTTCTCGTCTCTTTTACATTAAGTCACCAGTTATCGTTCACAGCTGTGTTCTTGTTATAGCTCCTACTGCTTCCAAGCCTATTATGGAAACGGTGGTAGGTTTTGGAATATTGCTGTCAGCTCAAACGGAGAGTTAGAGGATCCGACAATTGGAAACAGGTTGAATACAGCAGTAAAACTCTATATACAGCTTGGTTATAATAATGCTTTTAATTTACCAAAGATGGCCTCACGGTATGTGCTAGTATGCACCGTTGAAGTTGATGTGATGAAACTTGATGCTGAAGTGAGGCAGTGCGGATCTGTCTCTGCCATGCTTCCCTAATATACCAGTAACCCTGAAGACCTGGGGCCTTATTTATGAGGCCTTGCGACAGTTTTGCGCTTCCGATGCGTCACTTTTTGTGACGCATTAGCGGCATAACATATGCCTCCTGTTGCGCACTATTTACAAAGTGACACATCTAAGCAGATGCGTCACTTTGTAAACCCCTGCACTACATTATACCTGCGTCAGGTATAATGTATGAAGGGGAAAAGCCTTGTAGAAGTGATGCAGTGAAAGCTATGAGATTTCACTGTGTCACTTTTAGGACGTTGTTGCGTCAAAATCTTACGCCTGCCTCACAGCAGGCGTGAGACTGACGCAGGCCCTGTCACATGGGGCTTGCCCCATGTGAAAGGACGCATTGCTGAAGTTGCGTCACTTTTGTGACACACTCCAGCAATGCGTCACTTTTGCGCCATACAGATACGTCAGAAATACTGATGTATCAGTAACTCCTTGCGACGTGATGCGTCATACAGCAAATATGACGCATAAGGTATGTCCCAAGGATTGCACACTGAGAAGTGACGCATCGCTGCTTTCATGCAGCGATGCGTCATTTCTCATAAATGAGGCCCCTCATCTTTATTGGTAATGTGTGCCTCATGTGAGGTCCCTGTTCTCATAATTCAGGCTCACAGAGAAGTGTGCCGCCCAGTTGAAGATGTTCTTATTATAGCTAGTGCTGCTACCGGATTTCACAAAGGAAGACTTCGTTTAAAGCTATTTTTCTACTGTGTGTGCACACAGTAGGGCATAAATGAGGCTCGTATTGTGCACATCTCGTGAAGTACATAAAGCTAGTTCCACTTGGTGCATTATTTATTTGGAGTTCATTCACATTTGAGTGTTTAACTTTTTATGAGTCCTAACATGCAACGTGAAAGTTCTCAGTAAGTATTTTTAGGTGTTCTAGGAAATCTAAATATAAACTGGAAGCGACAGCACAGTCGCATTGAGGAATATACCATTGCCATGTCGTATTGCACAGCTGCTTGGGGAGAGATGGTAAAAGGATTTTGAATCATCTATCTGAAATTGAGGCTGACAATGCTCATTTCGTCATGGTATGAGTATTTTGAGCCACTGAAGAGTCCACAAAGTCATTTATCCCAAGAACCCAACATTATGCAATCACCAGTTTTTCACCAGATGACAATTGGTTCCTGAAACAGTCAATCACTATATAGCCGACTTATGCATTTTTCTTTAGTCATCTGACACTGAGGGCTCTCCTGATCGGTACTGGCATGATCAAATTCTCATAGGCTGCTCTGAAAAGAAAGACATGAAGCAGTTGGTGTGCAGGAGGAATCCGTTTTTTGCTGGATCGATTGATATAAACAAAGATATGGCCCAGGTAGCCATGGACACTGGGGAGCTCAACAAATTGGACACTAGTAATTTGTCTGCATCTGTTAGTATTGTCTCTAACTATCTAAAACAAAATTGTAGTGTAGTGTAGTTTCTATAATACCCCTGCAGGACCTGCGCTTTTGGACAACATACACTGTGGGTCTGGTGGTAGACTGACTCTGTGCACCCGCACCGAGTATGTTAGCCTTGTTTGCATTAGCTAGCTCACAGTGCCACTAGAATCTCCTTTTATCAGCAAGATTAGTTTTTGGCAACCTCAGAACACAACAAACCTTGATTTATCAAACTCGTGGAAACAATAACTACTTTTCACCCAGTCACTCATGCTTGCTCATTTGGTCTCAGAGAGATACACGGAAGAAACAGATGCACTTGTTTACAATAAGAATTTATTGCACCGTTGTTCTTCTAGTGTAACATATATGTACTGCTACAACTGTTACACAGTATCAGAGATATAGGATCAGCAGTACAGTGAATAAAACGGAATAGTACAGTTCTACCATTTTGCAATAGTCATGAACATATACATGAATATAAAATGCATTTATAAAATAAAGTGCATACTCCTACGATGCATGTCTAGATGTACCTAAGTGTACCTATCATGTGAGTAGGTGCGAAAGAGCTAATAAGCCTAGGAGCCAAGATTCCCACTAGGATTTAGTCAAACCCCATTACCTGAATAATGAGAGTGTGGGACCTCGTCCTGATCTCGAGTTGGATGACCGCAAAGGATGTTTAGACCACTGTCAGCTGGAGTGACTTCATGCCGGAGCCTGAGCATCTCTGGTCAGTCTGTTGGCCTTGAAGTCTCAGTTCTCTCTAACTACTGATAGCAAGAGGTGCTGTATTTATACGGAGACCCTTTACCCCTTGTGCATGTGTTAGCCATTGTTTAGTATGAGGATGACGTATGGGATTAAACATTGTGCGTAGATAGGAGAGGTGAAGTATACCTCCTGGGAAGTGTCCTCATAAATTATTCATATGTGCTAAGGGTGACGTCTTAGCATTTTTGATTGGGAAAAACCCTCCCTCTGCATGGAACTAGATGAAAGGTTTAGTCCATAAAAGGCATCAATCCGTATAAGGCGTTCTGTCCCTATAAGGAGTTCTGTCCTTATTAGAAGTTATGTTCTTAGAAGGCTCGTTCATGTGAAATGTAGGGGAGATGATGTAGGGAAAGGGTACGATGTTCCCTGGGCCTATATTAGAGTACCTATATGAAACATAACAGTAGTAAAGAGGAGTTCACATGAACAGACTAGACTAATCCCACTAATGGATATTTTTCATTCTCTCACATGGATAATGCTGGTTGATCAAGCAAGAAGCGTGGGGTGCTGGTCATGGCGGTAAAGAGTGTAATGCCAAACTAAAGCCTTCATTAGCAGCTTGCAATTAGATTATTTGGCTCAGAAGATATGCAAATTCGCATTACAAGAGGACTAAGAATGACCCTGTGTGTGATACTATAGTAGAGAAAATAACTTTGAAGCTTACTGCTGATTTTGGATCTCCTACCACCATAATATCAGATCAGTTGTTTTTCTTAGAAAGGCCTAACATTGACCTGACACCATCTGGTACAAATCTCATTGCATACTGGGGAAGTAAAATTGATATGCTAGAATATATCGCAGCGTAAAGTGCGCATACATTTTTCTTTATTTGTACGCTTACTCCCCTTAGTTTTTTAACCATATGGACCTTTACGATTTCACAGTCTGAAACATTTCCATTACCACAGAGGCAATGATCCTCTGCTGAATCTTTCTCAGCCGATAGGAGGAGTTGAAATTAGGGTGATCAGACTGCAAGTTAGCTGTGCAATGATGATCATTAATGACAGCCAACTGACGGATTGAAATCAGATTTAGATATACCACTCTCAAGACCATGTTATAGAATTAAAGAATAACAACTGGAAGACCCAACCTCCTAAAGAAGTTGATTTGAGTGAGGATTATGCAAACCAAAAGCTCAGCAATAGCAACGCAGAATAAAAGGAGCAAACTTGATGTTATGCTAGAGCTCATTGATTCTTCCTACAACACATTTAAAGCATCAGTACAAAAGCACAGTTTCAATGGAAGAACCTACAGGACTAAATAATAGGCTTAGACAAATTTAGAATAATTTGGTTATTGTAGTAAAGAATCCAAAATTCCATAAAATAAGCAATTTCTTAAGGACTTCAGTCAAGAATATCACAGCATGCATTAAATCACCTAACATTTAGGCAAATCTTTATCAAGTGGTTATAAAAGTTTAATTTACAAAGTTACAGAGTCCTGCTACCATTAAGGTAGAAGGCTAGTTCAGATTTATAACAGCTCAGGTACTACCAAAGAGGGAATGGTTGAGACTTAAAGTCCATTAAAGGCAACTCCATTAGCTTGAAGCTAAAGATATAAGGGAAAATATATAAATAAAAATGTTTTGGCAAAGAAGGTCTCAGTCCATCAACTACCAATTGAAGCATTGACAAACAATCCAAGTAAATGATCTATCAGCTTAGCGTCAGGGACTCAGGCAGCAAAAAGCAAAGGTGAATGCAGCCCCTCTTTTGGGATTCCTTTTTTTCTAGAATTTTAGCAATGTCCAATGGCATGGCATTACTCCACCATCAAAAGACTATCCCATGTCCATAGTCACATATTGCCACCCACAGCGTGCGCAACATCAAGACTGTTTCCCATGCTAGTCACGAGACACTAAAGCTTGAGAGTACTCACAGACCTAACAGTAGAAGAAAATAAATATAACGTTGCGACTTATAGCGATAGCTTGCATTCTATTTCCACTGGAATATTTCACTGTGAAGGTTGAAAAAGCATACAAAAATGTCAGGGTGTAGTCATGTACAGGACAAATAAGTAACAATCCATTGTATTGAATCAGGGGAAAGGTCAACACGAGAGAAAAAGCATTTCAAGAAGGCCTTCAAGTTTGCATCCTATGTCTAAATGAAATGAGCTCTAACCTTTCCTTGGAATATAATGAAATTAAATCAATTCAAGAGAAGAATGAATAAATTTTCACAAACAATTATTACATGGAAATGGCTAAAGTTGGAAATACAGTTGTACCACAAAAGATACGATATTCATATAAATGCACGTTTTTCAAATTTCACTCTACAAACTTTGTTTCTAATAGTTCATAAACTATAAAGTCTCTAGTGTCAAACTTGCAAAATCTCAAGCTAGTACTTCATTGCTACATATATTTGTACAACATTTTGTAGCCGGTACATTCTCAGCAAAAAGCATGAACAGCACTAGTTGGCCCCTACAACTGTGGCCAATGCACTAATTGCGCAGTGACAAAAGCCAGAAAAACCACAGAATTAACAGATGCATTAACTTGAAAACAGCAAAGACATACCAATTGCAACACACACAATTGTGTTTACCTAATAATCTGTCCCTGCCACCTATTTTATGTAGGTATGACAACACGTGCAGTTAAAATCAGAGTAACCGAACACCGAAGTAATATCGGGTGTAAAAAGACTAACACAAAAATGTGGGTGCACTATACAACCTTAGGCCACCCAGAAAATGACCTGTACTGGACCATCCTTAAGTCCAACCCTCATTTATCAAAGGAGGCCATTTTCAAAAAAGAGCAGAATTGGATGTTCAAATTTTCATCCCATACTACAGGGTTAAATGATGATATCCTATGGGGTGAGCTAAATAGATGACAATGCACTGATTCCACGCTATCATCTTAATGGGGGACAACTTAGACCCCTTAGTTGCATACACTGTAATCACCATACTGCTAATTAACCAAGGACAGGGCTCACTTGAGCGATTACTTTTCTAACTAGACCTGCAATAGTATCAAAGTGGGCCCCCCTTCATGCCTTAGTGAAACGTCTAGTAATCCCCCCTTTTTGGGCACACGTTCACTTAAAAACCTTTGAGGACACTTGGGTCCCATTGCTGCATACATAGATTGTGCCTCCCCACCTGTAGTACATCAATTATTAGGACAGGCGCACCTCTGCCGCCATTGTGTTTTAGTAATAGAATTACATCAGGCTGATTAAACGATGCACATAGATTTCTCGCATCCCCCCCCAAGATGGCCACTGATGTCACTGTTCTAGCTTCTTTAGACACGACACCAGCAACTGAAGGATGACCCACCCTTGAGGGAGGTTCTCATTATAGCTAAACAAGTTGAGCACATGTTACAGTGTGTCAAGGAAATAAAGCAAGACACCCGGGAGAAAAGAAGCGAAGACAAACCCAATGTCAGTGAAGTAGTGACCGAGTGTGAGGCTGTGTCAGTGATCAAAGGCCAGAAAGTAGCGGGTAGAGAGCAGAGGGTGAGCAAGTTGGGAGGAACATTCAAGGGCACCTGCTACAGGTGTGGCAAGCAGGGGCATCTTGCTAACGACAAAGAGTGCCCCGCCCTCAGGTTTACATGTAATAAGTGCGGCAAGAAAGGTCACTTCAAGCAGTATTGCAAGAGTGGGCAAGGGGTTGGAAGACAGAGTAGAGACAGGACGAACGAAGTATGTGACGAAATTGTAGTGCAGGTAAAAGATTTACAGATCCAAAGCCTTGTGGACGCCACATGCGAGGAAATAGGAGTACAAGTTGATGAGGGTCAGGTCAGCAGCCCCAAAGACACAATAAAAGTGGGGAGCACTGAGTTAGATGCATTGTTTGATTCCTGTTCTAGGATAACCGTTATCAACGCAAAAGAATTCACTCATGTGTCCAAGGGGAAGATAGTATTGAAAAGTATGGACCTGAGACCTGGGGGGTATGCTGGTCGCCCCATCTCTATGAAAGGTTACTTCCTAGGAAAAATCGAATACAAAGACAGGACAACTGTGTCCAAAGTGTATGTGTCCACTGTCGGGGATAACATCTTGGGGTGGCAAGCACAGAAGGAGTTAGGGGTCTACCTCAATCCCAATAGCAATCCCCAGATCCTGATACAGGAGATACAGGAGCAAAAGACAAACGTAGTGACTGAGTTCAAAAAAGTGTTCAGAGAGGAGCTGGGATGCTTGAAAAACTACTGTCACAAGATAAAACTGAGAGAGAACGCAAAGCCAGTCGTGGCCAAAGTCAGGAAGCTTCCCATAGCCATCCAAGAAGAGGTCAAATCTGAACTAGAGAAATTGTGCAAGGCTGGAGTCATCGAACCAGTGGAGGCGACAGAATGGCTAGCACCCATCGTGGCCGCGAAGGTGAAGGATGGGTCGGTTCGGCTCTGCATCGATCTGAGGGCGTTGAACAAGGAGGTTGTGGTTGATCGATACCCCCTGCCCAACATCACCCAAATGATGAGCATGCTTGAGGGAGCCAAGGTGTTTTCCACTCTCGATCTCACCTCGGCCTACTTCCAGATAAAGCTGCACGAAGAGTCACAAGAACTCACAGCATTTGTGACACCTATGGGCGCGTACAAGTTCAAGAGGATGCCTTTCGGGTTAGTCTCGGCGGCCGCCGTATTTCAGAGACTCATGGGGAACATTTTGAAAGGCATCCCAGGTGTCATGTGCTACCAGGACGATGTACTCATCTTTGCAAAGAACCATGAGGAACATGATGAGAGGCTGAGGCGAGTACTGGGAAGGTTCAGGTCACAAGGTCTAACGGTAAAAAAGGATAAGTGTGTGTTTGGCTGCGCTAAACTGGATTTCTTGGGACACAAGGTGACAGCTGAAGGAATACGTCCCAAGATTGAACTACAAAACACCATCGTTAATCTGGCGCCCCCGACGAGCAAGGACGAAATCAGGTCAATGATGGGAATGTTGGAGTTCTACGGAAAATTCATAAAGAACCTGGCAGGAAGGACTTACGCCATCAGACTGCTGCTAAAGAAAGAGACAGAGTTCAACTGGAGTCAGGAGTGTCAGAGAGAATTTGAAGACGTAAAGAGGGCACTTGCAGAGGCCCCCAGCCTAAAGTCATATATACCCAACCGGGCGACTGTGGTCACCACCGACGCGAGCGCTAAGGGGTTGGGAGCAGTCCTCACCCAAGTAGGCAAGGACGGAGAGGAAACGATAGCCTTCGCCTCAAGGTCACTCCAGAAGTCCGAAAACAACTACTCGGTGATTGAAAAGGAGGCCCTGGCAGTATCATGGGCATTAGGGAAATTCAGAGACTTCCTGTGGGGCACACAATTCACTCTTCGCACTGACCACAAGCCACTGGTGGAAGTATTCAGCAAAAAAGGCCTGGATGCCATCTCCAGTAGGATCAGGCGGTGGGTGGTCGGACTCCAAGAGTACACCTTCGGTGTCGAGTACGTCCCGGGACGCGAAATTTCGCAGCAGACTGTCTGTCAAGACTGGTAAATGAGAATGAAGTGAGGGAGAGTCATGAGAAGGTAGGCGATGAAGCGGATAAACTTCAGATGGAAAATGTCTGCGCCATCCAGAGGGCACTAGGAGAGGAAACATGGAAGAATGCATTGAAGGAAGATGAGATCTTGGAAGAGGTGTGCAAGAGAATAAATAACAGGTGGAAACACGAAGATAAACGGGAGGAAAATCTGCGACCATACTGGGTTGTCAAGGATGAACTGTCCATAGTAGACGAGTGCCTGTTCAGGGGGACGAGACTAGTGCCACCCGCGTCGGTCAGAGACAACCTGGTCGAGATAGCCCACGAAGGACATATGGGCATCACCAAGACCAAACAGAGACTCCAAGAGAGCTATTGGTGGCCGAGCATGGACCTTGCCATAGAAAGGAAGATTAGAGACTGCATTCCCTGCAGCAACAGTGACAAGGTCCTGAAGCAACTTACACCCCCGATGGTATGCAGGCCGCCACCATCAGGACCCTGGGAGGAGTTAGCATTGGACATCGTGGGTCCCTTGTCTGGAGAGCTGCGCACGCCGTACATCCTAGTACTCATGGATATGCATTCTAGGTGGCCTGAAATAAAGTTAGTAAGTGAAGTCACTACGAAGACAGTCATTGGATTTTTGGAAGAGGTGTTCGTCAGGGAAGGGCTACCCAGCAGCGTTCTCACGGATAATGGGGTGCAATTGTGTTCTAAAGTAATGGTAGACTTCCTTGGAGAGAGGAGGATCAAACACAAACGTTGTGCTCTGTATCACCCCGAAACGAATGGCATGGTCGAGCGTTTTACCAAAACCCTCAAGGAGAGCATACAGTTGGCCAAGGCCAGTGGCATAAGCTGGAAAGAAGAAGCATGGAGACGGGTAGAAGCGTACAGGTTCACACCACACCAAACGACGGGAGTCACGCCATTCGAGTTGCTCCGCGCAAGGATACCCAACACCAAGCTATCCCCGGGGTGGATGGGGTGGCACAAGAAATGGTCAGACCACTCAAAAGAAGCGAAAAGCCTAGAGAAACAAGAGGGAGCAATGGCAAAAAGGAAGGAAAGATACGACCAGTTGAAATCCACACGAGAGGCCGGATTCAAAGTAGGGGACAGCATCAAGATCAGAACCCCAACTGGTAGAGCGAGCTGGTCAGGGTACAGTAGTCCAACCAAGATCACAAAATTGTTCAAAAACGCTGTGAAGACTCAAGAGGGGAAGATCTGGAATCTGGGGAGAGTAGTGAGATTCCACCCATCCGGGCGAGACTCTAATAGTGAGGGTGAGGGGGAGAGTGATGCGGAGAAGAGCAAAAGGCCCAAAACTAAGTTTCTGTTGCCATCCCCCCACCCCAGTGTCAGGCCCAGCAGGAGAGTGACCAGACCCCCCAAACACTTTGATCAATATGTCATGATGTAACATTTTGCGGTACTTGTTGTGTTGTTATATCTCTTCTGTTCATTCCGCAGGGGAGGGGGATGTGTGGTATCTTCCGCCTGCATTCCCCCCCGGCGTCTCCGCGTGTGATGGAGCTGCTCGCGGTGACATCACTTAGAATGTCACCGCGACCAGCGTTCCAAGGCGAGCGCCGGGGGTAACGAGAACAAGCGGTTTGCAAGGAGGCTGTGGCTGAGGTCGCAGGGTTGCCATTCATCTTAATAAAGTCCCAGAGTTTATATCTAGAAGGCGTCACGTACTTTCTTTTGGCCATCACCACACTGTGTCATGTCACTTCACGGGAGACAGGGCCAGGGTAGGCGAAAGGCCACTCACCTCGCCACTTCTAGTGAGTATGAAAGGCCTCCACATGGGCAGAGCAAAAAACTGGTAAGTGGAATCCTCTTCTTCTTTTTCACTACTTGTTTACCTGTCCCTCATGTCTAAATTGAGTGTGAGTGAAGCGTTCTGAATCAAACCCGTCAGTCCTTGACCCACGTAATACAGGGTGAGTGATGGGTATGGCGGGACATTTGTAAATCTGTAATTTTGCAAGTGTGAAACTCCCCACTTGATTTTATGACAACACAATATTGCAATTTATTAGTGCGCTACTGATAACCACGATACTCAGATACAATCATGAAAAAAAATTGCTTGCCCATGAGTTTATGTCTCACCTTTGCTACACCTGACTTTGTTACACTCGCATAGTCAACAAATTGTAATGGCATCATCGCCACACACACACGCACAGGCTTTGTGAATGCCACCATATGTTCTGATGTCAATAAATGCATGCTTGGGTGATCTTCTGCCACTATGTTTTTCTGAACGGTATACAACAAGTTGAATGCATACTGAACAGGATGCAAGCAATATCTCCATGTTTTCATTCCACTCTTTTCACTTTCAGATTTCGCAACAACACAAGGTGCCCCTTAAACTTGTGCTATCAAGCACGGCTGCCGACTTAATACATTTGCCTAATATACACACCAGCCCATCAGTAGTGTAAGACGTTTTAGGAAATTTACCTGTATGGTCCTGACGAATTGTGATAGACCCTTTAGTGGTTGACCTAGCAAGAAACATGTTGACCAGACAAAACTAAATAGCACCTCTGTTTAATAGGATCATTGTCCCCGATATGAGCAACATTGTTTTTACTTAGGTTTGCGAGCCAGGATTAATAACATTTATTTAATAGGAGTCTCCCTATACCTTTTTTAAAATTCTTCAGTCACTACACTACACACCTCAGTTCACATACCCTCACTCACCAAATGGCTTTATCAAAATAACTCTGCCAAAGAGCTCCTTTACGGGTGCCTGTCGGGCACTGCAGCGCCGGCCCTACTAAGCATGACACCTTTCGGGGTGTTTGAGGGCACTTCCTCCCAGAGATCTGACCACCACTATACCCTTAGGAACGGCAAACCCACGTATTTGGAAAGACGAGAACCATCAGAAAATTCCTGGACTTCCAGCCGGAAGAAAGCCGAAGGATCACAGTTCATGCCCTTGTGACCGCTCACCTTGACTAGGCTAACGGCCTCTTTCTGGGCTTGCCTAGGTGTCTGATCAGAAGGCTGCAAATAGTGCAGAACGCTGCAGCGAGGCTTGTCCGTGAAGTCCCACTGAGCCATCACATCTCACCACACCTCAAACAACTCCATTGGCTCCTAGTTGCCAGGAGGATTGAATACAAGGCCCTGACCATTGTGTTTTGTTCAACCAGGGCAGGGGCCCTTGCTACTTGAGGAAGAGACTTCGCCCTTACCACCAAAAGTGGTCCTTAAGATCCAATCACCAATGCTACCTCATTGTCCCCTGCTTCTCCAAAGCTAGGAAGGGGGGTAGGTCGTTCTCGGTGAGGACCAACAAACTGTGGAATGACTTGCCTCCCCACTTATGCATGCTGAGCTCTGAGCAGGAGTTCAGAAAGACACTGCAAACCTGGCTCTTTAAACTAAGGGATTAGCGGACCGGTTAATCTTCTCTGCTGTCTTCCGCGTTAGCGCAGGAACACCTTGCTGGAGGTTACTCTGTGCTTTATGAATGACCTATATTATTGTTATTACCTTTATGTATCAGAATGTAGACACAGGAAAATTTAAATCAACTTGAAAGAGATGGTGTCATTGAGCAGTGGACTCATCAAAATGGGTTGGACCAGTGGTGGTGAAGAAAACAAATCTGGTAAAATCCAAATGTGTACCAATCTCAGTTATTTAACGAGGAACATACAAGTGGATTGTCATCCATTAACAAATAGATTTTTTGCCTTATTGGATATTGCATGCTATTTTCCTATCTTAGATCTGAGTTTGACATATCATGAAATTGAGTTGGGTAAAGGGACCAAGTCCTTGATTACCTTTATTACACCTTTTGTTGCTTATAGATACTTAAGAATGCCATTTGAACCTGCCTCTGCTGCATCTTTTCTTCGGGATCTGCGTGGCCTGCTCGTCTTTCAGGACGATAACTTGATTGATGCAGGTTCCATAGATTAGTACTTTGGAAAGGGTGACCAGGTATTGGGTATTTTAGGAAAACATGAAATGACTCTAAAGGTGGAGAATTGCAAGGCTGTTATTGAGCAGGAGGTGTATGTGGGTCACAACCTGGCACCATAGCAAATTACAAGCATAAGAGATTTTAGCATTGCCCATTGCTGCGTTACATCCACTAAGGAATGTTGAGCAAGTTCTTCCAGGGGTTGTGAGAATAATATTCTCACTTCAAGGGTGGTTTTGCGTTGATTACTGAAAAAATTAAGCAATTGCTTCGCAATGGTGCTCAATTGGAATGGGATGAAAGGGAATACTAGGCTTTTGAACCATCAAACTTGTAGTGCTGAACATACAGGTGATTGTGCATCAAGGTGTTTGTGGAGTGCAGAAATACAATGTAGCACCATTTAATGTGAAGCCTTGGGACGTGTATAGGCTGCAGACTATATCGGACAATGTGTTTGTGACAGGATGTCTATATTATGCACAGATTATAAACCCTTATCCTATCTGTTTGGAAAGGAAGGCATGGCTTTCGTTCAACTACGCAAAATTTCAGGAAAATTGGGTGAAATTACGTGTAAGTGAAATGCAAATCTGTCACTTGCCACTGTATGTTATCAAAAATGAGTCCAAGGCTACATTTTTGAGACAAGAATGTATTACACAGTAAATAATAGTGCAAAATCACAATTGAGAACTACAGCTGCTCACTTTATGATTGTTAACATAGCCCTGTGCTATAATTTTACCGCAACAGTGTTGTAATTACATGACATTGCATAATGGATTTATGAAACATTAATTTTAATTAGAAAACTTATTCTTAGCATAGTTGTATTTACTTGAGATAACTAGGCCACCCTAGGCCAAATTATGAAAAGTGAATGTTTAAATGTTGTGCATGCGCATTGTTTTTCTTCAGGATTTCAGAAAATCATTGCAATTCAACTGCAGCTATGGTTTGTCGCTGATGTTTTAAAGTTTTAATACCCTTTCTGACTTAAGAGATGTGCTTTCCAAAGATTACAAGTTTATGTGCTATATCTACAGCAGCTATGTTCCACTGTTGGACAGTCCATTGTATTGAGTTGCATTTCTCACTTTTTTTTCCAATGAAATGTATTTGTTGGTAGGTATTTTTTAAAATAACTTAACTCCATTTTATTGGCTTACTGAAAAAGTAACATTTCAGTGCTGCCTTTCCCACTTTTTAACAAATATCATGCTATGAATTGATGTGCTTTCTTTGTCTAAAACGTCATAAAAGTTGTGTCTTTAAGGGAAGATTTAGATCATTCATTTCAACTTAGTCTCTCTGCTGTTCTACTAAAGAGGGCTTGATGATGTGTTGTCCTTTTGTATTAAGGCTTGTTATCATTAATTTGATTATTTGCTATGAGTGCCATGGCTACTTAATTTGTTAATGGCATATTGCATTATTTCATTTGTTAATAAATCTGGCTTCTGATCCTACCTTACATTTTACTTTGTGTAATGATTAATTTGATATTTAAAGAAATGTATACACTGATAACTGAAAGAAACTTTCCAGTACCCATCCCCTTAAAAAAAATTTAAAAGACAAACTCTTTATTATCTCCATTTTTATGGAATAATAAGAGATTTTGCATGTCATTACTAAAAAATTAACACGACCAAAGTCAGAAGGTGTGTTAATTTTTTGATTTCCTACATACCAAGAACTTTTTCTTGCTCAGCCAATCCTCGAGGTGGCTTTCTATGTCCCCTCGGTATTGTCCTTTATGGGTTGCCCTTGAGCATTCTTATCTACCTCCTTTTTAAAGTCAAAACTATTTATCTTTCACTCGCAAACCACAATCTTTGTCTACTCCTATCCTTAAACACACATGCTAAATTTTAGAATCTGGATCATCGCTAGTTCCTACAGATACATACTCTTTTCTTATTTCTACAATATTGCATAATAAGATGGTACTGATTCGTGACAAAACCTTGTCCTGGAAATATTGGCAACACAAAGGCTTAATTTGGGTACACCAACTTTTTCTACAGGATGGTCTTATTTTTCCCACAGGCCAGCCCGATTTTTGACCTCCCCCCTCTTTTCAGTCCAAATATACTCTCTTGAAACAGGCCCTCCACACTGAGTATGCTCAATCTCGATCTCACTGCCCTCCTACTTCCTTTTCTGTCTACAGACTACACACTCTCCTTTGTACTTTTCCTAGAGCTTCCAGCATTTTTACTCCTCTGCGTACTTCTCATATTGCCAGAGAAAAGCAATGGTAGAGTTATCTTGGGAATGGGATTTAGTATTAGACTGGCCATTTCTCCAATGGAACAAAATATGGACTGAAATCAGGAAATCCTTCGGAGGTGCAAATACCACACAAACACTCTTTTTTTATTTATAATAGACTTCTGTTGTGTCCGGTAGCTTTAAATATGAGACATACTGACATTCCCGATACCTGCTGGACATGTTCTTCTACACTTGCTGATTCAAATCATTTACTTTTTACATGCCTGCATGTGTGCAATTCTGGAAAAGCTTTTGGTCTCAAATCAACTAAATTTTTGGTTCCAAAATCCCTTTCTCCGTCACTCGCGTATTTTTGGGAACCTTATCCCCTGCTTACAATAATTGTAAATCTAATATAAAGATAGTAGACCTATTGTTGGCAGTTGCCTTTCTGCAAATTGCCAAAAACTGGAAAGATCTCACCAAATTATCTTTCCAAGCCTAGTGGTACACAGTCAGTCATAACCATAGATTGGATACAGTTTTTACATACCGTACTCACATTGCCATGAAATATTTGAACTTATGGTCACCTGTTACAATGTTCATAGATGCCAGTGCTAGACGTGCTTTTCCCTAACCCCTTTGCAACAAGATGTTTCTCAACCTACATGACTTTCCTCGTTTTGGTATTTACTAATTTTGTTCTGTTAATATCATTATTGTATTTTTTATATGATATGTAATATCTCTTTGATTATACTAATTAATTCTCATTTTATCTTCTTCTCTGTTTGATTTTTCAAACCATTCCAACCATGTTAAAAAAAACAGCAGGTCTGGGAGCACACCGCTCACCTATCAAGCAAGGATCGCCCCTGGCATTCTGGGTAATGCAGTCTTTGGTAATTTACCTCGTAGACGTGTTGTTGAGTGTTTCGCCAAGGTTGGCGCAGATGACGCTGATCTCTAGACACCGGTGTTTCAGGTTCATTAACCTTCGTCAGTAGAGATTACAGACTAGTTTTAGGGGTTTGCTGAATAGGCTGCCGAAATCATCTCAGGTCTGGTACCACTCACTGGCGCGCAGGGCATCAACCACGAGCTCGTCAGCTCCATGACTCACGGGAGTCCATTAGAAAAAACAGCAGGTCTGGGAGCACACCGCTCACCTATCAAGCAAGGATCGCCCCTGGCATTCTGGGTAATGCAGTCTTTGGTAATTTACCTCGTAGACGTGTTGTCGAGTGTTTCGCCAAGGTTGGCGCAGATGACGCTGATCTCTAGACACCGGTGTTTCAGGTTCATTAACCTTCGTCAGTAGAGATTACAGACTAGTTTTAGGGGTTTGCTGAATAGGCTGCCGAAATCATCTCAGGTCTGGTACCACTCACTGGCGCGCAGGGCATCAACCACGAGCTCGTCAGCTCCATGACTCACGGGAGTCCATTAGAAAAAACAGCAGGTCTGGGAGCACACCGCTCACCTATCAAGCAAGGATCGCCCCTGGCATTCTGGGTAATGCAGTCTTTGGTAATTTACCTCGTAGACGTGTTGTCGAGTGTTTCGCCAAGGTTGGCGCAGATGACGCTGATCTCTAGACACCGGTGTTTCAGGTTCATTAACCTTCGTCAGTAGAGATTACAGACTAGTTTTAGGGGTTTGCTGAATAGGCTGGCGAAATCATCTCAGGTCTGGTACCACTCACTGGCGCGCAGGGCATCAACCACGAGCTCGTCAGCTCCATGACTCACGGGAGTCCATTAGAAAAAACAGCAGGTCTGGGAGCACACCGCTCACCTATCAAGCAAGGATCGCCCCTGGCATTCTGGGTAATGCAGTCTTTGGTAATTTACCTCGTAGACGTGTTGTCGAGTGTTTCGCCAAGGTTGGCGCAGATGACGCTGATCTCTAGACACCGGTGTTTCAGGTTCATTAACCTTCGTCAGTAGAGATTACAGACTAGTTTTAGGGGTTTGCTGAATAGGCTGCCGAAATCATCTCAGGTCTGGTACCACTCACTGGCGCGCAGGGCATCAACCACGAGCTCGTCAGCTCCATGACTCACGGGAGTCCATTAGAAAAAACAGCAGGTCTGGGAGCACACCGCTCACCTATCAAGCAAGGATCGCCCCTGGCATTCTGGGTAATGCAGTCTTTGGTAATTTACCTCGTAGACGTGTTGTCGAGTGTTTCGCCAAGGTTGGCGCAGATGACGCTGATCTCTAGACACCGGTGTTTCAGGTTCATTAACCTTCGTCAGTAGAGATTACAGACTAGTTTTAGGGGTTTGCTGAATAGGCTGCCGAAATCATCTCAGGTCTGGTACCACTCACTGGCGCGCAGGGCATCAACCACGAGCTCGTCAGCTCCATGACTCACGGGAGTCCATTAGAAAAAACAGCAGGTCTGGGAGCACACCGCTCACCTATCAAGCAAGGATCGCCCCTGGCATTCTGGGTAATGCAGTCTTTGGTAATTTACCTCGTAGACGTGTTGTCGAGTGTTTCGCCAAGGTTGGCGCAGATGACGCTGATCTCTAGACACCGGTGTTTCAGGTTCATTAACCTTCGTCAGTAGAGATTACAGACTAGTTTTAGGGGTTTGCTGAATAGGCTGCCGAAATCATCTCAGGTCTGGTACCACTCACTGGCGCGCAGGGCATCAACCACGAGCTCGTCAGCTCCATGACTCACGGGAGTCCATTAGAAAAAACAGCAGGTCTGGGAGCACACCGCTCACCTATCAAGCAAGGATCGCCCCTGGCATTCTGGGTAATGCAGTCTTTGGTAATTTACCTCGTAGACGTGTTGTCGAGTGTTTCGCCAAGGTTGGCGCAGATGACGCTGATTTCTAGACACCGGTGTTTCAGGTTCATTAACCTTCGTCAGTAGAGATTACAGACTAGTTTTAGGGGTTTGCTGAATAGGCTGCCGAAATCATCTCAGGTCTGGTACCACTCACTGGCGCGCAGGGCATCAACCACGAGCTCGTCAGCTCCATGACTCACGGGAGTCCATTAGAAAAAACAGCAGGTCTGGGAGCACACCGCTCACCTATCAAGCAAGGATCGCCCCTGGCATTCTGGGTAATGCAGTCTTTGGTAATTTACCTCGTAGACGTGTTGTCGAGTGTTTCGCCAAGGTTGGCGCAGATGACGCTGATCTCTAGACACCGGTGTTTCAGGTTCATTAACCTTCGTCAGTAGAGATTACAGACTAGTTTTAGGGGTTTGCTGAATAGGCTGCCGAAATCATCTCAGGTCTGGTACCACTCACTGGCGCGCAGGGCATCAACCACGAGCTCGTCAGCTCCATGACTCACGGGAGTCCATTAGAAAAAACAGCAGGTCTGGGAGCACACCGCTCACCTATCAAGCAAGGATCGCCCCTGGCATTCTGGGTAATGCAGTCTTTGGTAATTTACCTCGTAGACGTGTTGTCGAGTGTTTCGCCAAGGTTGGCGCAGATGACGCTGATCTCTAGACACCGGTGTTTCAGGTTCATTAACCTTCGTCAGTAGAGATTACAGACTAGTTTTAGGGGTTTGCTGAATAGGCTGCCGAAATCATCTCAGGTCTGGTACCACTCACTGGCGCGCAGGGCATCAACCACGAGCTCGTCAGCTCCATGACTCACGGGAGTCCATTAGAAAAAACAGCAGGTCTGGGAGCACATCGCTCACCTATCAAGCAAGGATCGCCCCTGGCATTCTGGGTAATGCAGTCTTTGGTAATTTACCTCGTAGACGTGTTGTCGAGTGTTTCGCCAAGGTTGGAGCAGATGACGCTGATCTCTAGACACCGGTGTTTCAGGTTCATTAACCTTCGTCAGTAGAGATTACAGACTAGTTTTAGGGGTTTGCTGAATAGGCTGCCGAAATCATCTCAGGTCTGGTACCACTCACTGGCGCGCAGGGCATCAACCACGAGCTCGTCAGCTCCATGACTCACGGGAGTCCATTAGAAAAAACAGCAGGTCTGGGAGCACACCGCTCACCTATCAAGCAAGGATCGCCCCTGGCATTCTGGGTAATGCAGTCTTTGGTAATTTACCTCGTAGACGTGTTGTCGAGTGTTTCGCCAAGGTTGGCGCAGATGACGCTGATCTCTAGACACCGGTGTTTCAGGTTCATTAACCTTCGTCAGTAGAGATTACAGACTAGTTTTAGGGGTTTTCTGAATAGGCTGCCGAAATCATCTCAGGTCTGGTACCACTCACTGGCGCGCAGGGCATCAACCACGAGCTCGTCAGCTCCATGACTCACGGGAGTCCATTAGAAAAAACAGCAGGTCTGGGAGCACACCGCTCACCTATCAAGCAAGGATCGCCCCTGGCATTCTGGGTAATGCAGTCTTTGGTAATTTACCTCGTAGACGTGTTGTCGAGTGTTTCGCCAAGGTTGGCGCAGATGACGCTGATCTCTAGACACCGGTGTTTCAGGTTCATTAACCTTCGTCAGTAGAGATTACAGACTAGTTTTAGGGGTTTGCTGAATAGGCTGCCGAAATCATCTCAGGTCTGGTACCACTCACTGGCGCGCAGGGCATCAACCACGAGCTCGTCAGCTCCATGACTCACGGGAGTCCATTAGAAAAAACAGCAGGTCTGGGAGCACACCGCTCACCTATCAAGCAAGGATCGCCCCTGGCATTCTGGGTAATGCAGTCTTTGGTAATTTACCTCGTAGACGTGTTGTCGAGTGTTTCGCCAAGGTTGGCGCAGATGACGCTGATCTCTAGACACCGGTGTTTCAGGTTCATTAACCTTCGTCAGTAGAGATTACAGACTAGTTTTAGGGGTTTGCTGAATAGGCTGCCGAAATCATCTCAGGTCTGGTACCACTCACTGGCGCGCAGGGCATCAACCACGAGCTCGTCAGCTCCATGACTCACGGGAGTCCATTAGAAAAAACAGCAGGTCTGGGAGCACACCGCTCACCTATCAAGCAAGGATCGCCCCTGGCATTCTGGGTAATGCAGTCTTTGGTAATTTACCTCGTAGACGTGTTGTCGAGTGTTTCGCCAAGGTTGGCGCAGATGACGCTGATCTCTAGACACCGGTGTTTCAGGTTCATTAACCTTCGTCAGTAGAGATTACAGACTAGTTTTAGGGGTTTGCTGAATAGGCTGCCGAAATCATCTCAGGTCTGGTACCACTCACTGGCGCGCAGGGCATCAACCACGAGCTCGTCAGCTCCATGACTCACGGGAGTCCATTAGAAAAAACAGCAGGTCTGGGAGCACACTGCTCACCTATCAAGCAAGGATCGCCCCTGGCATTCTGGGTAATGCAGTCTTTGGTAATTTACCTCGTAGACGTGTTGTCGAGTGTTTCGCCAAGGTTGGCGCAGATGACGCTGATCTCTAGACACCGGTGTTTCAGGTTCATTAACCTTCGTCAGTAGAGATTACAGACTAGTTTTAGGGGTTTGCTGAATAGGCTGCCGAAATCATCTCAGGTCTGGTACCACTCACTGGCGCGCAGACCATCAACCACGAGCTCGTCAGCTCCATGACTCACGGGAGTCCATTAGAAAAAACAGCAGGTCTGGGAGCACACCGCTCACCTATCAAGCAAGGATCGCCCCTGGCATTCTGGGTACTGCAGTCTTTGGTAATTTACCTCGTAGACGTGTTGTCGAGTGTTTCGCCAAGGTTGGCGCAGATGACGCTGATCTCTAGACACCGGTGTTTCAGGTTCATTAACCTTTGTCAGTAGAGATTACAGACTAGTTTTAGGGGTTTGCTGAATAGGCTGCCGAAATCATCTCAGGTCTGGTACCACTCACTGGCGCGCAGGGCATCAACCACGAGCTCGTCAGCTCCATGACTCACGGGAGTCCATTAGAAAAAACAGCAGGTCTGGGAGCACACCGCTCACCTATCAAGCAAGGATCGCCCCTGGCATTCTGGGTAATGCAGTCTTTGGTAATTTACCTCGTAGACGTGTTGTCGAGTGTTTCGCCAAGGTTGGCGCAGATGACGCTGATCTCTAGACACCGGTGTTTCAGGTTCATTAACCTTCGTCAGTAGAGATTACAGACTAGTTTTAGGGGTTTGCTGAATAGGCTGCCGAAATCATCTCAGGTCTGGTACCACTCACTGGCGCGCAGGGCATCAACCACGAGCTCGTCAGCTCCATGACTCACGGGAGTCCATTAGAAAAAACAGCAGGTCTGGGAGCACACCGCTCACCTATCAAGCAAGGATCGCCCCTGGCATTCTGGGTAATGCAGTCTTTGGTAATTTACCTCGTAGACGTGTTGTCGAGTGTTTCGCCAAGGTTGGCGCAGATGACGCTGATCTCTAGACACCGGTGTTTCAGGTTCATTAACCTTCGTCAGTAGAGATTACAGACTAGTTTTAGGGGTTTGCTGAATAGGCTGCCGAAATCATCTCAGGTCTGGTACCACTCACTGGCGCGCAGGGCATCAACCACGAGCTCGTCAGCTCCATGACTCACGGGAGTCCATTAGAAAAAACAGCAGGTCTGGGAGCACACCGCTCACCTATCAAGCAAGGATCGCCCCTGGCATTCTGGGTAATGCAGTCTTTGGTAATTTACCTCGTAGACGTGTTGTCGAGTGTTTCGCCAAGGTTGGCGCAGATGACGCTGATCTCTAGACACCGGTGTTTCAGGTTCATTAACCTTCGTCAGTAGAGATTACAGACTAGTTTTAGGGGTTTGCTGAATAGGCTGCCGAAATCATCTCAGGTCTGGTACCACTCACTGGCGCGCAGGGCATCAACCACGAGCTCGTCAGCTCCATGACTCACGGGAGTCCATTAGAAAAAACAGCAGGTCTGGGAGCACACCGCTCACCTATCAAGCAAGGATCGCCCCTGGCATTCTGGGTAATGCAGTCTTTGGTAATTTACCTCGTAGACGTGTTGTCGAGTGTTTCGCCAAGGTTGGCGCAGATGACGCTGATCTCTAGACACCGGTGTTTCAGGTTCATTAACCTTCGTCAGTAGAGATTACAGACTAGTTTTAGGGGTTTGCTGAATAGGCTGCCGAAATCATCTCAGGTCTGGTACCACTCACTGGCGCGCAGGGCATCAACCACGAGCTCGTCAGCTCCATGACTCACGGGAGTCCATTAGAAAAAACAGCAGGTCTGGGAGCACACCGCTCACCTATCAAGCAAGGATCGCCCCTGGCATTCTGGGTAATGCAGTCTTTGGTAATTTACCTCGTAGACGTGTTGTCGAGTGTTTCGCCAAGGTTGGCGCAGATGACGCTGATCTCTAGACACCGGTGTTTCAGGTTCATTAACCTTCGTCAGTAGAGATTACAGACTAGTTTTAGGGGTTTGCTTAATAGGCTGCCGAAATCATCTCAGGTCTGGTACCACTCACTGGCGCGCAGGGCATCAACCACGAGCTCGTCAGCTCCATGACTCACGGGAGTCCATTAGAAAAAACAGCAGGTCTGGGAGCACACCGCTCACCTATCAAGCAAGGATCGCCCCTGGCATTCTGGGTAATGCAGTCTTTGGTAATTTACCTCGTAGACGTGTTGTCGAGTGTTTCGCCAAGGTTGGCGCAGATGACGCTGATCTCTAGACACCGGTGTTTCAGGTTCATTAACCTTCGTCAGTAGAGATTACAGACTAGTTTTAGGGGTTTGCTGAATAGGCTGCCGAAATCATCTCAGGTCTGGTACCACTCACTGGCGCGCAGGGCATCAACCACGAGCTCGTCAGCTCCATGACTCACGGGAGTCCATTAGAAAAAACAGCAGGTCTGGGAGCACACCGCTCACCTATCAAGCAAGGATCGCCCCTGGCATTCTGGGTAATGCAGTCTTTGGTAATTTACCTCGTAGACGTGTTGTCGAGTGTTTCGCCAAGGTTGGCGCAGATGACGCTGATCTCTAGACACCGGTGTTTCAGGTTCATTAACCTTCGTCAGTAGAGATTACAGACTAGTTTTAGGGGTTTGCTGAATAGGCTGCCGAAATCATCTCAGGTCTGGTACCACTCACTGGCGCGCAGGGCATCAACCACGAGCTCGTCAGCTCCATGACTCACGGGAGTCCATTAGAAAAAACAGCAGGTCTGGGAGCACACCGCTCACCTATCAAGCAAGGATCGCCCCTGGCATTCTGGGTAATGCAGTCTTTGGTAATTTACCTCGTAGACGTGTTGTCGAGTGTTTCGCCAAGGTTGGCGCAGATGACGCTGATCTCTAGACACCGGTGTTTCAGGTTCATTAACCTTCGTCAGTAGAGATTACAGACTAGTTTTAGGGGTTTGCTGAATAGGCTGCCGAAATCATCTCAGGTCTGGTACCACTCACTGGCGCGCAGGGCATCAACCACGAGCTCGTCAGCTCCATGACTCACGGGAGTCTATTAGAAAAAACAGCAGGTCTGGGAGCACACCGCTCACCTATCAAGCAAGGATCGCCCCTGGCATTCTGGGTAATGCAGTCTTTGGTAATTTACCTCGTAGACGTGTTGTCGAGTGTTTCGCCAAGGTTGGCGCAGATGACGCTGATCTCTAGACACCGGTGTTTCAGGTTCATTAACCTTCGTCAGTAGAGATTACAGACTAGTTTTAGGGGTTTGCTGAATAGGCTGCCGAAATCATCTCAGGTCTGGTACCACTCACTGGCACGCAGGGCATCAACCACGAGCTCGTCAGCTCCATGACTCACGGGAGTCCATTAGAAAAAACAGCAGGTCTGGGAGCACACCGCTCACCTATCAAGCAAGGATCGCCCCTGGCATTCTGGGTAATGCAGTCTTTGGTAATTTACCTCGTAGACGTGTTGTCGAGTGTTTCGCCAAGGTTGGCGCAGATGACGCTGATCTCTAGACACCGGTGTTTCAGGTTCATTAACCTTCGTCAGTAGAGATTACAGACTAGTTTTAGGGGTTTGCTGAATAGGCTGCCGAAATCATCTCAGGTCTGGTACCACTCACTGGCGCGCAGGGCATCAACCACGAGCTCGTCAGCTCCATGACTCACGGGAGTCCATTAGAAAAAACAGCAGGTCTGGGAGCACACCGCTCACCTATCAAGCAAGGATCGCCCCTGGCATTCTGGGTAATGCAGTCTTTGGTAATTTACCTCGTAGACGTGTTGTCGAGTGTTTCGCCAAGGTTGGCGCAGATGACGCTGATCTCTAGACACCGGTGTTTCAGGTTCATTAACCTTCGTCAGTAGAGATTACAGACTAGTTTTAGGGGTTTGCTGAATAGGCTGCCGAAATCATCTCAGGTCTGGTACCACTCACTGGCGCGCAGGGCATCAACCACGAGCTCGTCAGCTCCATGACTCACGGGAGTCCATTAGAAAAAACAGCAGATCTGGGAGCACACCGCTCACCTATCAAGCAAGGATCGCCCCTGGCATTCTGGGTAATGCAGTCTTTGGTAATTTACCTCGTAGACGTGTTGTCGAGTGTTTCGCCAAGGTTGGCGCAGATGACGCTGATCTCTAGACACCGGTGTTTCAGGTTCATTAACCTTCGTCAGTAGAGATTACAGACTAGTTTTAGGGGTTTGCTGAATAGGCTGCCGAAATCATCTCAGGTCTGGTACCACTCACTGGCGCGCAGGGCATCAACCACGAGCTCGTCAGCTCCATGACTCACGGGAGTCCATTAGAAAAAACAGCAGGTCTGGGAGCACACCGCTCACCTATCAAGCAAGGATCGCCCCTGGCATTCTGGGTAATGCAGTCTGCGTGCCGGTTCGGGCATCGAGGCCATTGACTGTTGTTTGGCGGCCTTCTCCTCCACCCCTAAACCATTTTCTCTACTGATGAGGGAAGTTATCCCGAAACCCGAGCCATGTCTCGGGCGATACACAAAAACCCGGGACATGTATCGGGTCTAGAGATTCATCAGTCCAACAAGTACCGACTTGCACCCACCTGGGTGATCCACTACTGAACTACAAGTACCAGAATCCCGAGGGGCGATCCGGAGGAGGGGCTAGCGGTGTGCGCTCCATTGCGGTGGTCATTCCAACCATGTTAACCTGATATTTTTACCCAGTTATTCTGTTTTAATGCTTCACTGTATCACATATTTCTATTTTAAACTCTTTCAATAAACTTACTTTTGAAATGTAGGAGTGATCTTGAAAGCGTCTCTACATTTCAGGACGAGCTGCGTCTTTAGAATGGTAAAGTATCTAGGGGGAGAAGATTATTTCCCCAGAGGAATTGGGCTCTAGGTTGATAGATTTGGTTGATGAATGGCACCACTGGATGATAGATATATAAACAACTTGCATGAATAATAATGATAGTCCGTGATTCAGACTTCTGTAGAGTTATTTTTTTGGTTAGTGTCAAACATGCCAAATGTTGATAAATGTCTTTCCTCTCAATACATCCAACTTTTGGCTGTAGAATTTCTCCAAGAACTGTGGAAAAAAATTGCTGTTGAATTTGTGGGTCCCATACACTGTTTCCTTCATGGCACAAACTATGTCATAATACTTGTTAAATTATCATTTTAAGCGGTTATATCACTCTTTCATGTACGAGCCTACCAGGCACCGTGTTTTTGGGAAAGACTTTAATTTGTGTTTCATAAAATGAAAGACTACATGTTTTGTGCTGGGATTAAGCATCTTACTGTGGTGGCACTATGTAACCTGTAAAACAATAAAATAGTGGAAATAGTAAACAGAGTTCATAACATTTTATCCCCATTTTAACGTTTTTAAGTTTGAGTACAATGAAAGAACAGTGTAATACTCTGCGCTGGGGTACCTGGGGTACCTGTGTGTGCTGCAGACTTGGAAGAGGTACATTCACTGAGTTGTCTTAGGCACAGTGTAGGAATAGCTGGATGAGCAATCTGTTAGGGATGAGGTGCTGGCAGAATTTTCTGCAGAGTAATATCACAGGAATGGCAAAGAAAACCTTTGACGGAAAGTGAGGCGCATTGTGAGAATGATAAATGATACATCCGGTGCAGAAATTAAAGAATGGTTCTGCCTGATACTGTTGAGTTGTAGCACATGATGTTTAGGGTTCCATGGATGAATCAAGTGGGGTTCAGGGACGCAGAGGTGTGTTGACAGTGTTTCAAAGAACTCCAATCTGGAAACAGCATGGTCAGCAGTGCTCTGCAGGGCATCCCAAATTTTACAGCAGTAGGCAGATTAATAGGAAAATTAATCTTTTATTTGATATGAATTTAAGGTGGTTTGTGGTGCTTCTCCTATACTAGAACATGATTGAGTGCTGCACGAAGAATTGGATTGAGGTCCCTCTGTAAAGTTCTTTTGGCCTCCAGTGTTTGAACAGTTGGGTCTGTAACTGATCAAAGATTCCCGGCACTGACAAAAAGTATGTGGCTATCAGAGAACTTCAGGAGGTGCAATGCTTAGAGAAGAAATGGAAACTGGTTGAGTGTAGTTCTGAAACACTACAGAGTTAGGAAGATTGTCTACCCACTCAGCCATGCTTCTCAACATGCAGTGCATAAGTGAGCAGGATAAATAAAATAAAAACATTTATCACAAAAGAAAAAAAAGTGCTTCAAAAAAATATATAGATGTTCTTCTGTGATGCCTCTTGTTGGGTGAGGTTTGTTTGCCATTACTATATAAATTACTTGTACTCGTGTTTTACATAAAGACTTTTCATATTGAACAACCTACAATTTTGCTATTGCAAGGACTCAATACAATCCTCATCTGACAAGTCAAAGGGGAGCACCGAATATGCCAAAGCCCTCATCTCTCAACTCATTGTAAATCTATCCATAACCTTTACATGGTTATGGGATGCTCACAGAGGTCCCTGGTGAGGGGATGCAGAAACATCAGCTCCATCTGCTTGTCCTGAGAGTGTAGCGTATTGACAACGCAAGGTAGCCAGTTCAGGTGGATGAGTCCTGACACTGGAACTTCGGCTACTTTCACAGGCAAACCAGCACCCCCTTTCCGGAATAGATACTAAAGCATAAATCAGTCATAAGGCTCATAGGGAAGGCTTGTCCCCAACAGAGTTCAGTGAGTGAAGCACAAGGTGGTCGGCATGTACAGCCATGGGACACCTCATCCAGTCTGGGACAGCACATAGCCAAGCATTCCAAGTTTGTAAACGTTTGCCCTAACCAAGAGAGAGAAGCCAGACATGCCTATGGCATACCACCACACCAAAACTAGGAATCCTGCAATGGGTGATCAGGGGCTGACCTTGGCAGATAAAGGAAACCAACATGTCTGCACCAGCAGCACCCTTGGTAGACCCAGGGTAATTGGCATTCAAGGGAAGCTCAGACAGACATCGCTCTCGGAATAATTATCACCAAATGCCTCAAAACTAATATCGCCCCAAAATCACAATGACAGTGCAGTGCTCTGTAGCCTTTGTTGGATAAGGAAAGATGATGTCAGGGCATGCACACTTTTTTGGGGGGGTCAAAATGCGAATGGGGCTGCATTTAATATTCTAAGTGAACCAAATGTTTATGGTGCAACTGGCGATAAATTATTCATAGATGATGTCCAGAGTTTCATGAGTAGTAGAGCAGTTAGTTCACTTAAATTAATTAAAAGATTAAAACTTTTGTTCATGGATATTCCTCTAGTTTGAAGGATAGGCTGCTCACGGAGAGAGCCTTTTCCTTGATCTATGAGGTGCAGGGGAAGGGCAAACTCATTCAAGGTCAACCCAATCAAAAGGTGTCGCAACCAGAAGCCAGAACAGAGTTGGCGAAGACATATGCACCAGGAGGGGAGCCACCAGTGGCTGGATGGTCCATTATTATATGCCGCATGACTGAGCAATGGAGAAAGCACTAGGGGCACCTGGTCAGTGGCCCAGAGGGATTGTCCCTCCTCTCTGTTATTCTAAGAGCCATTTATCATCTGAGAGAGGTGCAGGGCGAATGGGCCATCAGCAATTAGGGTAAGCCCAGTGGGTGCAGGGTGCAAACTCCTCTGCTATACAGGCGTAAGCTCCTTGAGAGAAGCAGCCAGCACTGAGTTCCAAAATTGAATGATGGACTGAGCAGTTGGCTTCCAGCAGGGATAGCATATGTTGAGAGGGGTTCAACTTTAGACTCAGTGTGACTTACATGAAGCTCAGATTTAGTTTATTCCAGAAGACCACCCATGATTAAGTGAATGACTAAATAGAGCTACCTCTCTCGGATGGATAGGGGGGTGGCAAATGGTAAAGAGAACACATAGGGTTGTTCTAAGCAGGTGGGCAAGTGGGGGATGGCGTGATCTTGACGAGGCATGCAGAGATCTTCAGGCTGTCCAACAGACCAATTTCAGCAGTGGTCGTAAAGTGAGCCAAATGCCAGCCAGAGTTGTCCTGGGATCAGATGGTGAGACAATTCCAATTTTGGACTTAGTGAAACCCTCAGAGTAAGTGTTAGAATTTCCCAGGGAATCCACCTGAGACTGACCATCTATCTGACTGACTAGACTTGTTGGCATTCAAAAGGAGTAAGGATATATCATGTGCCACAAGGGACACTCATGCGTGTCCCAAAGAAGGACGGAGAAAAGAAATTGACTTTGACTTCAGCAAGACACACAGGTGCCTTAGTGCGGGTACCCTCTGGAGAAGCCATCTGGGACTCAGTGGCTCACCCATTAAAACTGCAGTTCTCCTGTGTTAACAGAATGAGACAAGCACTATAGGGTTCACATAAGGTTATTTTAGGGTAAGAGATGAGGGGGTGCTGACGTCCAGGTAGTTGGGGCCCACAGGGATCTCAGGGTTGGTAATCACCCTAGCAACACTCCCAGTATAAAATAGACAACGTAAGGCACTATCTTGCAGGCATAGCACGTATGGGTGCTATGCACAGGGTGAGGCTATGTGCCCTGTGTCAATTGCATGCATGGCATGACTGAACGCTATGTCCTTTAGATGCAATGACAAACAACAAGCTTATGGGATGAATGTATACATTTGTATAAATCACTGCTTTTTACTTGACCGCAACTCTGTCCATCATTTTCATCCATTACTCTGGGAAATAACAGCCACATGAAATTCAGTCTCGGTCCAATATGAGCACTTTTGGGTAACTTAGGCCATCAGTGAGGGCTGGGATGCGACCCTGAGTAAATATTAACAGTGGATGAGATTTATTCACGCATTCCACCCTTTAGTTTTTTCTCTATTGATACTAGGGACATGAGTAATGGGTGCAGATTAAGGGGTGCAGAGCACAGCTGAAGGCAATTGCCTACTTGCAAACTCAGGGCAGCATAGCAGGCCATTCACATAGGGTAGTGCACCTTCACATTCTGAGCTCTGTGCATGGGTAAACGATATGCCCTGTGGATATTGCAGGCTTTGGTACTAGGCAAAAGCATGTCATGAGGCCATTCACACCAGAGGTAATTCTTTGCAGGCTAAATGGTGACAAGCAATAGCTGAATAAACAAGGGAACAAACAAAAAAGGATCCTTTTCACTAAATTCAGAGAAAAGGTATGTTTTGCAAACTGGCAAAAACTACGGTCAGATGATAATGATACAAGAATGACGTTTCTAAGTTGAAAGGCAATGCATAAGCAATTCAACTTTAGACTCAGTGTGACCTGCATCAAGCTCAGATTTAGTTTATTCCGGAAGACCACCCATGATTAAGTGAATGACTAAATAGAGCTGCCTCTCTCGGATGGATAGGGGGGGAGGGGGGGGTGTTAATAGGGTGAAAACATTATCTCCGCTTTTTTGGCTTTTAAAGCTAAAAAAGCGGAGATAAGGCCCTTGATTATATACCCCAACATTCGTTGGCACTGGCCACGAGTTTCTGAGAAAAACATTGGCCTGGCAGTGCTTTTTCAAGCTTAGCACTGTTTAAGGATGAAGGAAGAGGTCGGGGCCTCTGGCATCTGACCGATACGTTGTTTCTTCCCTTGCTCAAGACATAAAAGTGAATGTCCTACGTAAGGGAGTGGAGACCCAGAGCAGCTTGATGCTGTAAAGGACTTTCTCTGCTACATACATAATGGATTGCTTAGCATGTCTTTACGGGGACTGAACACGTAAGAATGTGTGTATTTATTCTGTGTCTGGAAGCAACACCACAATGGCCTATTGAGTTTAGGCATCTTTTGTAAGGGTCTTATGTAACCTTGGGCGTAGATCGCGTAGTAGCGCTACGCGTAGCTACGTGAAGTACACTTCGCACTACGCAAGCTAAGCGTAGCTACGCAAACTGCTTAGTGCACTGTGCTAAATGCTGTTCGCACTGATTGCACAGTGCGGGATGCTTGTCCGCACTGTGCTATCAGTGCAAACCACATCTTGCACAGTGCAAGCTGTCGTTTTCTGCCGCTCGAGAAGATTTGTACTCGAGCGGCAGCTTTCTCAACGCGGACTGGTAGTTTCTCATCGCGACCACTCGCAATGAGAAACTTGACCTCCGCGCGTTGAGAATCACGCTGGGAGGTTTATTTTCCACGCTGGCGATCGGCAATTTGATGTTGCTGATCACGAACGAGGAAAAAGTCTCACCGGGATGTTATTTTGCTCACTCGCAGTCACCAACTTGACGTTGAGGACCGCGAGCAAGCAAAAAATGCCCGCTACTCTACGCCATGCGTTTTTGCACTGTGCTACTTGCAATTCGCGTAGCGTGTAGTTGCGCAAACTACGCAAATTACGTGAGCGTAGCATAGTCTTACGCCCATGCCTAGTCATGTGTCACAGAGGAACAGAATACTCATTAGAAGACTGGTATTTCCATTGTGTGTGTGAGTGACTGCTTGTGTGTGTGTTTTTAAATACATACATTAATTAATAAAGAAACTTAAAAAAACAAGCACTGACTTATGGAGGACATTTTTAATAATAAAAAGCCTATACTACCATGGGAATGTCTGTTCTCATTTACCCCATCCAGGCGATTTACAAATGCTCAATATCCTTGTGCCCACAAAGCCAATTCCCCCTCATCCTCAAGTTGAAATTCATGAGTAGAGCCCTTAAATAATTTTTTGGGTAGTTGGAAAAAAATGCCATTCATAAGATAGGGCTTCTAGTTCTATTTATTTTTGTCTAGTGAAAAACAAAACATTGTTGGTCATCATGTAATACATTCGATTGTCACAGAGCATGGGGGGCAATGCAAGAGAATAATTAAAGCTTCCAAACAAGTGAGCATTAAAAACAATCACTTTGTAAGATTTCCATTGCACAGCTATCACGGCTTGACTCAATTGAATGTGTTTCCTAACACTTCCCTTCAAACCTAGCAGAACCTACCTTCTTTGCATCTGTTATTTTCCACTGTCAGCACCCTGGCGACACGTGGACCGGAGCCACATCTGTTGCTATGCAGTGCAGTAATATGTAAGAAAGATAGGACCTTGTCATCACTGGCTTAAGTGCTGCCAAGAAGAAATCCCAGGATATTCGTAAAGATTGCTTTCTGCATCATCAACTCTTGTGGCCTGAAGTCATCAACAGACGAAAATGACTTTTGCTCAGAAATCAGCGCAAGACGTATGCACTTTATTATGTGTGAACAAACACACTTAAGTTCACAGATTTATTTGCACAGCTACCACACTCCGGGTTACATTTTTATAGGTTCTTTATTGGTTGACTCTTGTGGTTTGAGGCCTTCTCACATATCTTGGTATAACATGTATTTTATAACTGAAATAATATCACCTTTTGTTTGTCGACGTGAAGGATATCTAAGCACTCTTCAGTAAAAACAGTACACTTTGGGGAACATTTATCGACACATTGCAACAGTGAAATTCTATTCAGAGTGACAAAACAAGCGCAAATGCTTGATAAAGTATTTACTTTCCAGAACAAAATAGTTTTTGCACTGGCAAATTGCCATAAAACTAACATAAATAGTCATTTGCTTTTTGTTACTCTGCATCTAGTGTTGTCCCATGCTACCGCCCATGGTTTTTGATGCAAACTAAAATTCGTGAACAGGGCTTTGCGCCCAATAATGAAACCTCCTTCAAGCTCATATTAACAAGAATACTTTTTTTATTTCTCCTAGCTTTTCACAAACTGCATGTGTGTTGCACTGTATGTGTGCAAAGTTTTAAAGTTTGTCTAGGAATAGTATTTTACATTGGTGGATTATCCATTATGGCATTTGGGCCCGCCCCCTGCCCTTTTGTGGCCTCCTACACCTAAATAAAGATTAAATCGACACAGTTCATTGATGACTCATGCCTGACCCTTGCTCCGAACATGAGGCAAGCATTTTTGTAAACTGCACCTGTGAAAGCCTGTGGCAGATGCTGGACACTGACAGGGTTTAACCACTGTTAGAAATGGAATTTCTCATGTGGGTGGCACAACCAGTGCTGCAAACCCACTAGTACCATTTGATTTACAGGCCCTGGCAAACTCAGTGCACTTTTCTACGGGCTTACCAGTAAATCAAATATGGCAATAAAGGATAACCAATCAGAATCACAATTTACACAGAGAGCATATGCACTTTAGCACTGATCAGCAGTGGTAAAGTGTTCAGAATCCCACAGCCAAATAAACAGGGTCAGGAAAATAGGAGAAAAAAGGCAAAAAGTTTGAGGATAAACCTGCAAAAAGGGCCAGGTCTAACACCCACACACAGTCCTTGGCCATGTTGACATGCTTTATTTATCTCCTTGTCCTCCTGGAATGCCAATATTTCCCAGCCTGGGGTGTTTTACTTTTAAAGCCTATGTCATACAGATCTTCACATCACTCAGCAGCATGTTTCACTTTTCTTAAATTCACCCCTTCCCATGTTGTCAGGAGATGGGTTGGGATCATTACGATTTAATACCCACACCCCACTCTGTGATAAGTCGGGAAAGGGTGCTGCTGAGTTCATGTTTATATCTTATTTAGTGCATGCCCGGTCCAACATTACACAGCTGAAGAGAAGCACATTTAGAGTTTCAATTGACTAATGAATATGGTTGCATCTAGGAAGAAGCGCACTGCCTGGAAATAAGCAGGTAAGTTGGAACCTCTGAGCTTATACATCTGAGCATTTTGTTTCTATTCTCTCTGCTTCCCTATCGGATTGCTAATCTCCCACCAGCTGCAAAGGGGTCGGTATTAGCTACTTCTAGTTGGGCCTGCTCTTCTTTCCTTTATTTTCCCCTGCAGATTATATTTGTTTAATGTGACAGTGTGACATCTAGATATTTCGCTGTCACATTGAAAAAATGTAGGCTGCACAGGAAATAAAACAAGCATTAGCAAAGCTCCTAAATGCAGCAGAGTGTTTTGAGGGGGAAATTGCATGCACTTGTGTGAGTAGGAGAGTCAGCGATTGTTCGTGTTGGTATGGCCTCTAAGGCACTGCTAGATGGGCCAGCAGGACAGCGCAAGTGTGTCAGCCAGATTTTAGGTCCTTTGCACCATGGCAGGGCCACAGAGATGTCCCACACTCTGGCCCTTGCATGAAAGCCCTTCTGGCCGTTCCAGAGTGAGTAGCATGTTAGTCTAATACTGCTGAATGCAGAGTTTTACTAAGTGTCTGGCTTCATGTGAGGAACTGGGTATTTGAGTTGGGTGAGTGTCAGTTTGAGGCGTTGTGTGGACAGCAGCGGTGCGTCCATTGGGGCGTAGGGGCGTAGCCCCGCCAGCCACCATGGACCCGCATCGCGGCCGCCGGCTAATCTTCTAGCATTGCAACAGATCAGCCGCCGGCAGGAATTGCACAGGGGGGTGGCCTGCTGCAGCTTGAGTGACAGTCCACACTCTGGCTGCAGCAGGCCGTCCCGCTGGGGAATTTACAGTGCGCATTCTTGGGAAAGTTGGCAACTTTCTCAAGCATGCGCACTGTAAGTTCCCCAGCGGGACCCAGGGGTGCTTGTTTGCTGCCACAGCCCGGGTTTCCAAAGGGCGACAGGGCGAGCAGCAAATGTGCCTCTCTAGCCAATCCTGGCGCTGCTCCAGCACCAGGATTGCCAGGATTGGCTGAGGACGGAGGGCGGGATTTCCGCTCCAGTGAAGGCGCCAAGGTCCCAGAACTTAGAAGATGCAGGCGGCGCTGATCGGCGGTCAGGTAAGTTTTCCCTTCATTATTCTAATTCCCCGGTCCCCCCTCCCACCCCCCGCAATTGTCATATTGTGGATAATGATAATTTCATTACAATAATAATGCTTTATATAGGTCTGGTTTACGTGTCTTAAAAAGACTGCACCAGGCTGCATTACTTAAAGTGCTTGTTAAAATGTGCTGTGTTGTTCGTATCCCCGCTCCCATCTGCCCACCGCGATACCGGCCAGCACTATAACAGAGTAGGAGACCCCATAAAGGAAAGGGACGCTAGTGCGACTCCTCAGGGGTCACAGGGAGCGGTGTTGGTGCCGTGATACCACCGAAATATCGCCCGAAGGCTGCGGACACTGCGGAGAAAGATAGCGGCGACACCCTGAGACTGAGGGTGGACGCCAACAGGAGGGAGCAGAGAGAGCTGCACTCGTAATGAATTGCTAGGGAAGAGCAGAGCAGATCCGGAAAGCGGATGAATGGAAGGAAGGTACGAAAGATCTGCATCGGCGCGCTCCAGTAAAACAATCCAGGGATGAGGAGAGATCGCCGGAAACTACGGAGGTCAGGGAGAGAGCAGAGAAAGTGAGGACGAGCATGGCCTGGACCACACCCGAGCACAAGAATTAACTAGATGCCAAGAGCGAAGGCGGCACAGCAAACAGACATCAGGAGGCAGAGAAGCATGAACTGCGACCCATGCAGGGGAAAACGGGGCAGCAGGCGGCCTGGAGTTAAAAGCCCGCGCCAAGAGGCGATCGGTTGGTGGGGAGAGGAGAGGCAGGAACGGAGGGCACCTGGTAAGGTAGGAAGCAGCCGCAGGGACAGCACGCAAGAAAGACCCCCATCGGATGGCACCTACTGAAATAGAGGTGGAAGGTGCAGTAGAGTCTTAAGGCAGGATATGCCATGCTACTATGCCAGGCAGCCTCCGGAAGAGCCACGCGGAGGGGATGCCCTGAGTCTAGTCAGAGCGAGCGAGGGGAGGCCCATTCCTAAGAGCAAGTTCCCAGGAGCAGCAGAATGCGGTCTTCGTGGCACGGAAGGATCCAATTGCGCGTTGCGCGAATCATGGTGAGAGAAGGGAGGACAAAGGGGGATCGTAAAGGGCCCCCCCACATTAAGAAGCTGACTTTGGCCATTGACTGTCTAAGTATTAGAGGAGATGCTAGTGAGGCAATACTGCAGTGGGAAATAAGCAAACAAGGAACGTGGAGAAAGTGGGCTCTTATCGGTGGCAGATTAGCAGACATGAGATTCCAAGAGGATACTAGAGAGCAGGGGCTTAACACAGGCCCCCGAGCTGTACTCAGGCCTTAGAGCTCCGGATTAAATCCAGAGTAGGGCCCCTCTGCAGCAGCGGTGCGTCCATTGGGGCGTAGGGGCTCTGTCTGCCGAGTGGGCATTGACTGGTGAGGGATTACCCTGTCTGTATGGGAATGCTTTTGTCTGTGTTTTTTGCGGGCGCGGGGGGGGCTGACCCTGGGAGCTGCATTTGCCTTAAAAAAAAGCCCTCGTTATCGGTGCGAGGGTCACGATTTCGGTGCGTGGTGCCCCCATAAAATCCTTACGTTTGTGTGAGGGGCTCTTGCGTGAGTTAAGAGTTAATCCCTATGAGAGGTGACCCCCTGTCTATATGAAGGGTCACCGACAGGGCCCGTGTCTTTGCAGCTAAGGAGTTACATTTGTCTGATATATATATTTTTTTAATTTAAATTAAAAGCTCTTGGCTAACGCAAGACCTAAAAAGCAACGTAGCAAGTGTCACCGAGGCAGCCGGAAATACCGTGGATTTAGGCCCTCCTTGTGCTTGTGACAGTAGCCCGCCATGGGCAGGTTGCCAACCTTGTATCCTTTAGATTCCCCCCCCCCTCCCCGCACAGCCCCGGCCAAAACTCTACTCTTCCATTTCTATGTAATCCTTAGAGTATATCCATGTGTATCCCTTCCCTATGTATATAGAGGACACAGGTGAGGTCCAACAGAGTACAGTTGGTAGCCCAGGCATTTTCTATTTAAGCCGTGCAGTCTAACAGCCTCGTGGTGTTCTCTCAGGAGAGTTTGTTGTTTTGCAAACTCGACCCAAAGGTTTTGGTGGGTATTACCTGTGCACCCACCCTGGCTACATTACACTAGCTCAGAGGTTTGTAAGCACCACAAGGCGAAGCGATTTGCCCCGAATCACAGGATCTATTAGAGCCGGCGCTGAGACTCGAACAGCACTTAGTGCTTTTTTTACTTTTTTCACGGACCTCCAGTTAGCCATGTGTGCTACATGTATACATATTTTCACTGTACGGAGCTATAGTCTGTACATAAATATGTATACATGTAGCACACGACACAATGTGAAACGGAGACTCAAGAAAAAGCACTGAGTGTTGTCCGAGTCTTAGCCTCGCTCTCTGTTGATTAAGATAATTTAAAGGCTTACTGACAAAATGTGTTTGAGCTGGCAGCACCTTTATTTCACATTTTTCATAACAATTTGGAAGGAATGTAGATGTCACTGGAATTCAATAGTAATCTCTCGAAGCTCGAACAATGTTTCTTCAGTGCTTGCACTGTGTGTATGTGACAGGACTGCACCATCTTCTGTGCATGATAAAAGAGCTCTGCATATGGCGTGCGAACAGCATAAATATTGAAGGCTGTAGTCTGGGAAAGCTAGGAGATTTCATTGTATGAAAGCTTGTGAAGGTGTTTGGCATTTGTCCAAACCGGTGAACCCTTGATTGTCACAACCCAATACTCTGTAAATTGCTGGTTTTATTGTTGGGAAGTCAAATTGTAAGCTGGATGTGTTCCTCCCTGGTGATTGCAGCCTGCTGGAGTGTGTAGAGTGAAAATAAAGGGAAAGGCGAAAGCTGGTCTGAAGTGACATTCACATTTGGAGTAATTAAGTTGCTTTTTGTGAGCTTTTAAGCCTTTTAATTGCTAATTGGTGATCTGACAGTCAAAGTGTTTATTTACAGCTGCCAAGACTTCAGATTGCTTACTTGTGACAGTTCCAGAGTTTCGGTGTACTTATGCCCACTTGTACAAGTGGCTCACTCCAGAAACTGTTGAATGTTTTTAATGCAGTAAGGTATGGGGCAGTTCTGATGTACCAAGTCAGACCCAGACCAGTCCCCACAGTTGCTCCGGATTAACCCCTTCTATGCTAATGACAAGGTCAGCTCGTCATGCAGTACCACTGGAGCTGTGCTTATGACGAGCTGACCTTGTCATGAACAATGGGATTATCAATCAATCAGCACAGGAGAAAAATACCCTGTAGCATTGAAGGTGTTAAGGGACATTGTCATGTATTCTCAGGCGCGATGTAAAGACTCCCTGTGAGCTGTGGACTCTTTTGGCTCAAGAACCAACTAGCTGGAGACCCTTGTGGTTGTTTAAAGATTTAATATCAGCCTGTAACTCAGTCTTGAGCTGGGTGGGTGACCTCGATTACAAAGTGGCTGTGCCAGATGTCCCATTATGACCCCTTTTGCCTGTCTCCCCTTCAGGCGCACAGGGCATAAAACTGGGGGGTGCTCAACCCTGCCAAAACAACTGAGAGGTGACCCTAAGAGCACAGCTGCCATCCTATCAGGGGTGGGATGCTTTGGTGTGCTGGTCTGGTTTTCTGGGTGCATTGGCTCAAGTTTTTTCCCATGTAATTGATTGGGTGTCTTGGTAAGTTGCTTTTATGTGAATGTCTGACTTATGACTGCGCATTCCTTTCAGTGTGCACTTGCTTCAGTTTACTTTTTGAGTCACTGTCTAGTTTGCTGGAAGTATTGCTTTAATTTTTCTTTCATTAAACTGTTAGACTTGCTTGGTGCTTTTATGTTGGTGCCTGCATGCTGAGGTGTACTCTTCTTCAGTTTAAATGTATGTGACTGGCCTGTTGACTAGCACCCTGCTTTCAAAGTGAAGGTTCACAGGTTCACACTTGCTTTAGTTTACTTTTGTATGGTTGACTGCATGCACTGTTTTGCTGGATGCATTGCTTTAAGTTACTACTTGATGCTGCTTTCAGTTTGCTTTCAAGTAATTGCCACTCATATTCCCAATGCTTTGTGAAGGCTGTTTCCCAACTGCTGTGCAACTTCTTCTGCTCTTAGAGCTGAGATTTTCATGAAAGTCTTATAGTCTGAATTCATCAGCTGAGCGTAATAGGACAGAATGTATGAAGCTCTGTGGTTATACTGAATAAGCTGCTACCTATGTTATGCCATCTATTAATGTAATAACTGCACTTTCACAATTGCTTTATTAACCTTCCTGCTTTCTCAAATTTGCTTGAAAATGCATGATTTTTCTTCTTTTTTTTCAAAATTTTCTTGGGGGGGGGTTATCCCCCCAAACCCCCCTTTTGGGGTTCAGGCCCGCTCGCTTCGCTCCTTCGCTATGGTGCTGTATGCACATCACTTAGCGCCCCACCACTTTGAAATGTCACCCACCGCCCCTGTGTGTGGATACTTGGATGTGAGTCAGTAGGTAAAAAATGTAATTGGGTAGCATGAGTAAGAGTATGTGGATAGGTAAAAGCAATTGGGTTGGTGGGCCAAAGGCTAGTAGTGCTGGTGAAATGTTGACAGCATTTGGACTGACACATTCTCTTGCCTCTTGGCAATGTCTGAAGGATCCATAGATGCAACAGATGAGCTTTAATTATTCTTGGGAGGATAAAAGGCAAAAGGCACCTGCTTTGTTTGAAACCCGTGACCAAGGCGCAAACTTAGCCAGGTCTGAGTGGATTGGGCTTGCTTGCTATGCATGCTTGAAGAGTGAAAGCTCGTGTATGCACTTTGGCCTCTTTTTGCAATCACTTTCATCACTGGCAGTTTGTGCTGGAAAAGTACCCTTCAAGTACAAAACCTATGCTAGACATCACTTTCCGGTGTGGTGCAAAGGTATGTGCGAGGTGCTAGTCATCCTGCTTGTGCACCAGTGCTGGGGATGGAGAGCAGCTGCACCATATATTAGAAGATATGACTATACACTAAGACATTTTATAGACACTTTATTAATTTAGCTTTCTTTCTTTAAAATATTTTATTGTTTTACATTTCTGCACATACTGTCCTGAAAGTATGACCCATAGTGGTTCTTCAGAGTGATGTGCACCTGGAGTAGACATGATTCTAGTCCTATAATGATAGACTTTCACACACATTATAGTCATGCAACAACAACCAATAGAACAATTTCCTCAAGACAGGCTTGTGCTAACCAATCTGGGAAAGCAACACACATCTTAAGTCTTAATTTGCACAAATTCAAGATTTTTAGAGGTTCCCTTGGAAAAGCTTTGTCTTGGATTTGCAGTAAATGTGCTTAAAGTTCACTGGGTTGAGTAACCCCATTAAACATATTTGTGTACCCTGCATTTCACATGTTCGAATCCTGGCAGGGCAAATTAATTTTATTTTACATTGTTAATGGAGATGGTGTTATTATGCTATTTAAAGAGAATTAAAGGTTGTATTGTCTGTGTCCTAAATAGTACATGCAAGATGTAGAAGATGTAGCGTGTTTCATATTTATAAATCTGACTTGCACCCGTTGAAGCTACTTGGCGTGACAGCAACCAACCAGCCTTCAAATTACTGTCTAGGAAGGCATGCTTAAACCATTAGACTCCCACTGCAGTTTAATATGAAAAAATACACTAAGAGGCAGCTTGCACAGAAAAAGTAAAGAGTCAGTAGAAAACCAGCAAATCTTTGTACAAAAGCATCAGGTAGATCGAGGCATATAAGACGTTTTTGTGGGGCCTGGGTGTAGTTTAGTAAAATGTCCTGCAGGGAAAGAGAAAACAGAGCAGGTTCAGCATCTTGTTCCATTACCCTTATAAGCTGCCTCATCGTTAATAAATACATCAGTTTTGCATTTCAATATTTTAATATTAATATTAATATTTCCCGGACAAAAACGGTCTCATGGGGCGATAGAAGATTCCTGGTTTCAGCCCCCAAGCTGTGGAACACTCTGCCGCCAACGATTAAAGCCAGTCCATCTTTATGGTCCTTTCGGAAACAACTTAAGACCTGGCTCTTTAATCAATAAATCTTCCATCTTTTTCTAGGGTAAACACTCAGACACTTAGCGCCGAGACGCCCTTGGGCCATTGCATGCGCTCTATAAATATCACAAATAAATAAATAAATAAATAAAATAAATAATGATTAGGCCTCTCGGTTTTATGGTATTTATTTTTTTGACTTTTCCGTCTGCAATTATCCAAATTTATTTTTTGCTAATTTTTTTAATATTTATCCATATTTATTTTGGATTTTGTGAAAAAAGTTATCTGAAATTAGTATATTTTCACATGTATTTAACTGATAAATGTTCACTCATGCTTAAGCCTGAGAGATTTCAATTATATGAAAACCGAGAGACAATAAATCAATGCACTTATATGAAAACATATGCATATCAGTAACAACCTTGTCATATCTACTGCTATTTAAGTAGCTTTAATGAAATTCCTTTTTTTTTTAAACATCCTTGTCTGCCAATCCGCACATCAATACGCTTGGCAGCCATGACTGACAGCATTTAGAATCGCTCTAAAACCAAGGCAATTTTCGTTTTCATCCAGTTTTAAAAATATATACAGACAGGAAAATAAATGGGTTTATGTCTGTATTTATCTGTAAAAATCAGTACAAACGGAAAACAAGGATCCTTAATAATGTTCCATCTGCCCTCTATTGTGATTTTACTGGGTGTATACAGAAATACATTAACTGCCATAAAGAGCAGGATAACATCATCATAAAAACTATTTTGGACAAAACAAAAAGCTTATGTACTATTGAGAAGGTTACAGACAGTGGGTGCAAATTGCACACTGACTTTTTGCGACCTACCCAGCATTTAACAATGCGGCTCATGTCATAATTAGGTGTTCCACAAAATGAATATTCACTAGAGGTAGCCCCATATAATTGAATAATGCAAGATATAATACGCAACCCCTTAGGAATGTTAGTGATTGCTATGATGGAGCCAGTAAAGCAGAGCAGATCTTAATCACTACGTCTGCATTCCCTGCTTTTTGGTTACAATTGCCATCCTAAACCATTGACACATACCTTTGGAACTGGCATGCTACAGTGTATGCCCCCTTGGAGCTACCATGTTGTGAAGAACTCCTACACAAAAATAATGTCCTCATTCCGAATATTTAAAAATAAATATATGTTTTACAAAAAACACAATACCATGAAGTGCATTTTTATTTGACATTGTTCTGCCATACAATCCCAAACAAGAAATACCTGCCAAAAACGAATGGCATGATTTTGAATGCAGTGGGTTAGTTATTAATGGAGGTTCCAACATGTGTGGGACAATGTTCATGACTTTCGTGCCCCGCATGGGCGGTGCCAATGTTCCATACTACCCATTGCTACCATGTAACTATAATGTCTCTCTCATTTTGTATTCACTAAACTGAACATTCACAAAAGGTGATTCATTTAATCATAAGTTACGAACTACTACAAGAAAACCGCATGTCTTAGCTGATTTTTTTAGTGCTGCTCGTGCTACTGACACTGAATTGCTGCGCGAGCTGCATATTTTCTGCCCATTGGCGAAACACCAGGGAATTTGGCAGAGTTTTTATGTAACTGTGCGGAATACAACAAAGTGAAACTCTGCGGTTCCGCGCACCCATAATGATTTCCCAAAGCATAAAAAAATGTCAATCAATTGTCAAGCTGGATTTAAGCCAAGGTCCTCAGTATGATAGCTTAGCCATCAGACCAATCTCCTTTCTTAGTTGATGTTTAAAACCTTAAATCAAGGTTAAGAATTCAAGGGCTCATTTACAAGCCCCCTGCGGAGGCTTGTGCCGCCATTGCATCACTTTTTTTGACAGAATGGCAGCACTTTGTTTGCTCCATATTTACATGGATGCCGATGTGTCACTTTTTTCAAGTTATATGGGTTTTTCCTGCATCAGATTTGGCTGCACCGCAAACGTTTTTAATGTATGCAAGGTAGGCGTTCCGTCAGATATGCCTCCAGTGAAACTGATGCAGCGGTATTTACCACCTTTTCAGTTTTTAAGGCACGTTGGGCTGCAGGAATGCTTATTAGTCAGAATCCCTACGCCTTCTAAACACAGGTGTAGGGATGGTGCATTGTGTGACATTATGTGTGGATCATGTCACACATGCAAGTGGTCACTGGGCCCACTTGTATGTGTCACATTCAGGACCAATATGTTAGAGCCCAAGGTGACGTTGTCACCCTTTCATGCTCTAACACATTGGTCCCCATACTTGCGGCATATTAAACTGATGCAGCCTCAATTTCTTGACTCATGCTGTTGTGTCAGTTTCCTTGCGCCATGGAGAGCTGTATCGTAAATATGGTGTATCCATGGCATCACAAGTTATTTTGCCACAGGTGCAAGTAAACTGATGCATCACTGCTTTAGTGCAGCGATGCATCAGTTTCTTGTAATGAGCCCCTGAGAATATAGTTGAAAATGCTTCAAACAATTGAGTTCACCTAAATAGAACCCTGAGATCGCAATGACAAGGTACCTGGTGTAGCATCTTCCTCAATCTAGTAACCGCCATTGACTACGCCACACACAAAGCTTAGTATTAAAAGGCTTTATCCTGCTCTGTGTAATTGTGACTTCAATATTTTAAATCAGCCAGCATTCCACTCTAACACCTGCGTCATAGCATTGCAGAGTGCATCAGGAGCCAAATGCATTAATTAATTGATAACTAACAAGGCACTACATCTCCCCCTCTGTTAAATTAAAATTATCTTTACAATATATACATATTTAAATGAATAAATCTCCTCAATCAATCTTTTTGGCACTTTAATTGTTTGACCCATAACTTGTAAGTGGGAACTGCCACCATCAATGTCCAGGATCTGTGTTAATGGTCGAAAAGCAACAGCAGTCACAGGTGCGTCAGAGCCAGTCTCTCCTTCAACATGTGGAACCGATTAACAAGGATTTGAACGCCAAAAGTGAGGAGAGTCTCTGCTAATAGACTTCCCAGGCAGCTGGAATGTCACCATGTGTCCCATGGTATACACCACTTGAAGAGGTTCTGCAAATAGAGCATCAGATTTTCTTTACCGCATCTGGAGTGCGAGTACTCGATCTCCGCTCCTAAAGATGAGGTTCTTCTCAAGTCATATTTCATCAGCATACACTTTCATCTTATGTTTCTTAAGAAAGTCCTTCTCACAAGTTGCGTTCTCATTTTTCTCTCTCTGAAGGATCCACTGAGGTATCTTGGTTTTCATTACTCTCCCGCACTTCACTGTCACAGGACTTTTACCTGTGGTCGAGTGTGGTGTTGAAGGATAAGCTTGTAAGGAAAAATGTAACAGTCTTTAAATCAAGCATTTAAAGCATAACACGCTGCACTGCTTACTTTAGCAAACTCATGAGGCGCTCAACTAGTCTATTGGCCTGCGGCCCCAGAGGTGTGCTCTTCTGATGCTTTATATTTAGATGCTCTAAGAACTCTTCAAACTCATGACTGTTAAATGGCAGGCCATGATCAGATTTCAACACAGCTGGAGCAAAAGATGCCATTTAGTCTCTCAATGACTCAGGTGATGTCTATTGTCAAGTGGCCCGAAAAAGTCAATGTCTACTCTCTCCCAGGCATGCTTCATGAGTTCTGGCATGATTAAGGTATGTTGAGGAACTTAAACAGAAAGGTAGCTGCACAGATAACTGGCCTTTCATTCCATCTCATTCTGCTCATCGAGATATGGAAAACAGACTCAGTCTCGGAGAGCTCATTTAGTAGCAATGATTTCACAATGTCCTTGGTGGGCCACTTTAATCATTTTCTGCCTCAAACTCTCTGAAATCAGGATTCTTGACACTCGCAATATAACTCTTTATGGAGTAATGGAAAGTAATTTTTTGACATTTTTGTATTTGTTTATTCACCCATACAGATGAAAGGTTGAGGGTGTTGGCTCCATGACTGATGTGTGATTATAACTAATAACTTTAGCATACTGGTATCATGGCTTATAACTCGTAGCAGTGATAATCTAGACCAACGAGATAGCAGCTGGTGTATTTTATTTTACAATTAAATTGATATAGGCTTCAGCCGTTTTGGATGGGTACTGTGATCTTGGATTGGCACTCTGGAAAAGTAGTCAGCAGGGTTCTGGTCCTTTCCTGAGCGATGCACAATGTTAGAATTGTACTCTTGTAAACACAATCATCGTTCAATGTGAGGAGGCATTTTGGCCTTTGGATTGCCAAATGTAGTTAATAATGCTTGATGAGTGGTTGCTAGCGAAAAAGGCTTTCAGTATAGGAATGCATGGAAATATTGACTACCACGATTAATCTTTCTTTTTCAGGTTCTGAATAAGCAAACTCTGTTTGGGACAAACTCCTTTTTTACACGCCACAATATGAGAATTAGGATGACTGCTGTGCTGTGCAATGATGGCTCCTAAACCGACTGGTCTAGTACTGACAACAACCTCTGCATGAAGCTTCAGATTGAAATATGCCATTTCAGTAGCATTCTTGATTGTTTAATTTTCTTAAAACTGTTCTCACATTCATGTGACCATTGAAATAAAGCATTCTTTTTGGTCATCTCCCTCAAGGGAGCACATACAGTGGCAAAGTGTCATATTTATCTGGAACAGTAACTGGACATGCCAAGAAATGAAGGCACCATAAAACATCTTGTGGGGGATCAGCATTTGACAGTGCCTGTAGTTTAGCAGGATCAGGTGTCATAACCCCACCAGAAAAGATATGGCTAAAGAAGGGAAAAGAGGCACACAAGAGCGCGTGATGAGATGTGAACTGCCTGTGATCAGCAACAGGCTGGCCTCGCCTATGCCCAAAACTGCACTGCACATATCTCTATGCTGTGAAATGCACATCTAACCCAACCAAACTGAGAAAAAAAGCAAGTATGAGACAGATGATCATTGTGACGTGCTGCACTGCGCTGCTGCATAAGTATGGCCTGTTACAATAACTGCGTAGCACACGTCACTGTGAAGCCACCACCTTGATGCCAATACTGCCTCACAGACTCACACGCACCATCAATGCTTTGGCCTTAGCTACCCTTCCTGTGAGGAAAGGACAGGCAGCCAGAAACATTTTTCACAGACAATTGCGTACTACCACACACTGGACAATTGTTTAAGGCTCCCTGATGCCAATAATAAGTGATGGTGCTATCCAACAGCCCCACCCCTATTTTGACAACATCGTTTTTATTTTTTACTCAGAACTTTGAATTTCAGAACTAATACCACAAGCCCCTGAGTGTAAGAAGATGTTGACAGAATAGCCTGGCATGTCCATGATCACTAAATTACAGCAAGACCATTTAACCATTTAAAAAAAAGAAACAACACTCTTTCTTTCCTTTTTAGTATTTACATAGCGCTTACTAGCCCATGCATGGGTAGAAAGCACTATGTAAATGTAATTACAAATCAAGACAATTTCTAATTTCTGCCTTGTTTGCTTGGTAGCACGCGGGGAATCCGTCAATTTGGGAAGAAGGCAGAGATCACCTTTCAAGTGCAAATGCACTCTTATCATACACGTGGTGGGCAATCATGGTGCACTGTAAAACTGTAAAACCCATTACCGTTGGGGGTTTGTCCACAGATATTGTGAATCAGCTGTAACACCCACCAGCTCGTTTGAGGTCACTGAAGCAGCAAGAGAAGATGAATGTGTCTATCCGAGTAAAGAAAATAGCTGTACTTAGCCCCTGCTTTCCTTGGGACAAAACCCACACAGCTGCAGTTTGTGACCTGTATATAACGATGGGGGCTGAAACCCTTTCGGTCTAATGGGCATTGTGCGTCTGCACGTTGGTATCTGAACCTGCAGATTTCACTAAGATATCTGCAGCGGGCCTATTACTGCTTCGTGGAATAATATCACCATAAAAAATATAAAGGTACACAAATATTGAGGCAAAAATATTGTGGCACTAAATATTGAGAGACATACTTACAATGTAAACTACAAAAATACCCTCTAAAGAAAATTATGGTACAAAATATTGAGATTACATAGATAATTAACATTTATATATATACATATATATGCATCTATATATTTACATAAGTATACCTATAGAATATATATATATATATATATATATATATATATATATTATATCATTCAAAAAATTCGTTTTTATAAAAATATGAAATACTAATAAAAAAAGCACATAAAAAAATTACATATAAAATACATTTCTGACAGAAAATTGACATAAATTAAATTACATGATATAACTACTTAAAAATGTAATTAAATATTTTAAATGCTCTTAAAATAATAATCGAAATGTGTTGGACTTAGCCCTTTTTGCAGGGTCATCCCTGAACTTTTTGTCTTCCTCCTGTGTTTTTTTCTGACCTGTTGGTGGTGTTGTTATGACTCTGGGCACTTTACCACGGCTAATCAGTGCTAAGGTGCATGTGCTCTCTTTTGTAATTTGTGTTACAGATTAGTGACTCCATGATTGGCTCATTTGATTTACCTGTCAGACCCTAGTACAGCGCACCATGTGTGCCCAGGGCCTGTAAATCAAACACTGCTGGTGGGCTTGCAGCACTGGTTATGCCACCCACAGTAGCAGCTTGCAAAATATGGGTCAGGCCTGCCATTGCAGAGCCTGTGTGCAGTCTGGGACTTCCATCTCGACTTGGCAAGTGCACCTACTTGCCAGTCCCTAAACCTTCCCTTTTCTACATATTAGTCACCCCTAAGGTAGGCCCAAGGGCAGGGTGCATTGTATGTAAAAGGTAGGATATGCCCTGATGTGTGTGGCATGTCCTGATAGTGAATTACAGCCAATTTCATTTTTCACTATTGCAAGGCTACCTGTGCCAATAGGCCAGAATGGGCAGTTTGATTATAACATCTTATAATTCTAACTGACCCAGGGACCCAGGTATAAGTTGAGTTTAGTGTGCCTGACCTCAGAATGTTAAAATACATCTTTTAGTAAGGGGGGGTTTACATTCTGTGTTTGAAAATACCACTTTTAGAAAGTAGATATTTTCCTCCCTAACCATCCAGCATGCCTCTGCTAGGTTTGTGTATACCATGTCTGGGTTTTGAGTGACAGTGGGTTGGAGACGGCCTTGGCTCCAGCAGTCTGATGGGTCAGGGCTGGGCTGAAAAGGACCTGCATTGAATAGAGTAGGGGGAGGAGTTTTACTTTTACTTGCCTGAGCCTTCATAGAATAGAGAGTAGGGGGAAGATATCTCCTTTCACTTGCCTGAGCCTTCATAGAATAGAGAGTAGGGGGAGGAGATTTCCTTTCAGCTGCGTGGGTCAGGTCTGCTGTCAACAATGCTCTCTCCATCTCATGCCAGGGAGCTTCACCAGGAAGGACAGAAATAGTTTTGGCTGGGCACAGACAACTTTTGCCTTTAGAGGACAAAGGATTTTGCAGTGCCCAGACCCCAGAACTTTAGATCACTAATGGTAATGAAGATGAACCCTTTGCCAAGAAGAAGAACTGGAGAAGCTGAAGGAAGATTACTGCCCCTTCGCTATTGATGTTTGGGTTTGGCCTGCAGTGGTTACTTTATTGTCAATGAAAGGAGAAAAGGAACTTTGTGTCAACGTTTACTTTCTTGAGGAAGATCTCCAAGGGCTTGTGACTGAGCTTGCCTCCTGTTCTGAAGTCTCAGTGACATAAAGACTTCACCACCAGCTCCCCTGAATTCCCTTGCTGGGAATTCTACTTGCAGAGAGGTGCCTGCTGCTGTTTGGGCCCTCTGAGAAGACTGCTTGTCGCTGGGAGCTGGAAGCGCAATGCAATGAGGAGGAGGCTGTCAAAAGCCGCAGCAGTTGCCGTCCCATTGCCGAAGAAGCGTGTCGAATCACTGGAGAAGCGTACCTGCAGAGGTCGCCATCACATTACCAGAGAAGCGTGTCGCAGGGTCTGTCTCGGCTTCAAAGTTCATTGATTTCGCCGCACAGCTGTTGGGCATGCACACATCGCATCCACGTTGTCGCATCGCATCCAAGACACCATTTTGTCGCATTGCAATGGATTGTCAAATCTCATTTTAGGAGCCATCGAGTTGCATCATAACCAGAACGCAGTAAGAAACCAACGCATCACCTCCTCTCCGGTAAGGAACCGACGCATAACCTCCCCTGTGCTGCAGTAAGTAACCGAGGCATTGCCTCCCCCGAAGAAAGGAACCGACGCATCACCTTTTCTGTAACCCTTTTGTTTATTTTGTGTTACACATCCAAGGTACTTTGAGAGTAAAGTTTGCCATCTCGATTGAACTAAGCTGTTTCTACCATTTTAAAGTCATATTTTTATTACTGTATTGTGGATTTTTGTCGTTTGGTCTTGTGTTAAGTCTAGTAAAGATTACTTGTTTTTCAAAACTGGTGTGGTGTACATTTGTAGTGTTTTTACTATATTACTGTATTTGTTCACAAATGCTTTACACACTGCCTCTAAGATATGCCTGTCTGCTTGTGCCAAGCTACCAAGGGGGTGAGCAGGGGTTATTTTAAAAGTGTAGCCCCTTATCCTGACTAGAAGCAAGGATCCCTATTTGGAAAAAGGTGCAAACCATTGCCAACTAGAGACCCCCATTTCTAACATTGGTGGTCAGCGGTGAGGATTTGGACTTGCATTTGTGACTCATATACAGTGATTGGTGCACACTACTAGTAAGTGCAGACCATAACACAACCACATGCTATTTTTAGGTGTCGCACCTGGCGACGCAGCGCAATGCGCTGTCGCCAGCGAGACTTATTGTCAGCGACTTGGCTTTCAAGGGCTCTTAAGGGAGACAGGAGATGGGAACGTGCAGGCTGCAGGCGGATAGACTTGAAATGTGAATGCGCGCGTTCACCACGTACAGTCACGTGCTGTGCCCATCTCCAGTCTCCCTTGCAAGCCTCATGCAGTTACTTTCACTTTCTCTCCCCCCTTCGCTGTCGGCTCCACGGCCCGTCAACGCCCACCGAAGAGCTCCTTTCCGCTATCAGCACAATTGAATTTTACTCGCGCCTTTAGGACCGGCTCCCTGGCTCGACCAACCCCCCCGCCCGCCAAGAGGAAACGTGCGCGCCCAGAAAGTGGCATTGCGCGGGGCGGGCAGCATGAAACGAGCAGCTGCAGCAGTGGCAGGACCAGTCCCCTAATCATCCTGCTGGCCCCCACTACCTACCTGCACCTGGGCCGCTCCCTGGAAGAGTGCCGGCCAGCTTCCCCTGCAGCCACGTGTGGGACGTGTCTTGCCTAGACAGCACATCCACCGTTTCCTCATGGCCAGCCTCTAGCATCGGGTGGAACACAGAGGTGCTCTATGACGAGGCTCATCCATGTAGGTTTTTGCTACCTCCGTCTGGTTCCTACTCCCACCCACCTCAGCTCCTCCTACCTCAGCTCCTCCTTCGGCAGAAGCAGGAACCAGAGGCTGTTTTTTTTTTAACGCGATAGCGATCACATTCAGTGCTGCTTTTTTTTGTTACATTTCAAGCACTGTGCACAGTTTTCCGCACACACAAACAAACGTTTAAATGAGCACGCGGGAACTTCAGCAGCTGCCATTTGCGGTGCTTGTGTGTTTTTGCATTTGTGGTATCTATATTGTGGCTGGGCATGATCGCGTGCTGTGTCAGGAGACGCACAAGTAGTAGTTTTATGTGTGCTCCTGGCTCACGTTCCAGCTCTTCAGAGTAGTAGTGAGTCGGCCGTTGCCCTGGACGTGCAGGGACCTGGTCATGTGCTCCTGTGAATAATGAGACAATAAACGTGTCTCCAACCTTATCCTGCAGTGGTCTCGTTATGCGATACCCTGCAACAGGAAAATACTTTCATGTCTTGTTTCTGTTATCAGATGTCCTCCTGGAAGTATTTTTGATACTAAGACTCCGGTTAGTTGTTGCAAAATGGAACTTAACTTCTGGCACATGTTCGTCTACACAAAGGAGGAGCTACGTGTGTTCTGCAAGGAAAGGGGGCTGCCTGTGAGGAGAAGATCAAGGGAGGATCTAAAGGCATCCCTATTTCGTTATGAGTTACCCCGATGGGCCCAATACTACTAGTTGACTCTGAGGAGGAGGAGTTCTCTGAAAGTGATGGAGAAACAGAAAAAGATGGCTGGTTTCTGGCTTGTGAGCAGAGACTGAGAGAGCTTGATGAGGAGATCAAGAGGGCTGAGGCTAAGAGGGCATTAACCCAAGAAGAAGAAATGTATGTAGCTCAAGAAGTGAGCTTGGCTGGGTTGGAGGTGGAGTCCAGCTCAGATGGGGGCAGCAGCCACATTGAGTTATCTAGTGCTGAGGGAACAGTAGAAGGAGGTTAACTTACACAAGGGTGTTCAAGGATATGAGGTAGCTTCAGTGGTGCACAGTGTCCCTGAGGTAAATTGGGAAACTGACGCAGGGGTCCATGGTCCTAGTGGTGTGAAGGACTCTCTACTGAGTCTAGATGAGGGTGTAGGGAGAGGGGTTCTCCCAAGGTTGAAGTCCTGGTGTGTGAATGTGGATATTGCCCAGAATAGTATGGGTTGGGCGACAGAGACAGTCTTGCCAATCTCAGGAGAGTGGTGTGGCATACTTGTGCGAGGGGCTGGATGGTGAGGTGAAGGATAGTTTGGTTAACACCTGGTGGGGGCTGTGTGATCCAACTGTGGGAGAGCATATTGTAAGTCCCTGTTTTCCAGAGCTATGCCAACATATGTTGGGGTGTGAGTTGTCTGACCCAGGAAGCTCACCCGGGAGGCAGACATTTTGGTGGATTTCAGAGGGTCTGAGGAGGCATTGGGGAGTGACCCTAGGAGGATTAGCTCAGGTATCGTCCAGCCCAGAGTGGTGGGAGAGGTTCAGAGTGGCCCAGCTAGGTCCCGTTGTAGTGGTAAGGTTGTAGGGCCTTACGTCTTGTCTCCTAGGAGAAGGAGTGAGACTGGGATATTTCCCGAAAGTGTCCAACCTCTGTTTCAGGGCCTGGATGGTTCCTTAAGGGAACACCAGGTAGGTAGCCTAAGCTTTACTAGTAGTCCATGTGAGGGGGATCTCCGAGTGTCAGGAGAATTTGGAGTGTCTGTAAGCAGACCTCCATCAGTTCTGGTGACTGGTTGTGCCACTCCTAAGTGGAGGGTGCAGAACTCCAGATTGAGGGGTGAGGGGGAGAGAGTCCCCAGTGGAAGAACTAGTGGGTCAGGGTCCAGCCAAAAGGGCTGAGTCCCCTAGGAGTGACCATGGTGACACCACTACTGTCCTGCGCGATCTTTACGGACTGTCAGATGGACAGGGGTCAGGAGATCTGGGCCAGGCAGGCTGTCACACAACACATGAGTTATGTATTACCCTCAGGGGGCAGGAGATCCCCCCAAAAAGTCCTGGTGCACCAGGTGGGGGCTCAGCCGCAGGGTTTAGTCCCTGGGTTTGGAAGCCAGGTTGACCTGACCTGGAGGGAAGGACAACTGTAATCAGTGTCCCTACCGGTTTGTCTTTTGGGGGCGCCTCTCCAGGCAGGAGGGTTCAGGGCCTCAGGAGGAGAGGGCAGCCTCAGCCCTGACCTCTGCCCAGTCTAAGGGTACAGACCCTAAGCTGGGATCCCAGTAGCAGGATGGAACACCTGAACTCATGGGCACATTATGCAGGACACATGCCACAGGTACCCTGACAATTCTAGAAGGGGGTACCGCTCCAGGTGGGAGGTTACAGAGCCCCAAGGAGGAAGAGGACCGGGTATGGGAAAGCCCAAACCCAGTATCTTGTCCAGCCACCGGGTACAGGCCTGGGGTTGGTGTGCCAGTGTCAGGATGTCATACCTGACCTGATAGTGGGGAGAGTGGACCAAGGGTGCCAAGTACCTGGGGCTACTGTCCCTGCTCTCTGACGCCGCAGAGGTTGGAGAACCATGAAAGGCCTGGGGCCTGGTTCTCATCATAGACAGCTATCAGTGGCCACTGTGGCTTGCTGTCCTGGTGGACAGAATTGCCCCTGGGAGGGGTACAGGTGTCACACCCCGGCGGTGGACTGGGCCGCCCCTCTGTGTTGGCCATGTGGGTACTGTCTGTCTGTTTGTACACACCTGTGAGCAAGCATAGGTTAGGTGCTGCACAGATGGTGTCCACAAGTGAAGAGAAGGGTTTCCCATGGGTTAGCTTAATGTGCCCTGAGAGTTTGGACAGAGGAATCCAAATGGCATCAGATGGGCGTAGAACTGGAGTGTACCCCTGCAGTTGCTGGCCAGGGTCCATGTTCTATTGCCCAAAGCAGGGAAGCCTATCACGATAGTGATTGGTCTACCTGCGTTTGGGCTGGAAGGGTGTTGTGTTGGACACAGCCCTTTTTTCAGGGTCATCCCATAACTTATTGCCCCCTCCTGTATTTTGTTCTGACCTGTTGTTGGTGGTTTTATGACTCTGGGCACTTTACCACTGCTGATCAGTGCTAAGGTGCATGTGCTCTCTTTTGAAAATTGTGTTATGATTTAGTGACTCCATGATTGGCTTATTTGATTTACCTGTCAGACCCTAGTACAGTGTGCCATGTGTGCCCAGGGCCTGTAAATCAAATGCTGCTGGTGGGCTTGCAGCACTGGTTGTGCCACCCAAAGAAGCAGCTTGTAAAATATGGCTCGGTCCTGACATTGCAGAGCTTATGGTGTAGTCTTGGACTGCCATGTCAACTTGGCAAGTGCACACACCTATCAGTCCCTAAACCTTCACTTTTTAACATATAAGTCACCCCTAAGGTAGGCTCAAGGGCAGGGTGCATTGTATGTAAAAGGTAGGACATGCCCTTTTGTGTGGGGCATGTCCTGATAGTGAATTACAGCCAATTTCGTTTTCACTATAGCAAGGCTACCTGTTCCTATAGGCCACAATGGTCAATTTGATTATAACATCTTATAATCCTAACTGACCCCGGGAACCAGGTAGAAGTTCGAGTTTAGTATGCCCGAAGTCAGAATGTTAAAATACATCTTTTAGTAAGGGGAATTTTTACATTCTGTGTTTGAAAATACCACTATTAGAAAGTAGGTATTTTCTTACCTAACAATCCAGCATGCCTTTGCTAGGTTTGTGTGGTTTGTGAGTGACAGGGGGCTGGAGAGGACCTTGGCTCCAGCAGTCTGATGGGTCAGGGCTGGGCTGAATAGGACCTGCATTCAATGGAGAGTAGGGGGAGGAGTTTTCCTTTCACTTGCCTAAGCATTCATACAATAGAGAGTAGGGGGAGAAGATTTCCTTTCAGCTACCTGGGCCAGGTCTGCTTTCAACAATGCTGTTTCCACCTCCTGCCAGGAAGCTGCACCGGGGAGGACAGAACTGGGTTTGGCTGGGCAGTATTAATATATGGGCCCAGAACTTTAGATCACTTCTGGAAATCAAGACAAAACCTTTGCCAAGGAGAAGAACCTGAGAAGCTGAAGGAAGATTACTGCCCCTGTGCTGTTGCTGGCTGGGGTAGGCCTGCAGTGGTTACTTTATTGCCAAGGAAAGGAGAAAAGGAACTTTTTGTGAACTTTTACTATCTTGAGGAAGATCTCCAAGGGCTTTTGACGGAGCTTGCCTCCTGTTCAGAAGTCTCAGGGAGACAAAGACTTCACCACCAGCTCCCCCTGAATTGCCTTGCTGGGAATTCTGCCTACCGCTGTTTGGGTCCTCTGAGAAGACTGCATGTCGTGGGGAGCTGGAAGCGCGACGCAACGAGGAGAAGCGTGTCCCCGCCGTCGCATTTGCATCACCGAAGAAGCGTGTCCCCGCCGTAGCTGTTCGCCATCGCAACGTAGACGAAGCGTGTTGCATCACCAGAGAAGCGTGCCGCCGCCGCAGAGGTTGCCGTCGCATCACCAGTGAAGCGTGTTGCAGGGCCTGTTGCGGCTCCAAAGTTCATTGATTTCACCGCACGGCTGTCGGGTATGCACGCATCATATCCACATTGTCACATCGCATCCAAGACGCCATTTTGTCGCAGCGCACCAGATTGTCGCATTGCATCGAGGAGCCATCTTGTTGCACCGTAACCGGAACGCAATAAGAAACCAACTCATAACCTCCTCTCCGGTAAAGGAACCCATGCATCACGTATCCCTGCGCTGCAGTAAGGAACCTATGCATCACCTCCCCTGAAGCAAGGAACCTTTCCTGTGACCTTTTTGTTTGTTTTGCGTGACACATCCAAGGTACTTTGAGAGTAAAGTGTTACATTTACCATCTACATTTTAAAGTCATATTTTTAGTACAGTATTGTGGATTTTTGTAGTTTGGTCTTGTGTTAAGTCTAGTAAAGATTACCTATTTTTCTAAACAGGTGTGGTGTCCATTTGTAGTGTTTTCACTGTATTACTGTATGTGTCCTCAAATGCTCTGCACACTGCCTCTGAGATGAGCCTGTCTGCTCATGCCAAGCTACCAAGGGGGTGAGCAGGGGTTATTTTAGAAGTGTAGCCCCTTTCCCTGACTAGAAGCAAGGGTCCCGATTTGGACAAAGGTGCAAACCTTTGTCAATTTGAGAGACCCATTTCTAACAAAAGGTTAGTAAATAATATGAAATTTTGAAATGACAAAAAAATATACTGCAAAATAAAACCACAAAAATATATAAAAAAACAAAAAAACGTAAAAACTAAATCAATTAGGACAGATGGTGGGTACCTGCAGCAGGTATCTGCAACTGGGTGAGAATGGATGATAGGTGCTCCTGCACAGTGCAGTGCACAATAACACTCAGACTGTTTTTATCAATTGCAGTAAAAAGTCAGCGACGCACATCTAAATAGCTTATAATGAGCAGGCCTTTAAAACTGAACTTACACAATCATATTTGCACTTTTTTACTTTTATACCAGCATTCTGGCACTTTAAGAAAAAGGTTTCAGGTAAGTATTTTAACGAGATTTTGTCTTTTTAGAACACAATATTTGAGGTGAATGTTTTATCACTCATTTTTTAAACATTGAGTGTGTTGTTTTGCAAAGGTTTTAATTAACTATGCCATAAAAATACATTTGACCTTGAAGCATATAAACAATAAAACCTAAAAAGTGGCCAGGGGAAAGCAGCATGTGGACAGGAGTTTACTGTTGCTGAAGGAGTTATCAAAGGAGGCAGAATACAGTGGTAGACAGCAGAAGTACAGGCAGCACTGGGAAGTGAGGTGGAATGGATGTGAGAGACTCTTTGGTTCTCTTCAAGCTTTTTTCCAAACACCTGTTCTCTTATGCTCTGCTGCTATGGCCTACCTCTGTAGTTGGTCTTTTTAATATTTCTGTTATTTGCAAATGAAATGCTAGTTGTGGAATGGCAGACCTTTATCTACTCATGGGCGGGTTGCCGTCTTTACACAGACTGGAGCTTGATCCTGAATGTTTTTTGAAGGAGCAGGTGGGCGAACGATGATTGGAGGTTATTGGCTGGGGCTAAATCCTGTAGGTATATTTTTCTTTGCTCCAAGAGGGCTTGTTAATGGTTCAGAGAACCTTAAATTTGATGCTATCAGAGGCCAGGGCAGAGATTTCAGGATTATTGTCATCATGTTTGTGTAGTCTTGTTAACTCTATCCTTTGATTATTTTGGAGAAGTTTATTTGAAGTTTGTTTAGTTTGAAGAAGTGGAAGGAGCACCAGAGCGGTAGAGTGATATCTTTGACTACTGTTTTGGCATGTGGGAGAAACGAGAGGCCAGAGTCCAAAAACATTCTTTAGTTCCTAACTTTTTGGAACATTGATGACAACATTCCTAAATATTGGAGTTGCTCGGAAGATAGAGCCATGGGGTGTGTTCCTTCCATAGCAAGGATCTCAGTTTTATCTTCTTCACAAAAACACTGTAGAGCACAAGACATGTGGACAACTCAACTTACCCAATTCTATCTTTTTGCTGCAGTTGGAAAGAAAAGATAGGATTCAGGACAGAGCTGATTCAGATATGCCTGCCACAGTTTACAGGTTGCGGAGCAAAAGGGAATATCTTGCCTTTATTCATGGGAAAGAGGAGGTCCTCCCTTATGATAGCTACAAATGGCTTCTTGTCTCCAGAGGGCCTAATTCCAGAATTATATTCATGGCAGAACCAATTTAGCACATCATTCTCTTTGAGTTTTCTAGTCACTTCCTATGCTTAACATTGCAGGGAAAAAGGGAAACAGTTTAAGTAGTAGTTTGACAGGGCCCTGAGGTCAAAAAATTTGTTTTAGGAAGGAATGATATTGGCATGTTTCTGAGAGCTGAGTATAGCTTCTGAGCATGGAGACGTGTTTATCATATTAGATGTATCTACAGTGAGAGAATGGAGGATTTGTGACAAGTAGGAGGCTCAGTAGAAGTTCCTCAACACATTTGATTTTTTTTTTGCTGCTCAAACAGAAAAGTTTGACAGTGTCAAGAAGTTGGAGTAATGGAAAGGCAGTTTGTAATTGTGATGGGCAAATAGTTTGAAAGTGTGGCAGTTTCAGAATATTGGAGATTCACAACGTAATTTTTATCAATTTCGGATTTGAAAAACTCCAAATGGTCTTCACAATAATGTTTGGATGCACATGGAATGCTTTTCTGGGCCCATGGATTGTCTATTTCCTGATGAATGCTATCTACCTATTGGACTCGATGTATGCAATTTATACACTTGCATTCCTCATGACCTTGGCCTACAAGCCTGTCATTACTTTTTCAGAGGTAGATCACTTTAATTTTTTCTACTAAATGAAATAATCCTTGACATGATTAGCTTTGGTTCAAGAAATAATTTTTTTGAATTTGACAGGCAATTTTAAAACCAAACCCAGGGCACAGCGATGGGGACCTGTTTCGCCCCCCCCAGTTATGCATGTCTGTACATGGGCTGGTGGGAGGAACAGGTTGTGTCATCACTTCAATCTTAGGAGGACATCGTGGTACGCTGGGTCAGATATATCCATGACATATTTGTCATTTGGCGTGTTTCAGAACCTCTGGCTCACTCGGTAATATGTCTTTAGAGTTTCTAGACCTCCGATTGGAGGTTTACAGTTCATGTCTCAATACTAAGCTCTTTCGCAAAAGCCCTGATGGCAACAGTACACTTCATGGGACTAGTGGTCATCCCAAGAGCTTGATATGCAGCATCCCCTTTGGTGAACCTATCAGGGCTCAGAGAAACTGCAGCAATGATGACGCTTTTGAAAAAGGAAAGAACTGTAATATTGGAAATATTCCGTTCTAGGGGGTATGAGGAGCAAACACAGGGCATAGCAGCGATTCAAGCAAACCTGGCTGATGGAGGCTGTTAGGCCGACACCAGTCCCAGGATGCTTTTTGCGCATGCGCAAGACGTACAACGTAGTGTTTTTTTAATTACAGAAAGACGAGAGGAGCAGGAAGGAGAGCGGCCAAGCAGGGCAGGTGGCAGACACACAGTTAAGTGGTTTTTTAAAGAATTTGGGAGGTGGGATGGAGCCGCTAACTCCGCTCTGCTGCAGAGGCGGAGTTTTGTCTACCTCTGCATTCGCAACAGAGCACAGAGTAGGGAAATCTCTGCAAACTCTGCTGGCGGAGCGGAGATATGTTATGTTATGTTATCTGGAGTTTTATTGAGCGCTCCGCTACTCAAGCAGAGTGTCCCGGCGCTAACAGACCTAACACAGCATAACCCCAGAGGCAGAGGAGGAATTAGAGACAGAACAGCCACGTTTTACGCTCTTTCCTGAAAGATGCTAAATTCTTGCTCTTTCTCAGAGCGAGTGGCAGAGCATTCCAGGCCCGCGGCGCCAGATATTTAAAGGACCGGCCCCCGGTCCGCGCACGCCTGATTGCCGGGACCGTGGCCAGTGACAAGGCAGCCGATCGTAAGGCTCTGGATGGATGGTGAAAGACGACTCTCTTCCGCAAATAGAAAGCCCCAGTGCCATGAAGGGCTTTAAACGCAGTGGTAAGGGCCTTGAACTTAATGCGTTTCCGGATTGGCAGCCAGTGAAGGGACTTCAAAAGACCGGTGGCATGAGAACTACGGCCAAGGCCGAAAATTGCCCGTGCCGCCGAGTTCTACACTACCTGTAGGCGAGACAAAAGATGTTCCGGCAGGCCGAGGTAGAGTACATTCGCGTAATCCAACCTCGATCCGACCAGGGCTTGCACCGTTATTTTCGTATGGGCAGTGCAAAGGAGAGGGAGGAATTTCCTTAACATTTTTAGTATCCCAAAACACTGCCCGACCAGACCAAGAATCTGTGGTTTCAGTGAGAGACAGTTGTCCATCTTGATTCCTAGATTCTTAGCTACCGTGGAGTCAGTGGAAGGAGGATACATCCCTGCGGGCCACCAGGCCTTCCATCCGGGGTCAGGGGGGCACCCAAAGAAAAGGAGCTCAGACTTGTCGGAGTTGCATTTCAGCTGATTAAGTTGAAACCAGGCAAATACCGCACCCAAGCAGTTCTTAATGCTCTCGCCATCAAAGTCCGTGTTCCTACCGCATGTGAAGAGAAGCTGGGTGTCATCGGCGTACAAGAGAATCTGGGCACCGAAAGACTCTGCCAGTGCCGCGAGAGGGGACACATAGATATTAAAGAGAGTGGGGCTCAAAATCGACCCCTGAGGGACTCCCACCTCCAAAGGCGGCACTGCAGCAGAGTACGGGGGAGCCCAGACTGTCTGTTGTCGGTTGGGTAGAAACGACTCAAACCATCTGAACACTGTTCCCCGAACACCAATCTCCAAGAGTCTTGTCAGGAGGCGGTCATGGGGAACGGTGTCAAACGCCGCTGAGAGATCTAATAACACTAACAGTGCTTTCCCTCCATTATCTAGGACTTCCTTGATGGCCTCTGACACCTCCGACAGTGCCGATTCAGTGCTCAAGTTTGCTCTGAAACCGGACTAGGTGTAGTGCAGGATCTCATGTGACTCTACAAAGTCGGCCAGGACAGAATGCACGTGTTTTTCAGCCACCTTGGTCTGTGACTGCGGGTGAGTGTCTGAAAAGTTTCAGTGCCCATCCATCATCTCCTTGTGTTTGCGTAGCAGTGAGGAAAGCTGATGGCATTAAGAGACCTGAGACATTGGCGCTTTGGCGTAAGATTCCTGAAGATGAGACTGAACAGTTAAGGGTGATCACCACCTTCAATAACCAAACTGGTACAATCAGCAAAATATTGACCAAACACTGGCCTGCACTTCACACCGAAGAGAGCAACGCTAAATATGTATCTACCCAGCCAAGTGCGACTTACAGACACAATTTCAGCTTCAAGGACATGCCTTGCAAAAATATGATTAAAAAAACAAAGCCAGCATGGTACTATTCGCACTCCCAGCTTTGTACCTTGCATCAATTACAAAGCTTGTAGAGCTAGTAAGAAAGTGCTCTTTTTTGCTTACTGAGTTTGGGGAGCATTTCACTATTTATGTAGGCCTTTCATGTATTCTGTGTTTATGCCTTGAAATGCCCTTGTAATTTATTTTACATTGGTTGTACCATATATATGGTCAAAAAGTGTATATCGGAGCATAAGAGAGCGATCACTAAGCATGACAGACAATACCCTGTTGCCAGACATTTTAATTAGCACCATATTAGCCACAGTAAACTTCTTGAATTTTTGCTTTTGATTGGATCTCTCCCAATACGTCGAGGATACAGAATTCGGTCTCTTCGCAGACTAGAATCATTATATCAGTTTCAATACTCTGCACCTATTGGTTTTGCACCCTATTGGTTTTAATATTGATGAAGAGTTATCTGTTCACTTAGGTTAAACTATATTCATTTTGTAATACTATGTATGCTTCTGTGTAGTCCAATGGATTTTAATCTGAATTTTAATGTATTTTTTATTACTATCCTTTGACACAGGTCACCCGTGGCAATAGGTGGTGACTGAGGATTGGTAGATCTATTTTGGACTAAGGATGAAGACTAATTTTATGATGCATAAACTCATGTGGGGTTGCCAATTAGAATAACCATGAGTACTGGAATATTTAGAAGTAGTGTACATGGAAAAAACGTATTATTTGTTTTAATGCATTAAGATAGTAATTTTGTTTGAGTAATTAAATACTTAATTGTAACTCTTTGGATGGATTAGAGTTCTAAAGCATTTTTGTTATTAGCCTATGTGACTATGAGGTTCATTATGCCTATTTGGGCTAGATTTTTCTGCTATTAGCTTTTTGATTTGTTTGTTTTATATTGCTGGTCTGGTAAAACCGAAACCTTTATCTTGAATTTTAAACCAGCATTATACATTTACCAATAAAGCTTCTTATGTATAGTATCAGTATCTTTTCCCACTTGGGCAGTGAGTTACTGCACTTGGTTTTTAACATGCATTTTGACATAGGTGAATGTGGTCCCACTATGTAATTATGCTTGTGTAAACTGGCACTCTTAGAATAACCAATGCCCTGAGAACATACACCGATAGAGTCCCAAATAATAAAATAATAATCAGTTCGTTGTCCTCTTGTCATCAAATTTTCGGTTTATTCAAGCATGTATTTAAGCCTCACACCAGCCAACACGTGTTTTGTCTTTAGGTGTGGTCACCCTACGACTTCTTCAGGGATGGAATTGGTGAAGGTGTTACACCCAAGCCGATGTTTGCCACATTCTCAAAATCACAGAGGCAAGTCGCTGCTAGTCAAAGAACTATTGTTCATAAAGTGAATTGATCCACACATGATATCTGTGACAAATGAAACTAAATCAGTACATGCATCATGTCCTAATTACATAAAGTCCTTTTGTGGTGTTTGTAATAGCCACTACCACCAAAGAGAGAAATGCAAATAGGTATATCCCCATGCAAAGTAAGCATGGAAAGGAAGGAAAGCTGTGCATTATAATAAGGATTCACTGTTTTCCGTTTTTACTGATTTTTACAGATAAATACAGACAGAAAACCATATATTTTTATTGTGTGTATTTATTTTTGAATGTGGATAAAAACAGAAATTGGGTGTTTTTTGAGTCATTCTAAATACAGTTTCCCATGACTGCTAAGCCAATAACTGTGTGAATTGATGGGTAAGGGGGTTACAAATTAAAGGAATTTTAGTAAAGAGGCTTAAACAGCAGTAGATATGCAGAAGGCTGATACTGACATATGTTTATTTTCATATAAGTGCATTGAGTTATCTTCTGCGGGTGTCCATATCACTGAAACCTCACAGGCATTCAAGCATGACTGCATATTTATTGGTTAAATGAATGTGGAAATATATCAGTTTCAGCTTCATTTTTTGCACATACCTATAATAAATATGGATAAATACAGATAAAGTTGAAAAAAATAAATATGGACGTAGCACTGTGCAAAAACGCGTAGGGGGCATTTTTTAATTGCTCGCGGTCCTCAATATCAAGTTGGCGACCGCGAGCGAGCAAAATGACATCCCGCCAAGACTTTTTCCCTGTTCGTGATCAGCAACATCAAGTTGCCGATCGCGAGCGTGGAAAATAAACCTCACTGCGAGATTCTCCACGCGGGGAGGTCAGGCTTCTCATTGCGACCGCTCACGATGAGAAACTACCAATCCACGTTGAGAAAGCTGCAGCTCAAGTAAAAATCTACTCGAGCGGCAGAAAACGACCGCTTGCACTGTGCAAGATGCCGTTTGCAATGATTGCACAGTGCGCACAAGCATCCGGCGCTGTGCAATCATTGTAAACAGCATTTCCCTACCGCACTACGCAGTTTGTGTAGTGCTACGCAGTAGCTCACGTAGTGCGAAGTGCCCTTCGCGTAGCTACGCGTAGTGCTACTTCGCGAACTTCGCCCAGGGTTAAAATACCATGAAACCGGGAGCCCTAATTATAAACCTATCCTAACTGAAATATGAAAGGTAAAATACCTGTATATCTTAACATATACTAGATGAGGGAAAAAGAAAACGTACATGTCAAACTTAAATGTTTCTAAACGTAATACTATGTGTCGGTTCGTTTGTGACAAGAAACAATATAAAATTCCTATCAGAACTGACCCCGGGCGAAGCTGGCGGAGTGGGACTACGTGGAGGTCCACGGAGTTGGGAACAAACTCCATCCCCCTATTGAAAATTAATTATGAATTAATTAAAACAAAAACGCTTACCTATTCTGTGGCGTCCCCGGCCTACCCTCCTCTTCTTTGCCGTCTCTGGTGATCATTTCAAAAACTGCGCATGCACATGCACCTGCGCATGCACATGCGCCTGCGCATGCACATATCTTGCCATTTCTTGGCATCTAATGGCAGCTGGTGAGGGGAAAAACATGTAACCAACTGTGGGAGCATGTACTATTATAAACAGTCACAATTTAATGTTGCTGTTAATGTTGCATCTCCTCCTCTCATCCATTATAGTGTACAGACAGTAATCTTGGAGTGTGTAACTTTGTTGTTTTAGTCTAAATTACACATGAGGCTTCCTCATTTTAAACATCCTTTCCCACGATTGGGACTCCATTTCTAACTTTCTGGTGAAGCAAAAGATACATTAGCTAACAATGCACGAAAACAAATCATCTGAAAGTGAATGAACAATATTTTGCATGCCTTTTTTTTCATGGCATCATCCCTTATTAATAAAACAAGTATGTTAAGTTAATTTTATGTGCTGCATTCTATGTGATTCTTGTTCATATGTCTACTAAATAATAAATTCTAAATAAACATTCAAAATTATTTTCAGTATCAGAAAAAACATTTTTCTAGAGGTAAGTGGAACATTTATTTAATGAAAACATGATCATGGATAGGTCAAGAATTTAAAATGTGATGCATGTATCAGCACATTTAAGTCAAACTACAAATCAGTTTTAAACAGTGTTGACGCCTAGTATGTGTAAGTGTGGGTTATTGCTACATTTTGCACATTTTAAACACATTTTATTAATTTAAGTCTGAATGTTAATATTACAATTATATATTTACTATACAATTTTGCTAAAAGAAAGGCCTCTAGAATTCCCTGCTCTGAACCATGACATTTACGCATGTGATTCCCCCAAAGCTCACTTTCATCTTCAGCTGAGTCTTCTTCTTGTCTAACGGAATAAATAGACTGGTAATGCCTGACATATTCACTTTGTATTATATTTTCGTCTGTAATGCCGCTCTTAGTGAGTCTATCGCTTAGTGCATGTACTCAATTCTGAGCGTGTTTGTCTTTTATTTGCCAGGATAGGAACCTGCCTGTAAACTTGCTCTCTTCATACACTTGCTGGAGATAAGCAGAGTTAGCTGTGTAAACTTTGGTGTAGTATTAACCTTGCATCTCCTTGCAATTAGGAAATAATCAAGCCTAGCGGCTGAGTTATGTTTCGCTGAATAGCATGAATACTCTTTTTTCTCTGGGTATCTTGACTCACAGCAGTCTACTAAATTTAAATTTGTCATGCATTCCTTTAATGCAGCTCCTACCCGTGTTTTATTTGTTTCCTCAACCCTGAAGATGAATCTAGACCTGGATTCTGTAAATAATAAAAATTCCCGCCTAGAATTATCGATCCAGGAATTAGCAGTAATGCTTGATAGAGATCCATCAGAGGAGCGGGGTTATCCTCTATTGGGGCATAAATCATCCATATAGTCATCTTAGTGTTGTTGATTATACCATTAACTGGTCCCCACCTGCCGTCTTTGTCTATCTGAGAGTATGTAATCTGAAAGAGGAAGAATTTTTTGTCGAAGAAAGATGGCTACTACCTGCCTACTGCTGAAACATATTGAATAGAAGTTTCCTATTAGCTACATAGTGGGTCTCCTACAAGAGGACAATATCTGGGGATGCCTTTTAGCCATTCTTCCACAGCCCGCGTTTTAATTTTATTATTCAGGCTGTTGGCATTAAAGGAGAGAATTCTAACACAGTCTTTAGCTGCCTTTTGGTTAAGTGCCATTACTGGTAAGGAAACGTATTCAACCTAAAATATACCTGTATGTTTTCTTGGCCCATTTGTAGAAATAAGCCACAATAGATCAAATAAATATAAAGTGACAATACAGGTAATAGTTTTGAACAATAGTGTGATTTACCTAAAGATTTATTTGCACAAGACTGAGTTAAAAACATGATTGATAGGCAATTGACAAATAAAGTGACAATGCTGTTAGAAATAATAATTACTGTAAGCATCTGTGTGTTTCCCTGTCACTCTTGGCACTTAAATAACTTCATCAGGCGCCAAAAGAAGATATGACTCGACAAGGTGCTTAATCTATATGTCACATAAATATAAAGTGACAGTGCAAGTAAAGTGCTTAGTAGGAATACACAGAATATACTTCTCCTAAAGTAAATTACATACTGATGTGCTAAAGGCATGGTTTGTAAATAGTTGACAATCAAAGTGTCAGCGCAATTAAAGTGCTTATTTGAGAACAGACTTATAATTTCCTGAAGACATACCACCCCTTTATCTTCTAAACACTCTACCGAGTATCTTAGATATTTCCTAAAAAAGTCTTGGCATTAGCAATCGCCTACGAGGTGGCTAACATATATTACAATACTAGACCATGTACCAGAAAAAATGTCCGTTCATCGTAGGTCCAAGTAACATGACCATGAATGGCAAATAGCGCCTAAAGTGCATAGAAAGAACACGGCACTACCTTGAGCTCTTGCTTGATTGTTGTAAATATCTTTCCCTGCCATCTTGTGGGTGTCTCGAGAATTAAAATAACTATCTCATTTTTTACGCCTATGCTTCCCCTTCACACCCTGTGCACTCCTCCACCCATATGTGTTCCCCTCCCTGTGTGTGCTGAAGAGTAGCCCACTTTCCTCCCATCCCCCCTTGTGGTTGCTGGGTGCCATTTGGCTGCACCCTTTTCCTTGTGCGCTTCCACCACGGGAGACTAGGCTGCCTCCGGGACCGTGGCGGCCCTGGCCTGGGTTGTTGAAATGCTATGAGATTTGATTTTGTAAGGAACACCTAATCCAAGATTTAAGCATTTAATCTAAGCCCCCAAAAAAGTAGATATAAAACCCTTCAATGGAGCATCCAGCTTTGGTTTGCTATGCTGTCAGATCGGAAATATTTTAAGAACACTGTTAAATCAGACTGTATAATTATTGTTGTGAATTATTGCACTTAATGATTGTTGCGGTTTTTACTGTGTATGGTCTTCAACAGTGGTTCTAATTATGTGGGCCTGCTGCTTGTGGCACGAATGTATTTCTTCCTTTATTGTCTTTCGTATTATTGATTTACGAAGTATCTCCAAATAAAAAAAAAATATATATTTTTTAAGTTGAGTCCTCTCTTTTCCTTTTCAAACTTTTAAATTGTTTTGATTTCCTGTATTCTTCATTAATGGGATAATGTAATGCTATTTCTCTCACTGTGCTTTTACTCATTTCCCTGCTCTTTCATTTGTAATGCAGTATCTACATCCTTCGAATAAAATAAGCAAGTAAAGTAAGCACAGACCTATTATTAATATTGGCATAAATAAAGGGCCAGATGATTCACAAAGGTAAACTTAGAGGTTTGTTCTAAATAAACTTAGGCCAATCATCTAATTTTGCGACTTTGGGAATTCACAAAGGGCATTTAGGAGTATTAACTATATGTCCCCACTCAGGCCAGATTTCCATTCAGCACTTTATTTATGTAGGAAGTCCACTCAGGCACAGAATACCTCAGTCTTCTTTCAGTGTTTGTTCTTTCATCTGGATCCTCTGTTCATTCTCCTGCTGTCTCAACTGCTTTCTCAAGTTAAGGTTTATTCTCTTCTTCATCAGAGACTTAAATATCACTTTGTGAAATCAGAGGACCTTGTGTTAGTGCAACCATCTTCAAATCTTCACCCCTTTTTACTCCTTGCTATGGTGGTTCTTGTGATACAGCTCCTTGCAGTTGCTCATCTTGCGGTGATGCAGTCACTAGTGCTCTTTGTTCAGACTCAAATAACACTATTTCCTCATATGGACCTCTGACTCTTCAAGTGTGCAAGGTATGCACCCAGTTGGGTTCTCCTGCACACTTAACAGCAGTGTTCAATATTAAGATCACCTGGAAGGGGCCTTTCCATCTCGCTTCCAGATAAGTGACTGAGATTGTGGCACTGTTGTCGATACGGGTTTTGTGTTGCAGCTTAAACCTGGTGAAAAACGGAACACACCACATCAGCCAATCATTAGCATTAATACATATAATGTCATTTGTGATGCTCACAAGTGCAAATGAAGGTACAGCAGGCAGTCTCATCACACACCCCGTCAAGATTTCATGAGGTGAAAACCCAGTCTTTCTGTCTGGGATATGTCAGATACTCATTAACACCAAAGGTAAAGCATCAGGCCACTTCAGTGATGTCGAAGTACAAACATTTGCCGATTGGACTTTACAATACCATTATTCTGTTTACTGATACCAGAAGCTTCAGGTCAATACCTGCAGTGCAATCTCTACTCAATGTGTATGCTGCACAAAGCATCTTAAGGACCTCATCATTGAAATTAGTCCACTGGTCTGACTCCAGAGAAACCCTCATTGGGTACCTTTGTATTAAGTCTTTCAGTAACAGTTTTGCTACAGTATAACTGTTGTTTCTCCTTGTTGTGTAGACATCCACCCATCTAGATAAAATGCACACCATAACCAGGACATTTTTTAACCAGTTGCAAACAGGCAACTTGATAACGTCCATCTGCATCTTGTTGAAGAGACCACCTAATCTCCCTATGTGACCCTGTGCTGTGGGTGTTCTTTTACCTGCATTCATTTGTTGAAATGTCATACAATGATGACACAATTATTCTGCAAACATCCTAAATCTGAGATTAAATCAATTTCGTCCGAACAAGCTCACCACTGCATCCCTCAATTGATGTGTATACCCATGAAAATGTAATGCCATAGGAAACAGCAAACTGTCAGACAACACTGGTCTCCATTCAGCTGACATCCAAATGTCATTTGTATTTTGCTCACAACCTGCTCTGATCCAAATCTTCTGCTCTACTTCTGAAACATGTTCCTGTACTCGTTAAAGTTTTTTGCATGTGTCAGCTACTGACATCAACATTGAAAATACAGTGTCCTTTTCAGATTTACCTGTGTAAACACCAACCCCCTTAAGTGTGAAAGTCACTAATGAACCATACAGGGCAACTTCATCAGAAGGTCTGTTCCCAACTTGCTATGTAACCATTGCCACTTCGGTGAGCTGCACATTTATCTACCACAATGTTTGGGCAAGTGGAGCACCTCAAGAAAGCTCCTCACTTTTATATTGGTTTTCTAGAGGATGTCATGAAACGTCTTTGCGACCATAACTGTCAAAAGTCATGATCCACACTAAAGCCATACTGCCCATCTGTAAATATAGTAACTATTAAGTAGGCTGTTAATCTCCAAGTTCATGTTAGGGCAATCAATTCTTCAACCAGTGCTAAGGTAATACCTTGAAGCCATGATACTTCTACAATACCGTTAATGGCGAAAACAGCATAAGCTGCTCTCAGGGTACCCTCATTGTTTCTAGGACATGAATCATTGACAACGATTATATAATCAGGCTCTTTCAGGGGTTAGTGTCTGGCTGTAACAACTAGACAATCATGTTCGACTTCATCACATATATTTTTATTTACAGGCAACAGTGTTGAGGGGTTCATAATTTGACACCGTTTCAAAGACACCTTATCAGAAGCTAGGATTCATTGTTCATGTTTTGTGAGCCTATTGTGGGTCATGTTCTGGATTTTTGTTTGGGTGACCAAAATATCAACTTATTGAGGGACCATAGCAGTTAAAAAATGTCCCATCATATTCTCTCACTCCTTTCAAAACTGACACTGACAGCAGTGACCACTTTATGGAAACTGGGCAGTCCTGGGTCAAGGGTAGTCGAGAATTGAGCCAAAGGTCTTCTAGCATCTTCATGCATTTGAATAAGCACTAAGAAAGTGCAGCACCTTCCTCTCACTGCAAAACACTTTACTGTTATCAAGCATTTCCAGTGCCGGGGCATGACGGAGACTTTCTCTCAACTCTAGGAAAGATTTCAAGCAATCGTTCTCCCACAGAAGAGGATCAGGCACATATTTGCGTGTCAGCCTCCGTAAAGGCTTAGTCATTAGGGAAAAGTTAGGTATTCATTGCCTGAAGTAGCCAACCACTCTAAACACATCCTGACTTCTCGTTGGTTTGAGGTGGATTAATTTGAAGAATCACCTCCATCCTTTATAGTGACACATTCTTCACCCCTTTTTTAATGGTATGTCCCAAGTACTGGACTTCTTTTTGACAGTATTACGGTTTACCTGGAGACAGTCTGTGTCTATTCTTAGTCAGATGATTCAAGATTACAAACGTCTTGTGTCTCTGGTGCCACAAGCAGGTCATAAATGTATTGCACCAGAACCAAATTGTATGGCTTCTTTAATGACTCCAGATTATTTTTCAAGATCTGATTTTAAATGAAAGGTCTCTCTATATACCCTTTTGGGACTTTGTACTATTAGAACACTCTCTGTTGAAACACAAAAGAAAAGAAATACTGTGAATCTTCATGCAATTGCACTGAGAAAAATGCTTGACAAAGGTCCACAACTGTTAACCATTCTGCAGTGAATTTTATTTGAAAAAGTATGGGGGATGGATTTGGTACCATGGGACAACAATGCTTATAATCTTTCAGAGATCCTGCACAATCTGATATTTACTGGTGGGCTTTTGCAAACCCATGATTGGAGAGTTGCACGGCCTGTTAACTAGTTCTTTTAAAATCCCTTTCCTCAGCATATCATCAATTACAAGTGTTAGTCCTGCAATTGTTTATGGCATCACATTGCATGGCAGTGTTTTTGGATACATAACATTTTGCTTCAGTGTGACTTGGACAGGTTCTGCACCTCTAAACTGTCCGATATCTTTCCCTGTGAAATCCCATAATTCTGAGTTCATTGTCTCTTTCAAATCAGGGGTCAATTCTTCATTAGTTCTCACTGGGGATACCCCTACAGCTGCGTCTTTTTGAGTCATTTTAAATTTAATCTCGTCATCATGGAGTACAGTACATTGTGCAATTTAACGTGCACAATAAATATCTTCCTAACAGAGTTACGGGACTTGAATCACATGTAACCAATTGGTGTCTTTCTGCAAATGACCCTATTTTTACTGGAACATTTTTTGAAACTGGGTTTGTGATCTGTTCATATGAAACTCCTACAACTCGGATCTTTCTTTTTGAGAGGGGTAGGTTTGGAACATCCGCTGTTCTCACAGTGGATCTGGTAGCACCAGTATCAATCAGGAATGACACTGGGTGACCATTTACTTCTCACTCTACAAATGGCCCACTCTGTCCCTACCTTTGAAACTGCGCTAACCACACAATTTTTCCTTTCTCCTCAGGCACTGTCATTGGGAATTGTTGGAGCTATAACCATCATTATCAAACACAGGAAACTGTTGAAATGGATTTTAATTCAGATTCTGGAATGGGTGTAAGTTTGCTTTGAGCAATTGGTTCAATTAAATCTAGGATTTCCCATATTCTATGGGACCATTGTAGCTTGTGGGACTTGCATCATAGGGACCTGCTTTTGCATTGGCTAATGCATTTGCTGCACTGCATGTTTTGCATCAGCATTGTATTTCTTCCCTACTTTAGTACATTTTAATTTACTCTGTCTACTCATAGGTCGTGTGCAGGCCCATGTTGTTTTCCCTATGTTAGAATGAGCATTTTGCAGGCTACTCTCTGCTTTGCGCACATTACTATATACATTTTATTTTGCTTATTGACACGCTGTACTTTTGTACCAGACCTGCTGTTGTTTTTGCGTTCTTTTCTATCCTGGGATTTGGTCTGAACACTGAAGACAAGGTCAAACAACAATGCCCCTTGTTATTCGGTTTTGGTCAGGCTCTAGCACCTAGACAAACACACAAATGCTGCTGTTGGTTCGGAACAAATACTCTTTGTCACTTAGGTATGCACAGACAGGCAAAATACACACTTGGATAGAAATTTTACACAAAAGAGATCTCAACTACACCTGAGATGTAGAACTTACATCTGTGCATGCTAAAGTATGGGGTCTGCTTCAAACACACAAAGATCTTTTGATATATATTCACTTTGTTTCTTCAGAAGGGGAGAGAGGTTAGTCTACCCTGTTGCATATTATGACAGCTCCTTTTATCATTTCTCGATTACTTACTATGCTGACTGTATTTGTGTTAGGCATCTTCTATTTATTGTGGCATGTATACTTCATACTAGAGCATAATAGTTCAAATAAACATTTTAAACTTTTCTTGTGTCTCTGTCAGATCTTATTCTGGACGAGTGTGACAGCGAAAGGGTGTGTTCCATCACAGCGATTCCTGAGAGTGTCAGGAGTGTTGTGCTCTGGGTGTCTAATCATTTTTTCCTCTGTGAGTGAGTAAGAGGGCAAGTGAGACACTATAGCTAGTGGGTCCTGGGCTCACAGGTACCAAAGTGACAGTTTGACTCAGTTCCTGCTTACTAAGGTTCTATGTTCCCAAGCTGTGATTGTGCCACAGTTTGCAACTGGTTCAAATTAAATCTGGGATTTCCATTGTTCTGTGGGACCAACAGGGCTTGAGGGACTGGCATGAGTGGGACCTGTTTTTGCATTGGCTCTTGCATTTGCTGAACTGGCATGTTTTGCAGCTGCATTTGATTTCTTCCCTGCACATGTACATTTTAGTTTACTCTGTCTACTGAGAGATTAACTCTCCACACCCTCTTTCTCCATGGCTTTGTTACAAAGATAACAAGGGATCCGTGTTGCAACATCCATACCAGTATTTTGATCAACCAGAACACCTCTACCCCTAACAAATACCCCCCTGAGTAGCTTGTAAACCAACACCTTGTATACCACCTTGATTTCCTGCACATTACTGATTCTGAAACCGTTTCTGCGCAAACTAAGTCTGAGCTAACATGAATTTCACCTTAAACTTTCTCTGCTTAATTTCTTGTTCGTCACTACTGTATTTCACATGCCTCAGGATTTCATTTAATGACTTTGTTTGTCAACAAATCACACTTTGCTGTAGTAATAGATCTTTATTCGGTTTCCATGAACCATCAAAGTATGCATACAGAATACAATAACATATTTATATATAATAGATACAATATAGATATAAAACATCACATATCCATGCCAATTATAATTTAAAACTGTCAGTTCGACCGATTGTAAATGTGTTGCTCAGGGATTGTTTCCATCAGAATGGAAAAAAGCACTTGTTTTGCCGCTTAATAATAAACCTTCCCTTGATCCCTCTGACTCGAATAACTACTGCCCGATATCTTGCCTGCTACTTCCTGCTAAGCTGATTGAAAAGATCCAGAATGAGCAACTGGTCAGTCATGTCCAGGATAATAACATACTGGATTCTACCCAATTCGGTTTTAGGGCTGGGCATAGCATAGAATCTGCCCTCTTAAAAACCACTGAGGAAATTAGAAGGTCTCTAGACAAGGTCTCTAGTCAAGCAGATCTGATCCTGCTTGACCTATCAATGGCCTTTGATACTGTAAATCATTGGCTGCTGATGGAGAGGCTGGGAAGGAAAGAGGTAACAAAGGCGGGATGGAAATCGCTTTACTCATATCTCAAAGGAAGTGTACAGTCAGTTTGACAAGGTGACTTCTCGTCTCAGGAATTTTCATTGCCTTGTGATGTACCCCAAGGATCAGCAATTAACCCTACACCATTCAATGTTTATGTCACTCCTCTAGCAGATCTAATTAGATATTTTGGCTTCACCCTTATTTCTTATGCAGACGACACACAGATAGATGTCTCATTGGATAGTGGGGATGTAGCGATTGGTTAAAGATTCCGAGAGTGTATGCAAGCTGTTAGCTTGTGGATGGCAAGGATCTGCCTAAAGCTAAATTCAGGAAAAACGGAGATTCTTATCTTCCACTCTCTGCCATCTTTCTGGTCTTCTGAAGTCTGGCCTGTGGAGTTAGGCTCACACCCCATGCCGTTGAAGAAAACAAAAAATCTGGGAGTAATTATAAATGACTCACTCTCTCTCTCTCAGATCAGGTAAAATTGGTCACCTCGGCTGCTTTTGACACCTTGAATTTAATCAAAAAGATCCTTCCATTTATACCCAATCACTTACTGAAAACAGTAGTCACCTCTTTGGTGTTGTCAAGAATTGACTATGAGAATGGACTGTCTTTAAATGCCCACCAGCGGATGCTAAAAGAAAGTGCAGACGCTACAGAATGCGGCGGCTCGTACCCTTTTAAAAATTCTCAAATTTCACTCTGTTGCCGGATCCATCACAAAACTTCACTGGCTCCCCGTGAGGTAGAGAATGCTTTTTAAGGCTCTATGCACTGTCTACAAGGCCTTGCAAAACCAAGGTTCTGAATTTCTTAATAACAGTTCCAGATGGTCCTCACCTTCCAGATCTTTAAGATCCACTTCAGCCAAATTGGTGCCTGTACCTAGGTACAAGCGAGCTGGAAGAGGCTTTGCCGTAGGAGCCTCAAAAGCCTCGAACAACCTTCCCCTTCACATTCAATCTATGCCATATCTGCTGGCATTCAGGAAATCACGAAGGAAGAACTAGTGTGTACGCTAAGTGTAAACTAACAGGAAAACCTAAATCTCCCTCCCAAGGTGACTGATGGGCATCCTTACCTGATCACTACGTGGGTTTGTTGAAGGAATGACCCTAGATAAACATACACTTGGGAGGGAGATTTAGGTTTTCCTGTTAGTTTACACTTAGCGTACACACTAGTTCTTCCTTTCTAGTCCCTTTGATATTTTTGTGTAGTTCAATATGTATAGGGAGCATGTCAGAGCCTGGTCTTAAAATTCCCCTTGGTCCTAATTAACTGTTGTTGTTTATTCAGGAAATCACTACAAACCTGACTTTTTACGTCCTACTAAAGTCTCTTCTGGGCTATTTCTCTTGTGGTCTTTCAGATAACGCCAAGATGCTCCTGGGCATTCGAACACTTAACAAAACTACGTCACGTAACATAACATAAATTCTCATAACCTTTGCAAACCTAACTTTTTAAACCAATCAAAAACAAATTTGACCCATGGTACTTGCTTTGCCCCCCTAGGGCCTCATTTATGAGGCCTTGCGTGAGTTTTGCGCTTCCGATGCGTCACTTTTTGTGATGCATCGGCGGCGTGAAACTTGACTCCTGATGCGCACTATTTACAAAGTGACGCATCTAAGCAGATGCGTCACTTTGTAAACCCCTGCGCTACATTATACCTGCGTCAGTTATAATGTATGCAGAGGGGGCGTTCACCCGCAAAAAGCCTCGTAATAGTGACGCAGTGAAATCTATGAGATTTCACTGCGTCACTTTTAGGACGCTGTTGCGTCAAAATATTGCGCCTGCCTCACAGCAGGCGTAAGACTGACGCAAGTCCTTTCACATGGGGCTTTCCCCATGTGAAAGGAAGCATTGCTGGAGTTGCGTCACTTTTGTGACACACTCCAGCAATGCGTCACTTTTGCGCCTACAGATACGTCAGAAATATGGACGTATCTGTAACTCCTTGCGACATGATGCGTCATATTATAAATATGATGCATCAATCATGTCGCAGGGAGAGCGCAGTGAAAAGTGACGCATCGCTGTTTTCACGCAGCGATGCGTCACTTTTCATAAATGAGGCCCCTAACATTTAGCAGATCTATACAGGGTATAAAGCAGGAATATCGACGGGATAATATCGACTAGCATAAATATCGAGGTAAGAATATCGACTGTAAAAAATATCGTTGTAGTAAATATCGTTGTTGTAAATATCGTTTTTGTAGAATGACAAAAATATCGTCAAAATAAAATATCGTTGAATAGAATATCGTTTAGAGAAATATCGTTGAATATAATATCGACAAAATAATTGAATGTGTAATATAAGTGTAGAAAAATTTGTTTTATGTTTAAATATTATTAATTAAATGTTTATTTTTATTATTATAGGGATAAAAATGTAATTTTTTTGTAATATTAGTAAATATTTTAGGAGCGGGTTATTGGTATTATAGGGGATAAGGGTGGGTAGTAATTTAAAAAAGTAGTGTAAATAATATGTATATAATGGTAAAAAATTAGAAAAATGTAAATTAAAAATTTTTTCAATGGCGAAATTTTAAATTTAATTTAAATTACTGAATTATTGATTGAATTGTTATTTTTTAAAGATTTAGTAGCGGGTTGTTGGTGATATAGGGGATAAGGGTGGGTAGTATATTAAAATATGTTTAATAACATTTAAATTAAATTAAAATAAATTATAAATTGAAATACGAAAATGTATTTAATTTATTTGAAATTGAATGTATTATATAATAATTTGGTAATTACGTGTTATATTTTTTATATAGTGTTTAATAAAAAAAATTCTATAAATAATACGAAATTAGAAATTTCAATATTTAAATTTCTAAATTGAAATTTTACATTTATTTTTTACATTATATTATTATAAGTCAAGTGTGTAATATTTTATGTTTGTGTATTTGTTATAATATATGCTAAGAATGAGTCAAAATACAAATATACAAAGTTTGGGTTACATTTTTAAAAATTTTAAAACTTTTTTAAAATTGTTAAAAAATTTAGATTTTTGAAATTTTAAATTTTGGTTAAAAAATTTGGTATTGTTATGTTCAAAATAAAATATTGTGTGATTGTAATTTAATAGTCTATTTTGTAGTATAATAGATAAGAGTGGTTATTAATATATATAGTGATGTTTATGTGTTATAATATCACAAATATTATTGTTTCCTGTCCAGCACTTTACCTGACTTATGTAGGATTGGAGTTAGAATAATTCTTTATTATGGTTTCTTGTCCAGCACTTTACCTGACTTATGTAGGATTGGAGTTAAAATTGTGATTTATTTTTGCTTTCTGTTAAGTATTTTCTATGTGTTATGTTTTATATTTTATATTTTATAAAAAAAGAAATTCAATTTTTTTATTTTTTTATATTTTACAATTATTATGATATATAATTTTGCTATATTTTTTTTAATAATAAACAAATCGGATTCTTTTGTACATTTTTACATATATATCCCAAGTGTCAACATTTATTAAGTACAATGGTAATATAGTTTTGGACACTTTTTTTATTCATACTTTTCAGTTGTTGATGCAAACATTTTCATATTTTTTAATACACTTTTTTCAAATATTTGTTTACATTCTACATTGCAATTTTTATCATATATACATTGTTATAATACATTAATTACTATATTAAATTTTAATTTTTTAAATTAAAATGTAATATGTTAATTCATTTACATGTAATTGTATTTTTCTACAGTATGTACATAAAATTGTGTTCAGTGTTATACATATAAAAAAAATTAACAATCAAAAACATATTTGTAATATACTATAATTATTTAATATATAATTATATTAAAAATATTATTGTATATTTTACATTAATCAAAAGGTTCTTTACAAACAATAATACATTTATTACAATACATGGAAAAAATAATGCTATTCATATCTATTTTTGTTTAAATTATGGGGATTTAGTCCTATTTTAGTTTTTATTGTGCTGCCATTTTAATTTTTGAACTTCACTTTTTTGTCTATCTACATCGTTGTTTGGGTCAATTCAGAAAACGGAACCTCGCGGTTGGGAGCTGCTTCATGTTGGTGAATGTAAGTTTATTTTACATTATTTTTAACTACATTTTAAGACATTATAGAGCTAGTTGTATTGTGTAAGTGTTGGTATGTGTTGTACTTTACAGTTTATGTGAAAAATACGTGTTATTTAAGGTCTTTATTGATAACGTACTTTGTAAGATATTTATTATAAAATTAAGGTTTATGTATTGTGTAAATGAATTAATTTAGGGGTTTTCCTATGTTTTATATGTTATGTTTAGGCTTAGTGGCTTTCGTATTTATTGTGGGTGAGTTTTGTTTGTATTTATTTACAGGTGTTCGTTTTGGTGAGCTGAGGGATTTTATCGCGTAATTTTGGTTAAATACAGCTAAATGTTTAACTACATTTCTTGATTTTTCGGGGTTTTGGAGCGTTTTTATCGTCATTATTTTTCTCGTTTTTTATGGTTCCGTTCTCGAGAGGATTGCTACGTGGGACCCTTATAAAACAGTTGGTTTTTTCCATTTTGTGGGGATTTTTGTAAACAATGTGGATTTATTTATGTTCTATTCGTCTTGAAACCATCTTTTTGGAACACATTCTACAGCTGCACAACACTTAAGTTATTATTATATTTTAGATTGGGGTGGATTGAGCTATATTGTGCAATTTTGTTTAATGTCGTTTTATTATGTCTTGTAATAATAGATTACATTTATTTTTACATGACATAATGTAACTACATTAAATAAAAAGGTTTGTTTTATTTATTGTTTAAAATGTTTTTATTTGTTGCTTGTTAAAGGATAGATTTTGCTATTAGTTCTAAGTATTCAATACCTTCAATACTTGGGTACATTCTGACTTTTTGCTGTAGGTATTCGTACATATTTAATGTTTGTTTACTTAGTTTAGGGCCGATTTTAGATAGAGATTGCTCTATTCTTAGTTCTTGGTAGCTTTGCTCTTTTTTGATGCTTTGGATTCGTTTATGAAGTGTGGGTTGTGTTCTTCCTATTGTGGCTTGGAAGGCATTATGCCATCCTTCGACCGCGTTGTTGGTTTTGGCTTTCTGTGCCATAGTACTAGCATACACATTCCACCATGGAATTTGGAATTTAGGTTGTCTGCGGTGGCCCGAACGATGTAATCTTCCCACCCAGGTATCTTCAAAATAGTCTAAGAAGGGAGTTAATTTTGTCTCATTGGTGCGGTAGAAAGGGCTGTCAAGTAGTAAATTGTAATAGTTAGCAACTTCTGTTGTTGGTACAAATGCCAATGCTATTAACTTTTTAATCTGATAAGCAAAGTTACTGTTTGTTGAATATTCAATGCTTAAAGTAGATTTTTGTAAGTGCCTCCATATACTTTGGTTGTAGTGATAATAACACCCTTGTATTGATGTGTGAGGATATATTTTAAGTATAGCTTGAATCATGGCTATTTCAAAGTCTATTATTATTCTTTGTGGATAGTAATTATCAGTAAATTCTTTGATAGTTGTTAAAATTTCTACGTAGGTAGCATTTGTTTTATTTGGCAGCAGTGTATAAATTAAAGGGATATTTGTTTCTTGGTACTCACCATGGATGGTGTAAAGTTGATAGAAAGGTTTGGGACATACTTTAAAAGTTCCGTCCATCATCCAGGTTTCACACGATTTTAGTTTTTGCAAATTGCTATTTGTTGCAAAAAGTAAAATTCTTTTATCATGACTGTGGTTATCATATATTAAGAATTTATCTTCATTGTGTGTAATAGTATATTCAGGATAAATTATAATGTCTTGAAAAGTTTTAGGTGCTGGTGGAGTTGGATCAGAAGCTCGTTTTGTTTTTGCAATTAATCTTTTCAAGTTGGGTATTGAAGGTAACTGTCCTGTGACATGTTCTGGCACCTTGCTTAAAACCTTTTTCAAAATAGTGGTGCTTGTTTCTTGTGAGCCTGTACTAGCTTCTCTCAATGTCTCTAGTGCTTCTCTTACTTCGACTTCTGTTACATTGGGTGGGTGGTTATGCTCATGTACATTTACAACATTGTTATCAACAGTCTGTGCTCTACCATAGCATGCAGTTGAGTAATATTTACTACATTTCCAATAAGTTTTATTCCCTTTGATTCTTTCTTGGGTGTAGGTGTAACCCATGTAGCTCAGCATAATTTTCCCTTTTTGAGAAGTAATAAAAGTAGCTCCTGTTGCCATGTCTAAGGTAGATCTGTGAAGACATATATATATTTTTTAGTAAAAGTGATAAACATTTCTTGACATGTGTACGTTAAAAGGAAAAACTGCAAAAACTTACTTCCAATGTTGTTTTCCTGCTAATTATATGTTTTCTGTTGTTATATGTAGATTTTCACTCTTTAATGTTCTGTAGTTGTGGTAAAGAATAATACAAAAAAATGATTTAGTTTTATAGTTGTTTGTTTTTACTTTCTGATTATTAATAGACACAGTGGGTATACTTACTTAATGTAGTAGAAGATGTTGTTAGTTTAGTTGTAGATTGGTAGATGAATTTTCTATAATCTGTAAAAGAAAGTTAAATTGTGTTATTTATTGTATTAGGATCTATTAGTAGGTAATAGCATATCAAGTCTTTAGCAAGTTTACTTTGTGACTTTTTACATTTATTTTAAAGCTTTCTAAGTACACATGGATAAGGCAGTTCATAATTTCATTTAATTATTATCTTGTGGTAGTTGTTGATAGGATGTTGTAGTTATATTTAAACAAATAAAAAGACCATCTTTTTAGTTTAGGGAGTTTAGCTAGTTATCGACAGGTTTGTATGATAAATGAAATGGGACTTCACTTACTTGATTTTTAGTATGCTGTGTTGTAGTCGTTGTAGTAGGTGTGTATTCTCTTGTTTTCAGCAAAGTAACCGTTTTCATCCAAGTTTGGCCAAAAAATGGTAAATTACGTTAAGTCTGTAATTGTCTTTATAGTAGTGAGTTAATTAATTGTTATATTTGATTGGTTCAATTACATATATTTTAAATTCATTGGCTGAGAACATTAGTTTGAATTTGAAAGCCGTTAATTTGTAAAGAGTTTGTAGCATCAATAATTGTTTTCGATTTTAATTACAAAATGTATTATAGGTGTTTTATTTTAAATGTAAATATTTATTACAATGTTAAAATTAGTGAAATGTTATTTAAAGTAATCCGATAAGAGTGTATGATAGTGTTTGGTAATGTTTATATTGGTTTACCACCTTTACAACTTAACTTTTACAACGCTAAAAACATTACAACGTATGTATTTACAACGCATGTTTTTACAACGTAGGTACCTTTACAACGCATACCATTACAACGTAAGTATTTGTAAGTATATAATTATATTTAAAATGTAAAATGTTTGGGTTTTTTTAAGGGGTATATTTAGGGTTCAGGGTCAGTTTAGCGTTTTTGGGTGAAGGGGTATTTTTAGGGTTCAGGGTTAGTTTTTATTTTTTGGGTAAAGGTATTTTTGGTGTTCAGGGTCAGTTTTTAGTTTTTGGGTAAAGGGGTATTTTTAGTATTCAGGGTCAGTTTTCAGTTTTTGGGTAAAGGGGTATTTTTAGGCTTCAGGGTCAGTTTTCTGTTTTTGGGTAAAGGGGTATTTTAGGGTTCAGGGTCAGTTGTCAGTTTTTGGGTAAAGGGCTATTTTTAGGCTTCAGGGTCAGTTTTATGTTTTTGGTTAAAGGGGTATTTTTAGTGTTCAGGGTCAGTTTTTAGTTTTTGGGTAAAGGGGTATTTTTAGTGTTCAGGGTCAGTTTTCAGTTTTTGGGTAAAGGGGTATTTTTAGGCTTCAGGGTCAGTTTTCTGTTTTTGGGTAAAGGGGTATTTTAGGGTTCAGGGTCAGTTGTCAGTTTTTGGGTAAAGGGCTATTTTTAGGCTTCAGGGTCAGTTTTATGTTTTTGGTTAAAGGGGTATTTTTAGTGTTCAGGGTCAGTTTTCAGTTTTTGGGTAAAGGGGTATTTTTAGGGTTCAGGGTCAGTTTTCAGTTTTTGGGTAAAGGGCTATTTTTAGGGTTCAGGGTCAGTTTTTAGTTTTTGGGTAAAGGGGTATTTTTAGTGTTCAGGGTCAGTTTTCAGTTTTTGGGTAAAGGGGTATTTTTAGGGTTCAGGGTCAGTTTTCAGTTTTTGGGTAAAGGGGTATTTTTAGGGTTCAGGGTCAGTTTTTAGTTTTTGGGTAAAGGGGTATTTTTAGTGTTCAGGGTCAGTTTTCAGTTTTTGGGTAAAGGGGTATTTTTAGGGTTCAGGGTCAGTTTTCAGTTTTTGGGTAAAGGGGTATTTTTAGGGTTCAGGGTCAGTTTTCAGTTTTTGGGTAAAGGGGTATTTTTAGGGTTCAGGGTCAGTTTTCAGTTTTTGGGTAAAGGGGTATTTTTAGGGTTCAGGGTCAGTTTTCAGTTTTTGGGGTACAGGGGTACAGGATAGAAAAAAATAAAATTATATATAAATTAAAAAAAAATTAAATGAAATGATTTTATATTAAATTAATTTACAATTTATTTTTTTCAATTAATTTATATTAACAAAATTAATATATACTTACCAATACTTACGTTGTAATGGTATGCGATGTAAAGGTACCTGCGTTGTAAAAACATGCGTTGTAAATTCATGCGTTGTATTAGTATTTGTGTTGTAAAAATTTCGTTGCAAAGGTATGTGTTGTAAAAGTATGCGTTGTAACATCATACATCCTTTATATTACTAATGTATCTTTTTATTATTATATATAAATAAAACATACATAGTGTATATACATATATGTTAGAAAAGCTTATTTTGATTTTTAATTATTATGAAAAAGTGAATAATAGAAAGGTAATGTGTATATAAGGTTATAAAGAAAATGACGATATTTTTTGTATATTAATATAAGTAGAAAGGTAGTCGATATTTGTGTAGTCGATATTAGTGTAGAAGGTAATGTTATTTTAAAGATAGTCGATAATGTAGTAGTCGATATTTATGTAGTCGATATAATTGTTAACGATATTAGAGTAGTCGATAAAAAAATATCGATATTTGTGTAATTTCTTGTTTAAGTATATGGTGACGATATTTTTGTAGACGATGTATTTGTGGCGATATTTTTGTAGGTCGATGTTTTAGTAATCGATATTTCATCATGGAACCCTATACAGAAGTCTCTGTTGTCACTTAGTTCGGGTCTAGACCAAAGACTAACCCAATACACTAAAGGTTTGAGTGCTGCTAAATCAGTGACTTTAAAAAAAGATCTAGGTCAAAATGGGATAAGAGGAAAGCTGGTTGGGATAGAAACTAGCTTCCTCACAAATGTATTTTAAGCAGTGGATAGTGAGTGGACATCGGCTCAACCCCAAATCTTGCCACCATAGAGTGCAGCACCATTTGTCTCTGCTCCGTATACCTCTAGGGCTGGTGAAACAGAACGTGAGCTCATTTGAATATAGTATCTAATGACATCATTCGATCTATGCACAATTAGCAGCGCACAGTTGGTAAACTGCCCTACCCATTTAAAGCTCTCCATTAGTTTGAACCTGGATAATCAAAGCTCTCTAAATTCAATTCAAAGAGCTTTATTCGATTTCTACAGAAGAAATCACAAAAGCAGATACAAGCAAACAAATACTATTACAAGACTAAGAAAATCATGTACTAACACAGATATGCATGCAATTATATATAAAAGGTCAAAAATCTTCAGCCACTACTGATTAAGAATTCATCCTAATATACAATTGTCTGTACATCACCACTATGTGCTAATATAATAGTTTTCCTACATCTGATGACATTCTTTAAAAAGGTTGCCACAGGCCGCATAAAATATTCATTATCTAAAAACTGCAGACCAAGCAGCTTCCAAATTTGTAGAATCTGCAGCTTTCTCTGTACTCCATAGAATTTACAAAAAAGCACTACATGGATTGTTGTTTTCCGCAACATTTCATCACATGGACATTTACTGAGCAAGGTTGACCAATCATAAGTTACAGGAAAACATGTTCATTGATGGAAAATACCAAGCCTAACACGTGTTAAAACTAATCTATCCTGAATGCCCTCCATGTTTTGCAGGTAGGGCCATATATCATAAGTGGTTAATATCATTTGATTAATCCGTACAGCCAGCCCCATTATTTCCATAACAAATCTATTTGACTCCAGAAGTGTCATGCATTCTCTTTTAAGGTCTTTTCTGGCAACTGATAGATGGATCCTGGTTTATCGTAATATTCTGGGTGTCCTAAGTTTTTCATAAAATCTTTCATATATTTCAGCAAAGGTAGGTTAAGCACTGAATGTAATTTAACACAATCTCTTATGTTATCCATATTAAGGGGTGTTTTTTCCAAGGCCCAGATCCTATGCCACAAGAGGTTTAGTTGTGTTGTAATTATGTCTGTTATATAAGCTAACCCTAGCTTTGAATGGCATACATAAGTGGAGCAACTGCCTGGAACAGCTAAAAGGAATCTAAGGAAGGCGTTCTTGACCAGTTGTAGGGGCTGAGGATCGCAATAGCCCCATACACCTGCACCATATATAGCGGTTGTGAAACATTTTTAATTGTATATGCTTAGTAGCTCTACGGGCGGTCTTTTGCCCAGCTTTCCTGAAAAGTTAGCTAAGGATTTCAAGAACAATAGCTTTCTAGCTTTAACTACCTGAGATCCTGATCCCTTCTGATCAGAAAAGGATACCTGATAAGGAAATGTCTTAGTAACTATTATCCTCTTATTGGCTGTAGAGAAATCTCTACACTTTGAGCTCCCTTTTCCACATTTTATATTGCAGGTCTTCGATATGTTAACTAAAAGTCCCAGGTTCTTCATATATGAAGTGAAGCTTGGCGGTACGCGTTGTGGCCCCAACTGTGTGCATGCCATTCGCACTGCATCCTCAGTGTAGGGGAGTATTGGGCGCTTACCAATTGGTGGTGAGTCCCGACACTGATCCGACAGTGTCTGCCCCAAGCCGTTGATATAAAGCGTAAATAAAAAGGGTGCCAAAACGCAACCCTGTCTTAACCCCCTCTCCACGCTGAATGATGCTCTGCACTCGTCCTTGTCCCCATTGTGGTATATAAATAAATAATACCGGATCTATTTTTGAATGAATGAATAACAGATAGCTCAATAAAATAAGAGTCAAGATTCGAGGTAGTAGGAGTTTCTGCAGGTTTATTACAGCATAAGGACAGGATCAGGACAACCTGCATAGGATGACCCAGCAGCTGCTGGGGCTTGATCTGGGATGAGCGCGCTGGCTTTTAATAACAATACATGAACTTATATACATAGCGCAAACACATAGCATTACATTGCAGTAGGCGTAACAGTGGGTGGAGCAGAAGGCGTGACGCGTAGCAGTCGCGAAAGATAACAGTAAAAGTAGGTGTAACTGGGAGTATACATAGACATGTGATGCAAACGTAACAGAATATGTCATGAATAGGGCGGAAACATAGGAGGAGGCTACCTAAGGAGCCGGGACCTCTAACCTAATGGTGCGCGTAAACTGGCAATGACGTATCACTAGGAGAAGCTGGGGGCTATGAACTCTGTGCTAGGAGCAGAGACTAGAGTCTGGAGGGTCGGAGCGACATGTACCTAAACCCTATCTGGTATCTGATGTTTAGGGAACATGTTGATATAAACTAGAAGTCATGTGGGGAAGAGGCTAACTTGATTCTAAGACTGGACCATGCATTAGTCTACATGTAGTGCGTGATGAAGAATATGAAATGACCATTAAATACAGTATTTTCTCTAACGTGGAGCCCTAAAGGCTAGACAATGACGGAAACTATTGATGCAGTTCAGTAGCTTAGAAATGCAGAGAAAAGAAGACTGAACTGATAGCTGGAACCATGACATACTTTTGGCAGACTCAGAGGCAGAACCAAGCTGCACCGGGCACTGCGAGGCAGGAAGTAAGTGAAGGGTCGAGGATACAGGTGGGGGCTGTATCGCTCCTCAGCGAGGCTTCAGGAGACAGGAGCTGAATCTAGGGTCCGGGCCCTGTTGAGGCCTAGAAACGGGGACTTTATAATGGAATAACGTGCACACTGGGAAACGTGGCAACGTAGCTTTACATAGGCCTAATATTCGTAGTATTCACGAGGACTGGAAAATGACATACCAGAGGTGAACACAACTGTAATTGCGTCATTAAACAGACATGGGGAATAACATATGCATATTGGTCATGCACACATAACATATGATGGATGAGGCGTAGGGACACAGAACATGGCAAAATTTACTTTTCCACATTCCCTCCTTGTCACTACGTTTCCATCAGGAAACATCAATTTTCATGATACCATCTATCATTTCATACAGTATCATTTGCTCGTCTCGAATTGTCTTGGAACGGGATTTAGAACGGGGCTTGGGACTAGGAATACAAGAGGTAGCACACATGCTGCAAATCGCAGGGCCACATTGTATACAGAGGCAGCAGCTAAATATGATCGCTACTGCAATACCTAGAAAGGACAGGACTTTCCATCCCCATGCGGAAATTATATTCCAGAACCAACCGGACCACGTCCAGGTGCCTGGATCTTGGTGTAACAGATGGGCAATTTTATGGAGTCTGGTTATAGCTGAATAAACAGACGGCGCGTTATTTGGAATGAAAATGCAGCAACTAGATCCGATGACCCTACAGGCCCCGCCCCTATCGGCCAGTATGACGTCAAGGACGAGACGATTTTGCAAAACGACAAATCTCATAGCAGATTGTTCTTCGGTTAAGTTACCTAGAGCAGAGGCAGTCTCATTTACTACAGCTTCAAGGGTTCTTGTTAACCTACGGATCAGTTTACTATTCTGGACAGGTCCTACAAAGAAGAAGAAACCTTTATTGAAATCTGTATACTGTTCTAGAGTAGTTTCAGTATAATCGACAATTGGGGACTCCCTTCTATGTCTAATGTGTACTAGATGTGTGTTTCTGTGATAATCAGATGGGGCTAGGAAAACAGGTGGCAGTAGGAAAGCAATGTAACAGGTTCCCTCCCAATCGAGGGGCAGACGGACATATGCGGTTTGACCACAAATAAAATAAGAATGACGTGAAGCTTTGAAAACAGATTTCCCACTGTCACTATACTGGATAACAGTAGTACATTCACTATGACCTACATGTATGGAACCATAACTACGGACACATAATTCGCCTTTGACAGGTAGTACTGAAATAGCAGGTAAGTCTGGAGTAGTATCAGACTGAACATTCAGGACCATGAAATTCGACGAATAATTACCTAAATTATACACTTCATTTTCTAGATCTAAACCTGTTCTGTGGGGGAGACCTTGCTTGTCTGGGAAACATGTACTGTTAAGAAAAGACATATCTGTTGAGGATGACGTTAACGTGGACCATGCTCCACACGAACCATTATGTGAGAATGGATAAGGAAAAAGTGGCAGAACTCCCTTCGGGGTCTGGAAAGGGGGGAGTCGACCACACACCCAACAATTAGTGGCATTGCTGGTCTGGTGTGAGTAATGTAACATACGGATAAATGTGTTATTACGCATAGCGAGGCGGTATGAATATTCGTGAGGAGGCAGATCACTAAACGTGTGCTCTACTGTAGCATTAGCAGACATATTTACATGAGGAACTGGAAAATACAGATAGAACGCATAGCTGGTGCAGGAAATCAAAATACTGATGAATAATACGAAACTCAGAAAAACGATACATTGAATTGAGTTATTACTGACTCTCTCACTATGGGGGTCTATTTTATACATGTCAGAAACAGTCTAACCGTTTCACCTAGGGGAGGACTTATACAATCAAACTGACTGACTTATTTTACTAGACCTGAGCTTTAACTTATACTCCTGTTGCGGAGTTTTCTCTAACAAGGAAGGGATTGTGTCAATGTCTTTTGCGGGACAGTCCTTAAGAGCAATATTCTGGCAGTCTTTCAAATCCTGGGAAATGTTTTTAGAGACTGGTTTCAATCCTTTAAAAAGTTTAATATGAGAAAGGTGGATCCATCCTTTTCTGCCTTCCAACTTGACGGCAGTACGGGTGGACAAGAGGACCTGACGGGGCTCCTTCCAACGAGGCTCCAACGGACTTGATCTGTCAAAATTTCGGACCATCACTAGGGAACCTGGAACGATTTCATGCGGTGCCACCTCGGTATTGTCTGGAAAGGCGGCAGCAACCTGTGAACGACATGAGTTGAGGGCAGACATCAAGGAAGCTAGGTAATCTGTCAGCATATTACATGAAACATCGGTAATACTTCGGGGTCTAGGAGTACCCCACATGTTAGGGGGGCGGCCGAATACGACCTCATACGGGGACAGACCTGATCTGGAATGTGCGACCATGCGCATATAAAACAAAGCGACTGGCAGAGCTACTAGCCAATCCACACCTTTTTCTTTACAAACTTTGGCAATACGGATTTTCAGGGTCTGATTATGTCTCTCAACTAGACCAGCTGCTTCAGGATGGCGTACACAATGGAACTTCCACTGGTACCCTAACAAAAGGGAAACGTGCTTCATGAGTTCGGATGAGAATGGCTGACCGTTATCAGAATATACGACTCTAGGGAGTCCATATCTAGGGAAGAATTCACGAACCAACTGCTTGGCAGTGGTCGCGGCTGTGTAATCTGGAACTGGATATGCTTCTGTCCATCTGGACAAAGCGCATACAACTACAAGGACATACTTGAAACCTCGACATCGCTCCATCTGAATATAATCCATCTGGAGGACCTCAAAAGGGTGGTCAGGGGGCTGGAAACCACCTTGTTCCACCGGGACACTTTTACCTGGATTAAACTGACAACATATCATACAGGTACGGACTTTCTGCTTGGCTGCAGCTCGTAAATGCTTGTTGAACCAAATGTTCTGGATACTGTCTAACATAGCTTTTTCTCCTAAATGTGCTGGACTATGTGCAGTATTAATAATGACTTGAACCATAGAGTCGGGGAGAAACCATGTGGCTCTACCCTTCGTTAACCATCCTTGATCTGTCTGCACCCCTCCTTGTTCAGACCATTTCTTGATTTCATCGGGAGTAGCATGTAACTGGATATCTATGACATCTTGTGTAGGGTCCTTAACTGTCATGCATGTAGTCGGGTCTGGAATATGTGTCATGTTAACTGGAATGTCTGGAGTCTGTGCTGTAAGCTTGGCTGTGCGATCTGCTAGATCATTACCTTGGGAAATAATGTCAGTGACTTTCGTATGTGCTTTGCACTTCATAATAGCGATAGATGTCGGTAAATGTATGGCATCTAACAGGGCTTGAATAAGGAGACCATGCTGAATCTTGGTTCCATGAGAAGTCATGAAACCTCTCTCCTGCCAGAGCACTCCGAAGTCGTGTACAACTCCGAATGCGTAACGTGAATCTGTGTAAACATTAACTTTCAGGTTCTTGGCGTGTATACAGGCTTGTGTCAGAGCGACTAGCTCTGCTGCTTGAGCGGACAGGGTATCAATACGGTGTGTTTCGATAACTTCAGTGTCGGTAGTCACTGCATACGCGGCGACTAGTTCTCCTGTACTAGTTCTCATACATGAACCATCCACATAAAGTGTCAGGTCAGGATCTGGCAACGGAATGTCTGTCAGGTCTTGTCTTGGCTTTGTCGTAATGTTGACTACTTCCACACAATCATGTGTGTCAGGATTTGAATTAACTGATGGTAACAGTGTAGCAGGATTCAGAACGTTGCAGCGTCTGATTTCTATGTGTGGCTGGAACAGTGTCAATTCATAACCTGTTAAACGTGCAATTGTCAAGTGCTGAGTTTGTGTTCGGTTTAAAAGAACTTCTACTGAATGTGGGACTTGTACTGTCAGGGAGTGTCCTAAAACTATGGAATCACTTTGTCTGATAGCTAGTGCTGTGGCTGCAACTGACTTGAGGCACGCAGGCAACGCCTGGGCGACTGGATCTAATGTGCTCGAAAAATAAGCACAGGGCTTGTATTGTTCTGCTTGATCTTGTGTAAGAACAGATAATGCTGTACCTTCACGTTCTGTAACGAAAAGTGTAAAAGGCTTACTGTAGTTTGGTGTAGCTAGAACTGGAGCTTGACATAAAGCTTTCTTTAACTCGTTGAAACTAAGTGTATGGTCAGATGTCCAAGGGAGGACAGTCGATACGGCTGCCTCCTGTGTCGTTAACTGTATCAGTGGCTTGGCTAGAAATGCATACTGGGGAATCCATTGTCTACAATAAGAAGTAAGGCCGATAAAGGCACGTACCTCCTTCTGGGTTCTGGGCTGGGGAAGACTCGTTATTAACTGGATACGGTCTGGTGTCAACTGCCTACCCCTCTTGGACAGTAAGTGTCCTAAGTAGACCACTTGCTGGACACAGAATTGAAGCTTAGAAGGGGACACCTTGTGCCCCATCTCGGCTAGGAAATACAGGACTGTCAGTGACGCTCGCTCGCAGTCACGTTCAGAACGGGCTGTGATCAGTAGATCATCGACATACTGGAGCAGGGCAGTGTCAGTTGGCATGTGAATGTTGTCTAGTTGTCTCTTGAGTGCTTGACTGTAAATACTAGGACTTTCTGTGAAACCTTGAGGAGCGCGTGTAAACATATAGCTCCTTCCATTTAAACAAAATCCGAAAAGAAACTGGCTGTCTGGATGAATTGGAACACTAAAAAATGCATTCTTGAGGTCTATAACAGTGAAAAACGTGGCTTCGGAATCAATGGCAGTTAACAGGGAAGAAATGTCTGGGACAACTGGGTACTGAGGAATAATACATTTATTAAGCTCTCGTAAATCAATCACTAAACGATATACTGGGGGTGCATTCGGATCAGCACGTTTCATGACTGGAATGATCGGAGAATTACATACGTTGGAGTCAGTTTCTACAACTACTCCTTGAGCCATGAGCTCGTCAATAATTTTGGATAAGGCTGCTACAGCCTCAGGTGGCAATCTGTACTGTCTGATTCGGGGTAACACTACACCTGGTTTGAGAGTCACACGATGGGGTGTGATTTGCATATAACCTACATCAGTTGGACCTTGCGCCCATAAATGCTGCGGAACATTAGACAGTCTGGAATCAAAATCTCGTAATACATAGTGACCCTTAAAGTCACGTAGGAACAATCGTATTCCCTCTGGGGAACAGCAAATAACTGCACCTAACTCTTTCAGTGTCTTAATGCCTAATAGATTTTCTGGACATGACTTAGTAAGTAACAAATCAGTAGTACGGGACAATGGACCTACTTCTAGAGTAACTGGCTTAGATATCTCGTTAACTATGGGCTTTCCTGAAAATCCAAGGGAAACATTTCTTGAGCCTGAGAGCGGAGCCCCTGGAACTTCGGCATGACTAATTGTGGTCCTACTTGCCCCTGTATCGATCAAAAACTTTCTGTCTTTCCCTAATACTTGACTGTGAACATAGGGACCTTCTTGATCTACAGGTATCTCGATGAGAGGCAAGCCTACCTCCCTCTCTAGGCTGTTTCATGAATATGGCTGGTACTCTGGATACTCTGTCTGAGCATACTGGTACATCTGTGATGTAACGTGCTGTGTTGCAGCAATAGGCTGCGGTGCTGTAACTGTCTGTTGTGCATTCTGTGGCTGAGGAGTCTGTGAAACTTGTTCTTGTCTAGGCGGACGTGGTCTTTCTTTAGTCTTACCAGTAGCTATGTTATGTTTCAGAACTGCACACTCGTTTATAAAATGACCTGGCTGTTTGCAATAGTTGCAGTTCCCTTTAACGGGAGCTGCAGGATGACTGGCTTGATTTGGACCCCTCTTCTGACTGTCTTGAGGAACAGATTGTGCAACTAGCACTTTCATTTTCGTGTCTTTCATACGTTTTCTTTCATGTTCTTGCTCTTCCCTGATTCTATTCTGGTGATACTGGAGCATCTGGAGCATCTGGGACGGAGTATTAGCTTGCCAGGTGCTTTCGACTTTCAGGACTCGGTTTTTAATCTGTGGACTTGAATTCTCGACTAATTTGGTAACGAAAAGGTGAGGGTATGACTCACTACTTGTCTTGAGACCACTGTTAATACTAAAACATTTTTCAAATCTAGAATAAAAATCACTAATATCTTCATCTTGTTTCTGTTTACAGGCTGAGATTGCATCCCAGTCTTCTTTTCTCGTTGTCAATAATCTGGGTAAAACTTGAATCAATAATTCTGGTAATTCTTTACATTTATCTCCAAGACCGGTACCTGGTACTCGTGCCTTGTCTTCAGCTTCTAGAACTGCCCAATCGATCTTTTTCTCTCCCACCTCCCATTCTTTTTCCTTTAGCTTTTCATACACCCCTGCGGGTAACAGGACCTTTAACATTTTAATGATATCTGGGTAAGTGTATTCTCCCATACGGAGCATGTCTTTTAATTCTCTATGGAACCCTGCTGGATCTTTGTCATGACAGGGAATTAATTTCTTCATTTCAAGGAGTTCCATCTTTGTGATTGGAGTGTATACAAACACTCGTTGCATTTCGCCACCCGTTCCTTTAACTGGGTGGACTTCTCGTAACGGATTCTGTCTATCTATGTAGAATGGTTTACTTTCTGGGGGTGAGACATGAACAAAATGCGGGTTCAGAAACGTTCTATATTTGTGACGCTGTTCTAGAATAACACCAATTAAATCGGTACCTAGACCTCTCCATCTATACTGGAGTAACTCGTTCAGGATATCGTGCAACGGACCTGGATCAGAGTGCTGACCCTCATACAGAGTAATGAGGTGCTGGATCATATACGTACCCACCAGTCGCTGCTCGGCTGGGGGCAGTTTCAGAAACATTTGTGCCACTATTTCGTCTGGAAAAGTGGTAGAATCAGTAATCCATCGGACTGCTGATCGGGCTAGTTCTTGTTCATGCATGGTACTTAACTCACTATAACCGATTCGTGATTTCAGGACGTGATCGGTAGCTTGAAATACTTGTTCTAGAGAACCTTGTTCTGGTGCTGGATGATGGAAAGTAGACTTGGGTTCTAGGCGTAAATGGCGATCTGGAAATCTAGATTTTCCTACATACGCTATTCTGGTGGGATTCTCGTCCTCTTCCTCTTCAGGTTCAGAGGTACTTTCTTTCTCGCTTATTTGTGCTGCTTTACGCTGTTCGTGTATCTTTATTATCTCTTTACGGATTTTCTTGTACATACTTTCCATGGCACTAATGGTATTGTGCTTACCCTCGGCTATATTATCACTCCACTTTGTCAGAGTTTTCATTTCGACTGGATCTGTAGATGGGTAATCTTGTTCTCTTATTAGACAGTTAATTAAGAACTTTAATATCATACGCTGGATCTCAGCTTTCCTTTGGGACATGGCATCACTAATACTTTCTGGATCATCCCCTGTACGGATGAAACGATATATTCTGTCTAGGTCTTCTTTCATATTCGGCAAGGTGACTAGATACTCGGTCACTCTCCTTACACGTAAGGAATATAAAACCATATTATATTCGCCTGGAACTGGATCATAGACACATTCGTTAAGGGTTTGCCTGATTTCTGTAACAGACTGATGTTTGGGCGTGCGCTGTAACGCTTGAGCATGTAATTCGAGTAATGTTAAACGCTTGTGTGGCGGCGGGGTTTGAGGAAGACCTCCTCCTGCGGCCCCTAGACTAGAATCGTCGACTGATGCCTTTTGTGCTGGCAAGGTCGGTAATTGTAACGTGGGCTGGACTTGTATAGCAGGCTGACCCGGGGGAGCTGTTAAGGGCACCCCGGTGCCTGGAGGAGCAGGAAGTGCCTGATTTACAGGGACTGGCGGAGCGCGAACGGGATTTGCATATTCGGGGACTGTATCGTCCAGATAGGACGAAATAAAAATATCAGCTGCGGTCGGTTTGTGACGTAGCTTGGTCGGAACTAATGGTGGCGGGAAATTACTAGATGCCTCTGGGGTCGCTTTTGGCAATCCTTCGGCAAGAAGAGGATACATACCCTTAATGAGGACATGCCTCTGTCTGTCTGATTGTTCGGCTTTGACTTGTTCCCCTATCTCGATTAATTCTCTTTCTTGGGCTCGTTCCTGGGATTCTCTACTTAACTCTGACTTTCTGACTTCCTTTTCCGTTCTTTTGTGAGATTCCTTACGCCATAACTCGATGGCATCTTTCTGTGACTGTCTGGCTTTCTTTTTCCATAATGCTTCTTCTACTCGCATGATACATTCGGCATCCCATGTACCCGATACGGGCCATCTATACTTTTCGTCTAACTGTTTGGTATACTCTACCCATAAATCTAGATACAATATGGCGCTTATGCCATGTTTCTGATACATAAAATGACCTGGACTGTCCCTGGGCGGGACAGGAACTGCTTCCTCTAATAAACCCTTTCTAGTTTTTAACTGACGTAACTTGGAAAAGAGCGGCATTGTAAACTTGAATCGGAACACAATACAATACACGAAAAACAATAACAATTGGGAAAACAATTCAGGCATACCACGACATTGGAAATACATTGAACAACATTATAAATAACAGTTCGAACAGAATATTACCTGGAATACTGAGAACAGAAATACAAGAATTTCTTGAGAACGGAACAGACTAGAGTTACTGGATGCACTGCTGTAACAGTACGGAACATACCGGTCCCATAAAGGGACGCATCAAGACCCGTATCCACCTAGGTGAACACTTCGTTTGTGAGTCTGGGCACCACCAACCCACGGACCAGGAGTCAATTTAGATTGGTCCTGTCTAGATACTACCCCAGCAATGGTACTCACCGGGCAGCACGGAACGAAAGGCCTCGGACTGGACTGGACGACGGACGACGAACTTCGGACTTCAGTTACAGGTGGGCCTCCGGATACCTCGGACCTTGGACTCTTGGCTTGGGCTCTGGTCGGGACTCGCCGCGTTCCTCCACCGTCTCGTTTGGATGCTGGACCGCCTCCTCCGTCTCCTCCGTGGGCCTGAGGGATACTTGAAGCAGAAATATCTGCACGTGGCCGGTATGGTTCCGTCACGGCTGCAGAGGGTCAGGGGGTCGGCGTGGCTTCACCGACGCGTGGGGAAAGGGCAAGTCCCTGTTCGGGCGCCATTATGTGGTATATAAATAAATAATACCGGATCTATTTTTGAATGAATGAATAACAGATAGCTCAATAAAATAAGAGTCAAGATTCGAGGTAGTAGGAGTTTCTGCAGGTTTATTACAGCATAAGGACAGGATCAGGACAACCTGCATAGGATGACCCAGCAGCTGCTGGGGCTTGATCTGGGATGAGCGCGCTGGCTTTTAATAACAATACATGAACTTATATACATAGCGCAAACACATAGCATTACATTGCAGTAGGCGTAACAGTGGGTGGAGCAGAAGGCGTGACGCGTAGCAGTCGCGAAAGATAACAGTAAAAGTAGGTGTAACTGGGAGTATACATAGACATGTGATGCAAACGTAACAGAATATGTCATGAATAGGGCGGAAACATAGGAGGAGGCTACCTAAGGAGCCGGGACCTCTAACCTAATGGTGCGCGTAAACTGGCAATGACGTATCACTAGGAGAAGCTGGGGGCTATGAACTCTGTGCTAGGAGCAGAGACTAGAGTCTGGAGGGTCGGAGCGACATGTACCTAAACCCTATCTGGTATCTGATGTTTAGGGAACATGTTGATATAAACTAGAAGTCATGTGGGGAAGAGGCTAACTTGATTCTAAGACTGGACCATGCATTAGTCTACATGTAGTGCGTGATGAAGAATATGAAATGACCATTAAATACAGTATTTTCTCTAACGTGGAGCCCTAAAGGCTAGACAATGACGGAAACTATTGATGCAGTTCAGTAGCTTAGAAATGCAGAGAAAAGAAGACTGAACTGATAGCTGGAACCATGACATACTTTTGGCAGACTCAGAGGCAGAACCAAGCTGCACCGGGCACTGCGAGGCAGGAAGTAAGTGAAGGGTCGAGGATACAGGTGGGGGCTGTATCGCTCCTCAGCGAGGCTTCAGGAGACAGGAGCTGAATCTAGGGTCCGGGCCCTGTTGAGGCCTAGAAACGGGGACTTTATAATGGAATAACGTGCACACTGGGAAACGTGGCAACGTAGCTTTACATAGGCCTAATATTCGTAGTATTCACGAGGACTGGAAAATGACATACCAGAGGTGAACACAACTGTAATTGCGTCATTAAACAGACATGGGGAATAACATATGCATATTGGTCATGCACACATAACATATGATGGATGAGGCGTAGGGACACAGAACATGGCAAAATTTACTTTTCCACACCATAATGAACCCTTGCTTTCAAGCCAGAGTAAAGTTGCCTCAGAAAATGTAGGAGCCATGCTCCCGCACATGATTTGGCCATAATGATCCATAATATGTCATGTTCTACACAATCAAAAGCTGCAATTAGATCTAAAAAATGCAGGAAATAATCTATCCTGCTTGGCCTAGGTGTATTTCCCGATTAATAGATTCAAATGTAATCCTTGCTCAACTGTACCTAGGCCTGGTCGAAAGCCAAATTGCAGCTTGGATAAGACATCATTAACATCAGCCCAATCCTGGAGTCTGTTTAGTACAATGTGCCCCACCACCTTGACCAAGGAATTGAGCAATGATATAGGCCTGGTAGCAGGCAGGATTCTGGTGATCACCTTTCTTAAAGATCAGCACTAATAACGATTCTGACCAGGTTGCAATAAAAACAGAGGTGCAACAAGCTGATATGACTTGTGTCAGAGGTGGTCCCTGTAAAGGAAGATTAACTTTGAAAAGATCTACTGATAAACCATCAGGACCAGGCGCTTTCCTTCTGCAAGCTGCAATTGCTCGATTGACCTCTTCTAAAGTAAAATTAAGGTCTATGGGCAGATTGGGTGGGGCAATTGTGCTCTGGTCCATTTGCATATCATCTGTTACTGTATTTTCTAATGTGAATTTATACATATTTGAATAGTGTTTCACCCATTAAACCTCGCTAATAACAATCTCTATGGTAGGAGTATCATGGGGAGTCAGAAAGGGGGCGTTTACTGCCCGCCAAAATGCTGTGTTATCTCTGGCCAATGTTGCGTCATGCAAGGCTCTCCAACCATCCTCTCATATACCTCTTACATTCCTTTAAAGTTTGAATGAATAGTTTATTTGATTAGCGCAATGAATTAAAACCATTGCTATAAAATATCAGCATTAGCACAGTAATCACTTTAGAAAACGAACTTGGAATAATACAATGTCAGGATTAAAAGGTCTATACATATAAAAACAGTCTTGTAGTTACCAGTGTTTTCGCACTACTGATCTGGGCCAAAAATACATTAGATTAAGACAGGAAGTGCTAAGCCAGGGGGCAAAAAAAGTCTGTAATGAGTTTTTGGGGTGGAGGGAGAGAAAGCGCTGGGGCCAAAGAGGGTGAAAAGAGATTCTCCAGGAGTCTCACAAACTTTCCAATCCTTGCGAGCGCTTGAATGTCTGAGGAGGTAAAACACAGGGCCGTTGCCTCCCAGCTTGACCTAATGCCCCATTTTAGAAATACGGGTTTTAAGAGTAGTCTTCTGGGGGCATCCATGGCAGGGCAACAACACAAAAGATGCAGCCATGATTCGGTGTGGTAGGTGCACAGTCTGCAGGCCCCCCCTCCTTTGAGGGAGCCCATCTGTAAAAGGCCGTAGAACAAAGGCCTATAAGGTGCATGAACATTATGTGCTTCCGAGCCACTGCATTCAGATTTTCCAGCAGATAAGATTGCGGTACCCCAGGATGGTATGAGATATTCAGGGGGAGCAGGACAATAGGTGCGTTTAAAGCCTGGAGGTCCATCCGATGGGAGATTAGTTTCGCCTGCTTGTTGATGACTTTTTTCCAGACTGAGTAAGGAATAGTCTCTGAAGTTAGCAGTGAATTGTCAATCTCTAGCGATTTTATGGCCTTTATAATCTGACGATTCCATGGGTTTCCCGGACTGGCGAAGATTTCTTTTAGCCGGAATTTTAAGGTAGTGTCTGCAGCTTTTGGTGACCCTAAAAAATATTTCAGAGTGTCTGCCTCGTAATAGATGGACTGTCTTTGTAGGCCCAGCTCCAGAGGTAGTCTTGCCCTCTGAATACATTTCGGAAGATGAAAGATTTTTTTGTAGGTGGCAACTTGGGCGTGGTCAAGACTAGCAGAGCATGCACCAGGGAAGGCCCCATAGTTTAAGGCGGGGAGTAGTGTAGCTTTGATCACCTTCAGAATGGGTTCTGCGGAAGGGCTGCTCAGGGACTGGTTCAGTCGGGTCAGGGAATATGTTATTGCACCTGCTCTTTTTTTCAAGGCCGCTAAGTGAGCTGTTGGTCTAGAATTCTCGCAGAACCAGACTCCCAGATAATTATATTTTGAAGTTGGGTTGATCTTTGCAGGCCCAATGTGCCACCTTCGACTTCTCTTGTTCTTGCAGCTGCCAAATATCAGCACCTTGGTCTTTTCCTGATTAATTTTTAGGGCGTTGGCGGTATTATATGTATGGAGCATGCTTAGCGCTCGTTGGAGCCCCGATTTTGCCTGGTCCATTATAACAATGTCGTCAGCATATTGTAGAATATGCGGATTCCTTTTTGCAAGGCCCAGTTTTGGCGGGAGAAGATTACTTTTCTCCAGAAATATTCCGCGGTCAGCAGTGTAAAGATTGAACAAAAGAGGGGCAAGAACACAGCCTTGCTTCAAACCGTCTTCGATAGCGATTTTTCTGGACACAGTCTTTGGGCCAGTTTTGACTCGTACCCAAGAGTTCTTGTGCAGGGAGATAAGGGCACCTAGCAGACTCTGTGGAATCCCCCATTTGTACAGTTTCCTCCATAAGATGTTGCGAGACACTTTGTCAAAGGCTGGGCTGTAGTCTATAAAGCAGCAGTAGAGTGGAAGATGAAGGTTGTGATGTTATCAATAGTGGAGGCCGAAGATCGGAACCCTGTTTGTAAGTAAGGTAGAATGTTGTTTTCTGCTACCCATTTTTCTAAGAGCTTAAGAAGACACCGGGCATATGCCTTCGCCTTAAGATCTAATAGGGCAATAAGTCGGTTGTTGGCTTTTTTGAATATGGGGCATAAGATTGAACCTAGCCATGAGCCTGGTAGCTGACAGGACGTGAACACGTTGTTGTATTACGGGGCCAAAGGTTCGGCCCACTCTTCCAGAGCACATTTGAACACCCCTGCAGGAAGTCCGTTGGGCCCGGTAGCCCCGTCGTTTTTCATGGCCTTCAGAAACTTGGAGACTTCGATTGCAGTGGTCAGCTCGTGGATTTCTGTCAGGGTGGAATCAACACGGTCTCTTAGTTCGATCACCACAGGAACAGCCGTGTCGCTGCAATATAGTTGAGTCACATGCTGGGCCCAATCTTCTTCACGAACTGCGTTCCCTCTGTTGGTATTCGAGGAACGAAGCTTGTTCATGTAGTTCCAAAACTGGGACAGGGTTTTGCCCCTTAACAGGGCGAATATTTTTAGCCACTCATTCTGTTCTTTTAATCTCTTGGAATCCCACGATGATTTTTTGTATGCCTTGCGCAGTAAAGCCCTGTTGTTGGCAGAGTGCGCAGTCCCATTAAATTTGTGCTGGCGCACGGCCCTCCTTAGGGCTTTTCTTTGAGTGACTAGCTCTGGGTCAAAGGTCCGCTTCGGACGTGACCCGTGGAATTTATGTTGAGTCTCGGGACCCGTTAAGAGGTCTTGTAATTTGATGATAGCATAATCCCACTGGTGATGTTGGTCAGCGGTCGAGTTGAGCATAAGATTTGGAATTTCTTCTGTGAGCCAAAAGCCCACCTTGGCAGAACCCGATGTGTCCCATTTGATTCTTCTGACTATGGTGTGGAGTTCAACCAGCGTTCAGTGACCCACCACTGTTATTTCAGCGGCGGCTGGCGCTAGCAGTTGCATCGCTACCATTAAGGGATTATGATCACTCTCGTGACGATGAGGAATTTCCATCCTAGTTAATTTGTTTCCCAGAAATGGTGAGAGGAAAATATAATCAATAGTCGAGATGTTCTTAAATGTTGGTGAAAAATGAGCCCCGGGGTTCTGTTCCAGTCTAATTTGCTTTGCTGAGCGTAGATTGTGATTGATAAAAAATGTAATCATGGCTTCTTGCTCTTTGGTTCTGATGGCAGGACGGGCGTTGGTTACCAGGTCCTTGATGTAAAAATCCCCTAATAGCAGTACCTCTGCAGATGCAAATTCCAATAACAGATCTTCCAGATGTTTGATCAATAGCTCTGTAGCAGTTGCTTTTGTGGTTTTCGTTGTGTTATGATAGCAGTTGATTAGGAGCATGGAGAAGGCCCTGCCTGAAGATGAGAGGCCGGTGATTAGTACAGTCTGCCCTGTCGTTGAGTTCCGAAGGATGGGGGTAGCCGCTATCTTGCATTTGTGCTTGATGAAAATAGAGAAACCTCCGGAGGGTCTTCCATGGGAGTTGGCCGGAGTAGCTGGTTGGAAAAGTTCATAATAGCCGAAGGGAGGTGTTGGAGCTAGAGACCAAGTCTCCTGTATACAGATAATGTCACTTTTGTTCAGATATTCCACAGCTGATTTAGAGGCAATCATTGACTTTAGACCAGCCACATTCCAGGACGTGATAGTCAGGTTAGGAACTGACCAGTTAGCTTCCCCGTTAGGAGGAGCGCTGCTGGGCACGTGTGGTTGTAGGCTCAGGGTCAGGATGCCCGTGGCGGTTATCGGAGACGTGGAGGACAGGACGGCTCAATTTGCAGCTCACCAGGCGATGGTTGTTATCGCATGAGATGTTTATGAAATTATCCACTTTCGTCGCTTCTGGGAGCCAAGCGTGAGTTGCACCCCGGGACCCCTTCAAAACGCTAATATGCTGCCTCGCAGGGGCCGCCGGAAGGAGAACGTGGGAATATTTTTGTTGTTTGGGCACCCACATTTCTATGCCCCAGTTTTCAAATACGCGGTACAAAAGGGGGTGGTGATGGACGGAGCATCTGAACCAATCAAACACTCACACCCAGTCAAAAGATCTGGGTTTAATCCATCACCGTTCTTTAGCCCACTCTGCCACCCCAGTTCAGACATGGCTATATGCAAATCAGTCTGACCCTGTGCCTCATGGGAACAGTCCAGCCCGAACTGCCAAGCCATGCCTTCCCTGGACAGGAAACAAGCTTCCGAGGACCGGTTTCTGGCATTACAGCCGTCGTCAGCCCGGCTTGCTTGAATCCAGTGGCAAAGTGAGCAAGGGACTCACGTCTGAGTATACCCTGCCACACTTATGGCGGCCAAAAGCGGTACAAAAGGGGGTGGTGATGGACAGAGCATTTGAACCAATCAAACACTCACATCCAGTCAAAAGATCTGGGTTTAATCCATCACCGTTCTTTAGCCCACTCTGCCACCCCAGTTCAGACATGGCTATATGCAAATCAGTCTGACCCTGTGCCTCATGGGAACAGTCCAGCCCGAACTGCCAAGCCATGCCTTCCCTGGACAGGAAACAAGCTTCCGAGGACCGGTTTCTGTCATTACAGCCGTCGTCAGCCCGGCTTGCTTGAATCCAGTGGCAAAGTGAGCAAGGGACTCACGTCTGAGCATACCCTGCCACACTTATGGCGGCCAAAAGCGGTACAAAAGGGGGTGGTGATGGACGGAGCATCTGAACCAATCAAACACTCACACCCAGTCAAAAGATCTGGGTTTAATCCATCACCGTTCTTTAGCCCACTCTGCCACCCCAGTTCAGACATGGCTATATGCAAATCAGTCTGACCCTGTGCCTCATGGGAACAGTCCAGCCCGAACTGCCAAGCCATGCCTTCCCTGGACAGGAAACAAGCTCCCGAGGACCGGTTTCTGGCATTACAGCCGTCGTCAGCCCGGCTTGCTTGAATCCAGTGGCAAAGTGGACGGCTCAATTTGCAGCTCACCAGGCGATGGTTGTTATCGCATGAGATGTTTATGAAATGATCCACTTTCGTCGCTTCTGGGAGCCAAGCGTGAGTTGCACCCCGGGACCCCTTCAAAACGCTAATATGCTGCCTCGCAGGGGCCGCCGGAAGGAGAACGTGGGGATATTTTTGTTGTTTGGGCACCCACATTTCTATGCCCCAGTTTTCAAATAGGCATGCTTCGCTAAGGATAGCATCCCTAATAGATTCCCGGGACCACGTTGTTACAGTGGCCCCTGAGCCCCCTTTGCCTGGTATTGAGGAAAACTTGACCGACGTAAGGTCCGAAGAATTGACCCCAGACAGCGCTGGAACGTTGTTAAATAGCCGAATAAGATTGTTTCTATTGAGGATGTTGTGAGGGCCCTTATGAACGTAGTGAGGGAAGAAGACTAGTTCAGCATCTTTTTCCGGACTTTGATGGTTCTGACTCCTTGCTGATTCGCTTGAAACTGCGAGGACATTCAGTTGTTGGGGTCGTGCTTCAGATGAGTGAATGTTCCCCTCCTGTTGACTTTTTGCTCCCGTGGCATATATAAGTTGGGGCTGGAAAAGCCTCTGCATTTGTATAAAAGAGTCCCCGCAGGCTTTGGTTGGAGCCTCTGGCAGATGGCACGTAGAACAGCCCGTCACTACACCCTCTGTTGCAGTTTGAAGGTCTCCTTTCAATACTTTTACCAATCCCTGGCCTTTGATTTGGCTGTTCCAAGCGTCTGGCATTGCTGCTGAGGGCTGTGCAGTGTTGTTCTGGCTCCCAAGGCCTAGGTCGTAGGTGGCTTTTCCTTTGGTTTTATTTGGCAGAGATCCATACGTTGCCGTTGTGGAGTATAGTTCGGTGACTCCCAAGACCGGGGGTGTTCCCACGGGGGCACCGGTTTTTCTGTGGAACCCTTGTTGCACACCTGAATCATGCTTGTCCCAGTAGTTTGCGTTTTGGGTTTTGAGGCCAGATTGAAAATTGGAAAATAAGGAAGGTCCCTAGATTGGATGGCTGGCATACTGGGAGCCGCTGGTCCCTCAAACCCCACTCTCCTTTTCGCTAGGCGTTGTTTTTTGGATTGTTTTTTCAATTTCTTTCTCTCCCTCCTTGACAATGGAGGTTTCATTGGGAGAGTAGAGGACGTGTGGTCTGTATTTTTATGGGCTGTAGTAGTGGGGATGGGTCGTGGAGTTGCTGATTTCGTCGGTGTTAGGCTGCTCAGGTCGGTGCGTTCTGGATCTGCTTGGAGGTTTCCTGGACTGGTCCCCAGCGACAAACAAGTCAAGCCATTAGGATCTGGTTCAGAAGACGGGGAAATAATTTTTCTCCCTGATGGAGAGCCGGCCAATGTAGCAATGTGTAAAGGCTCCTCAGAGGAGCATGAAGTTTGAGGCTCTAGTGTCAGTTTCACTGACCCGTTTCCATTGATGTTACTCTTCACACTGTCCAGGAGTGCTCCCAGGATTTCTGGGAGAGAGGAGAGTTTATTAATTAATGGAGAGCAGGGGCAGGGGTTCAAGTTATCAAGCGGACCAGCAGACCTTTCAAGAACACTTAGTCTGGAGCCCAGGTCAGACAGCGCTGAAGCCAAAGTGTGAATTAGGTCAATCTGCAGTTCCATTTTCTGGGATTGCCATAGCATGGCTGCAGCGATTGCGTCTTGCTTTACATGAAGGGATGTCAGCGAGACCAAGATAGAATTTATAGATCTCAGGGAAGTGAACACAGGTAGATCTTGATCATCTTGAACAATACTAGAAGAGTTGGAATGCGAGCTAAGGCCCGGTGTGTGAGCAAGGGATTCTTCGATTCGGGCTTCTAAAGAAGCCAAGAATCGATTGGATGACAGGGGGCTTTCATACTTTAGGCACTTTTTTAAAGATAGATGGTCCTTCTGACTGATTTGCAGAACACCTGGGCCTGGGCTGCGTTGTGGTGAGGGCTTAGGTGTTCAGTCTACCACGTTGCGGTTGTCAGAATATTTTAGAGGTGTAGACAGCGCTCTGCTGTGGACTTAGGTTTGGGCTTGTAACTTGGCCGCTGTATTTATTACAGTGGTATTTGTAGTGGTGTTTGTAGAGTCTGAGTCCGAGACTGGTTCGGATAGGTTCCACAGGCCAATAGAGAGGGTACTTGGTGAGACAATGGAGCTGTCCTGGGTCGTGATGGCGTCGTCCTGTGAAGACGAACGCGACTGATGATTCTCACATGAGACCAGGGCTTTGGGCGAGGGTGAATGAGGATTATTCGAACGTGAGCTTTTGAAGTGAACAGGGCTGGAAGAGGAATGATTGTCATGAACCAGGATATCTGTGTTTGTTTCCGCGTCATGCTGTGACGTTGCGGTGGAGGGAGAGCATGTTTGAGAGAAAGTGTTGCCAAAAAAGTCACTAATCCGAGGTTGCGACAGTGAGCCACCTGAGTGAGGCGTTTTGTCCTGGGGTGGCGGCAGCTGCTGCTGGATGGCCCCCGGGGAGATGGCACCTAGAACAGTGCCCTTTCTCCAAGGTAATTTCCTAAGCGGCTTGGAGGTCTCCATAGCGATCCCGCAAAAATTGCAGCTTGGGAGCGGAGCTTGCACACTCCCTGATACCCTCCAGGAACTATGGCGGCCCAAGAGTAATGGAAAAAAAGAGCTGCAGGGACAACAATCCGGGGGCAACAATCCACCAAAATATAGGCCTGCGATAGCCCAAGAATGGTTCGTCAAGGGTGCTGACAGAAGTGTGGATAAAAATTGCCAGTTGTACTTTGCCGCACCGCTCCGGGCCCCGGCCGGTCCTGACCGTCCAGGTAGATGTCCGCTCCCTGCTCAGCCCCTTTATGCGTACTCTTCCGTGTATGGCACACTCCTTTGGGTGGCAACACCACCGAAACTCCAGGTGGAGGGCAGGGAGGCAGGCTGGGAGACCTCTGCCATGGACGATGATCAGGCAGGCGGGCTTCAAAACGATAGTTGGGTGACTGGAAGGGTCTAGGAGGCCCAGCCTCAGCACCAGCAGACCAACAGACCAGCCGGTCGCTTGTGCTCAAGGCTTAGTGAGCGGTGGCAGGTTCACAAACCACCGTGCCTCCTGTCAGCCGCGTCCATGGAGGCCAGCTGGCCCGCTTCACCCGCTCTCAGCTGAGCACCCAACCGAGCGCACCACTGAGCACCACTGAGCTCGGATGCAGGACTCCCCGCAGCCTGCAGCCTGCAGCCCTCAGCCTGCAGCCACAGCTGAGGCTGACAGCCGGAGCCGAGCCGGAGCCGAGCAGAGCCGCGTCAGGAGCCGAGCCAAGCCGCTGCCCGAGCCGAGCCGAGCCACTACCGGAGTCTCAGCCGGGGCAAAAGCTGCTCCCGTTTCGTACGCCGCTCGCCTGGTACCCCCGCAGATTCCGCCGCATTCCACGATCTCCTTGTCTCCTTGGCGTTTGGCATTTGGTGTTTGGCGTTGAGGGGAGACGTGCAGCGGGAAAGCTCACTTCTGCTGCTTGCTGCTTGCAGGTTTGAGTATAGCTTATTATACTCCAATCTACATGCTTTTATTTCTTTATTGACTCTCAATGGCTTATGTAATGCATATTTCTATTTCTTATGTGCTTTCATATGCCTGGAGTTTCCCCACCCTTGATTTTTCTTATGCTTTTTTTATTCTCAGCCATTAAGGCTTCCTTAATCCCATTAGTAATCTGTTGGAAATGTTCTAAGGTTTCAGCATGATCAGAAGTCTCATCTAACCAAGCTAAAGAGCCTTTATAATATTTACCCAATAGCTTCTCAAATGGGGTCCAGTTTGGACCACTGTAAAGAATAGCCATTGGTTTTATTCAGAGTGATATACTGGACCATATTCAAATATTTTCCCTTAGTTTTTATTACATTACTAGGCAGTTGAAAAGTTACACTCAGTGGAAAATGAGTGGTTAAATAATTCTTAAGTGTTTTAAAGCCTTTGGTTCTGGTTGAGTGTCTATTTGCTGTTATCACATATTCAACGGCTGAGTTTGCACCTCTCCCATTAAATGTACAATCCAAAAGGTATCGGGGGAGTACATAGATCATTGGCAAATCTTAGGTCAAACTTAAACGAAATCTCATTCAAGTCATCCCCATTGTTTGAGTGCGGGAAATTAGTAAACCTAAACGCAAACTCGGTAAACCTAAACGCAAACAAGGGAAAAGATGGTTTGACTCCAAATGCTCTAGGGCGCAACAAAATCTATGGAAATCACTGAAAATGTTACCCAGGGATACTGCCCGTATAGCTAGCCTTAGAAAAGAATTTAAGTTATGTATGCAAATTCGTAAAAATGAAATTAAATCAGAGGCCTGGGATGCTCTGATGTCTAAGGAAGTTTTAAAGGACAGCTCGAAGTGTTGGTCGATTGTTAATAGCCCATTCCTAACAGGCGAGGAGAATGATACTTGACTATCACTGCCTTTGTTTGCCTGCTAGCCGCTCGTGAGGACTTGCCTTCAGCCTTCTGCCCGCGGACCTTCCGCCTGCCTCCCGCTGCCCTGCCGCTTCTCCAACCTAGAGCGGGGCCGCTGTGAGGAGACCGGCGAGGGGCGGACTCCATTGTCCAGTAGCCCTTGAGGTTTGCCGCGTCACCACCAAGCGCTAGGAGGCGCATAAAACAATCACCAGCCCCACTGAGCAGGGGACCATCACTGCCTTTGTTTGCCTGCTAGCCGCTCGTGAGGACTTGCCTTCAGCCTTCTGCCCGCGGACCTTCTGCCTGCCTCCCGCTGCCCTGCCGCTTCTCCAACCGAGAGCGGGGCCGCTGTGAGGAGACCGGCGAGGGGCGGACTCCATTGTCCAGCAGCCCTTGAGGTTTGCCGCGTCACCACCAAGCGCCAGGAGGCGCATAAAACAATCACCAGCCCCGCCTAGCGGGACGCGAGCGGGACGCCCGGACGAAGCCCGGACAAAGGGCGGACAGTCTTAGACAGTCCGAGACCGTCCGCGACTGGACTGGGCCCTATTCCACGCCTCTGAAGTAAGAAAAATACCCACTACTCTTTTACGCTACTGTATATGGGAATGTAAGCTGAGCATTCTACTTCCTCACCCTTAGTACTGTTTGAACTTGTGACTTTATATATATTTTCTTAGTGTGCTTACTTACTAAGTGTTCAGTATGCCTAAAAAAGCAGCCCCAACTACTTCCAACACTCTAGATAACTACTTGGTTCAGGTGGTTACTCAAATAAACAGCGAAAGGAGACAGTCACTCGGATTAAGCCAGTCACCTGTTCTCCAACCCATGAGCCCAACTCAAGCATCCTCACAGGTAGATATTCCACCGTTGGATGCTCCCATTGACCTGATGGATATTAACATACATGCAGGTGATAACTATGATCAAAATACTCTCCCGGCGGCCGATTCAGAAATCTTCGTCGTGACCGACCCTGAAAATGAAGACGACCCTGACCCTGAGACACGTGTCCAAACTACAGATGAAGATCCCTCTTCTTCAGAACAGGAAACTCGACCAGCTAGAACATGCAGAAAGACCCAGTCAAAACGAGCTGGTCTACGATCAGGAATAAGGAGGAAAAGGGCATCACCCCCTGGGAAAACAAAGGCTAAAAGTGTGGAGTATGGGGATGATAGCGTAAAACGCATTATGGATGATGAGCTGTTCCATAGGATAGCCGAAATGTTCGAATGTAAAATTAAGTTCATTATTAAGCCTATGGTCGCCAAAATTGATAAACTAAACGCTGAGATAAAAAGAATGGGTGGGGTTCAGAGTAAGGTTGTGGGTGAGGTTGACAAACTAGCAACACTAGTTACAAAATTGGTAGAAGCAACAGGGGAGAATGTTGTGAGTGCAACAGAGGAGGGGGGTGGCCAGACGCCATCTATCGGCCCGGCTCAGGTTCCAATAGGCACTAATAATCACTCTGCGGCCACAGATGGTGGTTTGGCAACACCAAATACTCCGCCGGTATTATGCCAAGAAATAGATTCCCTCCAATTTATAGTGGAAGCCTCTCCAGTGGTACTGGTGTTGGCCAATGTACCACCTCTGGCGAGTGGTCAACTGGAATCCCCAGCATCACTGTCCAGTAAGGCGCTGCATTGGCTAACAGGAAACATGCAGATGGCGCCAGGAGGGAAACACCAGCTAGCGGGTGAAATCAAGACAGCGAAAAGGGTTGCCTGGATTGGGAATCGACCAAAAAGGTTGAAAGGAGATTGTGTAGCGGTGACTTTTTCCCATCCGGCTGTCCTACCCAATGTCTTGACTAATATTCTTCCGCCCCAAAGAAGAAGTGGGACTGTTGTCCCCCTCACTCTAACATTTTTCTACGGTGAACAGCAAAATGTAACATTCCCCAAGACCCCGGGGCCAGTGTGGGACACTGTGAGAAACAGATGGGGAGCAAAGGCTCTAGCTAATGAATGGGGAATGGATTTGGGAAATAGATTTGGGATCTTATCGGGGTTAAATGATTGTGACTGACTTGAGAGGGGGCGTAAGATTGCATGCTCCATACCACCTGGTAATCACCAAGTGGGAGATCCTATAGCTCAGACATCTACCCCGGCAAGTGATATTCTCATGCCTCAAATAAAAATAATGAGCAAACAAAATACTCTAGTGGTCTTAAAAGGAACTAATGACCTTAATGATCCACCCGTTTGCAATACTACCAACAGCGCAAATGCAAAAATAACTTTAAATTTGGTGGTAATAGAGAATAGTTTAAGTGAAAGTATCTCATCCCAAGAGTGTAGGGTTAGTCAACCCACTAGTACGGAACTACCCAATGGCAATGTTTCTGCTCAATCTACCTTGGTGTCATGGAATGTCGCAGGCCTAAAAAGCAAAGCAACATCCTTGGACTGGCTAGCTTTCTTGGATACCAAGGATATAATCCTCCTCCAGGAAACTTGGCAGGTAGCCCCAGAACCAAAGCAAGGATACTTCAATTGTTTCAATTATAAATCTTTATTCGGCACTTAAAAAGACACCATAAAAGTACATACACAATATACACACATTTTAAATACAAATTTAAAAGATAAGTTAAAAAGTGAGTTTAAAAAAAGTGCATTTCATGAACAAAGGGGAAAGAGGAAATTTTCCTTACATGGGGCTCTATTTAAGTAGCATTAAAGTCAGTAATTTCTCTGGTATTCCTTAACCGCATTGCAACCCTGATAAAACGTACAATACAAAACAACGTGTGAGCATCTGCGGCTTCCTGCAGAAACCTCAGGGCCCCTTTTGCTTGTCTAAGTTTCGTTTCTTTCAGGATCCCTACTAAAAACTTACGTCTTGGGACAGAAAAAAAGGGGCATAACAAAACAAAATGAAGGGTATCCTGCGGAGACCTAGCGTCGCAGCTGCAGGTACCCTTCGCCTCCACTGTAAGAGTGAACCCAGAGGGGACCGCAAGTAGATGATGTAGCATATTTAATCTGAATCGACTCATATAGAATCGGTCCTGGCCATTATGCATAACCCTAAGGTATGGTTCCATTCCTTGTTTCTTTGTTAGTGAGCAGTAAGATAAAACAGTAGGCTTACATCTTTCCACCTCAGCTCTAGTATTGAGTGACCATTCAGAAAAGAGTTTTTTGACCATCATTTTGTTCTGGGCGGTTAAGGATTCTGGGTCTGTAAAAAATTTTTTGCAGCCGATTACCTCCATAGAGTCTTTTACGTACTTTAGCCATGGTATGTGACCCCCTCTGTCACGTTTCAGTCTTTTAAAATTTGTCTTGTGAGGCCCACTTCTGGATTAATCCAGATTTTAATCCAAGCGAGAAGAGGTTTAATTTTAATCCGGTCTTCAATATAGGGCTCCCCGACTTCCTCATGGATGATGAAGGCCGGGGTGCTCTGCGGCAATTTCAGGATTCTTCTGAGGAATTTATTTTCTTCCTCCTGGATCTGCTGCAATTGTTTGTCTAAAAAGCCCCATACTTCTGCTCCGTAAGTGACCTTAGCACAGCATATCGATCTATACAGGTTTAGTATTTGCTCAGGGGACCATCTACCCAGTCTTCTCCCGTACCCCATGATAGCCCCTGATGACGCCGCCAGATTCGCTGCATCTTTATCCACCAGGGGGTTAAAATTCAATTGATCGTCAAACAATACACCAAGATATGAGAAGGTCTTGACCTGACCAATCTTGTGCGACCCAATTTTATTGATGAATTTTCCTTTTTCTTTAACTCCTGTTGACATGACGTAAGATTTTTCCAGATTTGTCAATAAGTCGAGTTTAGCCATAAAATCGACAAAACCGTCAATCAACTTCTGGAAGGGCGCTAAAATGCAGCCCTGCCTCACTCCACTGGTACATAAAAAGGGCTCAGTCCTGCTTCCCTCTGTGTTATATCTCACGGTTGCAGAAGTGTTATAATGTAGGGTTTTTAGGACGTCTACCAGAGGTTGATCCACTCCTAGGTTTGACAATAGGGTCCAAAGTTTTTCTCTATTTACACGGTCAAAGGCCGCGGAGAGGTCCATGAACCCCATATATATGGCCCCCCTGCCAGCAATGATGTATTTAGCTGTCAGGAGGTACAGGTTCAGACATTGGTCGGTGGTAGATCTGCCCTCCCTGAACCCGTATTGGATATCTGTCAAAACCTGGTTCTCCTCCGCCCATTCCTGCAAGCGATGTAAAATAACACGGCCCAATACTTTAGCTGTCACGCCTATAAGGGATATGGGGCGATAACATTGGGGGTCGTCGCGATTCCCTTTTTTATAAATCGGGATTATGGTTGCCGTCGACCAAGAACGAGGCAGTCCTGCCACCACTGCCTCGTTCAAAACCCTCGTGAGCAGTGGGGCCCAAAGATCTATGTTGCTCAGGTAGAGGTCAGGGGGTATGCCATCAGGGCCAGGTGCTTTGTTCTTACTAAGTCCGACTATTGCCAGTTCCACTTCTTCCAGGCAAAAGTTCAATTGTGTATTTGAGCTTAACCTTGCTCCATCACCCTGAATTAATTGTCCTTTATGATTATAGAGGCTCTGGAAATGGGTCTGCCATTGTTCGGGTAAAATTGTGTTTATTATTTTGGGTACTCCTGGGTCCTGAAAACATGGGATATTAATAACTTTCCAGAATCCCGAAATATCTCGCCTTTCTGCTGCCTCCCTTAAATCCTCCCAAGCTTGAATTTGTAAGCTTTTTTTACGGGATTTCAATGCTTTTTTATATTCAGTTCTATACTGTGCTATTTTAAGATTGTCCCTAGGTTTATACTGGAGACTAAGTTTAAGATTTTTGTGCGCCTTGGTACAAACATGGTCGAACCAGCGCGGTGTAGAGGGTGCTTTACTATCTTTAGAGATCTTTAATAAGTTATCTACATGGTGTGCAATTTCTTCAAATGCACTAACCACTATTACTCCTCCCACGCAAGGATCGAGACATATGTTTATAGCGTTTTTTCCTTCTGTTATTAGTCTTCTATAAAATTTGTCTCCGTCAATCTTGGCCCACTTAATCCTCCTTCCCTGGTCCACTGCCTTTTCTATAATATCTGTTCTACGTATGAGTTTTTTAAAACCAAAGCCTTTTAATACCAGTGTCAAAGGGTTATGGTCACTAAAGATGCTTATGTCTATGGCCATATTGCTAATGCTTCTCTTTATGAGGGGTGAGGCTAAAATAAAGTCAATATATGACTGGCAACCTCTGCCTATAAATGTTGGGTTGAGGTCTCCATTTTCACCTAACTCTATGAGGTCCATAGTATGGGCCAGGTTGTGCCTTTTTGTTAATTTCTCTAAGTCCCATCCCTCAGTTGTGTGTGCAAAGTGTGGGCCTTTTGCTACAGTGCATCGTGACCAGTCTCTAGTAAATGGTTTTAGGTTGTCACATAGATGACAATTAAAATCCCCCATGAGTATTATACTGGGGGAAATTGGTGTCTTATTTAATAAATCCAGCTTTTCTAGGCAGGAATCCAATTCCTTTGTAACGGTCCCCTTTCCCATCGTGCCTACAGCATTATACCAGTTAAGTAAAAGGAGCTTGAATATTTTAAAACGATACCCTACAACTTGTATGTTTCGTGAATCCCAGTTATGATTAAACCAGGTTCCTTGCATGTGGAGGTCAACATACATTACATTATTAATCCCCCAATCGCTCTCCCCGATGATGATTTTGTGGCTGGGACAGAAAAACACTTATACCCCTCTATACTATACATGTTTGGGTCGACCGCCCATGTTTCTTGCAAGCATATGATTTGGAAATTATTTATATAGTTCCGCCATTCTTGAGATTCAAATTTAGCTGCTAGTCCTGCAATATTCCAGGATATGATTCTAAGATTATCATGGTTATCCCCCCGGGGAAGCTCTATTAAACCCCTTAGTAAATGCTCTTCCTTATCTTCTTCTATAGATGTTATGTTAGTACGGGATTCTAGTGTGATGTCACTGTTCCGACTAATTCGATCAGGGGTTATCTTTTGATCTAATTGCTCTATTCCCCCTTTTTTAGTTTTCAAATTCTTTTTACAGACCCCCCTACCGTCACTATGTCCTTTAGTACTCAATGTACCAATTCCAATTGCAGTGAACCCTTCCCCCTCTGATCTCATAAGGGTGTCTAGAGCGCTAGTTTCCTCCAGTGTAAGTCAGTCCACCTCTTCAAGAGCACTGAACCTATTCCAGTGCACATGTTGAGTTAGGAAAGGATCATACGCTGGGGTAGCTTGGTAAGGCATTTGCCGTTGGGAGGGTCTATACTGGGGTTCAATCTGTTGAACCCTGCTCATAGGAATTCTATTTGTCTGCACCGGTCTTTGGGGTGTATACGGATAAAAGTATGATAAGTGTAGGGGGTGAATTTGTGTGTGAGATCTACTAGGGGGTGCATTGCATATATAAGTTACTGCTGCAATGTCTCTAAAGTTGACTGTTATTATATCCCCTGCTATTGTTTTTATTCCTCTCCCGATCCACTCCCCCCTTCTTACTGTAAGTATTTCGCCACAGATATTTGGAGGTAGGGGTCTATTTATCTGCAGCCATTGCACACATTTATTTCTAAGTTCCAAGTGTGTTTCCCTTTTTCCCTCTTTTAGTGGTGGAACTCCTGTCAATACGACCACGAAGGGCAAAGCTTCAGGGGGAAGATTGATTGACCGAAATCGGGTCGATTTTGTTTTATTTTCTAGTGCATTCTTTGATAAGGGGGGGTTTGCCATATACTTTTCTTTTGGGGTTTGATCAATTTTTTAATTTGAAACTTGGGGAGTTCCTTTGCATTGTTTTGTTTGGCCCTGTATTATCTCATTAGAGCTGCAAAGGTTAGAGGGTAGTGGGGTTTTTTGTACGATTGGAGTTTGTTTGCAGCGGATTCATTAATTGGCGCTGCCTTATCTTTTATTATTTTGTTGGACATGCCCCCATCTTGTCCCGCTTTTGATGATACATTGTCATGTTCCAATTGCCTAATTGGGCCCGCCCCCTTATTGTTCATTAAAGATGTTAGTCTATCGATTTTAGACATAAGGGGTTTAATCAGGGCAGTAATTGTATCTTCTAAATCTGCTTTCAGGTCGGCTACCATATTGGCAACCCAGCAGGGTATTCCTGGTGTGGCGGTGGTTACGGGTGCCACTAAATTATGGTTTTTCATTTTATTTTGACCCTTTTTTTACCCTGTTTTGGACATTCTCTGGGCGTTTTTTCTTCCATGTTATTCGATTTCGCCTTTTTGTGGCACATATGGTGCTTAAATTGATATGGCCATTCACTGTATTCGTCGTATTCATCGTGTTCTCAGTAGGAGCCTGAGCACATGGAAGATCAGCAAAGGAGGAAGTGACACCAAGGCTAGTATCTGGGTCATCTGTAGCGTCTAAAGTGACTACTGAAAGATCAGTTGCCGCTTCTTGTGTGTCTTGGGTAATTGTCATTGGTGGTAGAGACATCCTTCTCTCTGTATTTGCTATCACGTTGGTTACAGCCCCTATCGTCTGCTGTAGCATTTTGTCAATTGCTGTGAGTGTAGGTACTGGTTGTGGGATGTCCACCTTTTGTTTGCTGCTAGACCTTAGGGTGGGCATCCTGGAGCTTTTGGGTGCCTTCCTCATACTCAAACACTAGTCAGACACAACATAGGTAGCGTAAATGACTGTTTGATAAGCTGATAGCGGTAATACCTTGTATGTAGCAATAGGAAGAATTCAGGGGGGTGGCCCAGCCCAGCCTCTTCTGGCCTCAGAGGTCCGTAGAGGGCCCGCTCCCGCGACGCGGGGGGTGACGTCAGTTTTATGGCGCCTCCTGGCGCGAAATTCCTCTTGTCAGGGCCGCGAGGGAGCTTGGGATATGTAGTTCCCAGCTCCCCTCGGTCCTCCAATCACTGCGGCCGCGCACGAGTGGAGGGGCTGCGGCGGCGTGGAGTGACCGGGTGGTGTCTGACAGCGTTTGCGGGCAATACTGTTCTCGCTTCTCTGTCCCCAGCGAGGTCGGCAGCAAGGTAGGGTCTCAAGTTCAATCCCCCGCTCCACCGGGGGTGACGTCAGTTTTATGGCACCTCCTGGCGCGAAATTCCTCTTGTCAGGGCCGCGAGGGAGCTTGGGATATGTAGTTCCCAGCTCCCCTCAGTCCTCCAATCACTGCGGCCGCGCACGAGTGGAGGGGCTGCGGCGGCGTGGAGTGACCGGGCGGTGTCTGACAGCGTTTGCGGGCAATACTGTTCTCGCTTCTCTGTCCCCAGCGAGGTCGGCAGCAAGGTAGGGTCTCAAGTTCAATCCCCCGCTCCACCGGGGGTGACGTCAGTTTTATGGCGCCTCCTGGCACGAAATTCCTCTTGTCAGGGCCGCGAGGGAGCTTGGGATATGTAGTTCCCAGCTCCCCTCGGTCCTCCAATCACTGCGGCCGCGCACGAGTGGAGAGGCTGCGGCGGCGTGGAGTGACCGGGCGGTGTCTGACAGCGTTTGCGGGCAATACTGTTCTCGCTTCTCTGTCCCCAGCGAGGTCGGCAGCAAGGTAGGGTCAGCAAGGTAGGGTCTCAAGTTCAATCCCCAAGGATACTTACACTTCTATATCTCAGCCACACCGAGTCTACGGGGAAGGCCAAAGGGGGGCTTGGTGACATGGGTAAAACAGGACAGTGGTTACTCTGTTCTCCAGTTGGCTACAAATAGCTCTGATATCCTGCTAGTCAAAATCCAACGATTACACTGTAAGGACCTCTTTATTTTTAATATTTACTCAAGGGGGCTTCCAGGCGGTAAACCCACTGAGGCAGTTGACCAGCTAGATATTCTTCTTAAACAGTATTGTTTGAACGGCAATGTTATCGTTGCTGGTGATTTTAATTGTTGTTTTGAACCCCTAGATAACTATGATATAGACCTTACGGTGGAAGAGGACTATATTTGGGAAATCCCTCAGCTGTCCCTATTACCTATTAAAAGATGGTCAGAGGCCGCATTGCAATTCAAAGTCTTATGTGTTGAGCACGGGCTACGGGCCACTAACGGAAGAACGGGTTCTGACAAACAGGGTGCCCCTACCTTGGCACATCACGTAGTCGTATTGATTACATTCTCACTAACAAGGAGAACTGTTCCTGTGTTGATGATATGTGGATAGAGCCACGGGCTGAAAGTGACCATGACCCACTAATTTTGTTATTTAGGTTGTTTGATCTACCTAAAAGTGAGGGACCGAGGGACAGTGTGGAAATTGCCCTCTCGAATGACCACAGGCGAATCAGATGGACCAATTGTGTAACAAATGAAGATAGTGTTGCAGCTATGAGGGATTTAACCATCCAGGCCATTATAGACCTAAGGAGTAACTCCACTGCGGAGGTTCCGGTATCTAATCTTTGTAGGATCCATGATGTGTTTTTTAATAAACTGAGATTTTTCTTCGTTAAAAAGGTTATTAAAAGACAGAGTAGGCCTGTAACGAAGGAGGATCAATGGTACGATAAATCCTGCAGGGTTGCCTACAGGTCCTTGTCAGATGCAGTAAAGACTAAAGACATAGCCAAGATAAAAGATGCCCGAGTCGTGTATAAAAAAACACAACTCAGGGCAAAGGGTGAATGGGATGATGGATACTGGAGGGATCTCTTGAGAGCCAGCAAAGAAAGATCTATGTCCTCCTTCTGGGATACGGTTAAGTGGGGAAGGGGGGTCAAAAGAGGCGAACCCACGAACCATGTGTCACCAGACGCTTGGGTTTCCCATTATGCGTCCCAGTTCGCTTCTGAGGATGGAGATGAAGATGGGTGCGAGGCACTTCTGAATACAACTGTGAGTGCTAGCTACCTATCCTTTACTAAAGTCGATGTTCTAAAAACTCTGAACAACATCCCAAAAGCGAGGGCCCCAGGCTTGGATTCTGTTCCTGCAGATCTATTTATGCATGACAAGGACCTCTGGGCTTCCTACATCCAGTTGCTAGCCAATGGCATTGCGAAGGGTTCGCCTATTCCAGAGTCCAGGAAGGGAGCCGAGATTATCCCAATCTTTAAAAAAGGGGAGTGCTCAGATCCAGGCAATTATAGGCCTATTAGCCTTATCGCATGCATACAAAAAGCAGTGGCGAGGCTTCTGCTGCAGCGTATCCATGGTTGGATAAATGAAAATGACATTCTGTCGCCCCTACAGGCAGGGTTTCGCAGCCATACTAGTACCATTGATCAAGTTTTTAGATTTATTTTATTATATTGGCGTGTAGTGCTACTTGGGGGGGGTAAGCTTTTTGCAGCCTTCGTTGATCTTAAATCAGCATTCGACTTGGTCCCTCGTGCCAAGTTGTGGAAAGCCCTACAAGATCAGGGCATCCCAATAGATATCCTGTCGTTATTAATCAGATTGCACGAGGATAATTTTGCTCAAGTCCGATGGAATCAGCAGGGCAGCGTAACTGACAAATTCCCCATTGCAAGGGGAGTACTCCAAGGATGTGTATTAGCCCCAACCCTCTTTTCGTTATACATCAACAGGGTGATCAGGTACTTTGAGCAACAACCGACCGACGCACCCAAGTTGGGCGGAAAGCTGATCCCCCTGTTGATGTTTGTGGATGATACCCTACTAATTTCGAAAACACAACAGGGTCTTCAGAAGGCCATTGGAGTTTTTGAAGTGTTCTGCATAGACCATGGTCTTGTTATTAATACAGCCAAAACAAAATTCATGGTCTTACACAAACAGAAACTTGTTAGAGGGAAGGTGGTTATGGACGGGGTACAACTGGAACAGACCCAAGTCTTTACCTACCTGGGTATTACCCTGTCATCCAAGTTACATTGGAAACAGCACACCAACCAGCTGGTCACGAGGCATGCACAACTGACAGGAGCACTCACCAAGGAATTTTACTCATTACACACTAGGCCAATTACCCCGGTTTTAAAGATTTACAATGCCAAGGTCGAGCAGCAGTCCTTTATGGGGCTGGACTCTGGGGACCCAGTAACCTTACAAAGTTGATGGTTGCCCAAAATAAATTTTTGCGCAACATCACTGGTTAACCGGTATCCACTCCCCTGATACCTCTCCACTATGACTTAGGGTCTCACAGCTTCGAGGATATGGCCAAATATAGATCGGTTGCTTACTGGAGGAGATTATGGGTAACCCCGGAACTCTCCCAGTATGCTCAGGGCTTCCTCGAGGTTAGAGACTCGGACAAAGCTCATAAAATATCATGGATGAGGGAGGTGAAAGCAATTTATATGGCTATGTGTCTATCTCCACTATGGGATGACCCTGTGAGGAATGTTTTCCCACCTAAGAAAACACTTCGCGATCTGTACTGGAACATGGTTGGGGCAAAGAGCTTTGGTCGCTGCATCGAACCATCTTTTACAACCGATTTCTTAGAACTCAAGCATGTACCGGCCCTAGAACCTTATTGGGATTGGATTACCATTCCAGGGGACCGGAAGAAGTACCATCAAATGAGGGTGGGGACATTACCACTAAATGCTTTAACTGCGAAATGGCGTGGGAACCAAAGTTCGGTGTGTCCCTTTTGTCCTGACCAAAGGGAAGACATTGGGCATGTATTGTTCGCCTGCCCAGAATATAACGCACCCAGAAGATCCTGGCTAAAACCGATTTGTGTTCAGTTAGGCCTCAAAACTGCTAGTGAGGCCATTAGGATTTTAAGAACTGATACCTCTCAGCCAGTTGTTAAAGCAATGTCTAAATTCTTTCACTGGATGTGGATCATTCGGGCCCGCAAAATGAGTTAGCAATGACCCCCCGGCCAGCTGTTACACGTTGCCATTCGATTTTGTAAAATGTACTATGAGACTGATGTATTTGGCATTGAATGAATTTCTTTTTTAATACTGTTTTATTCCTTTTAATATAATATATTTAAAGATTGTAATCATGGATTTTTTTTATTTTTTTATAAAATAGCATGTTGATGAGCTAGTTTTTTTCTTTTTAGATAAAGTTGAAATGATTAATTGTGGATTTTACTATCTGTTGTGTGGGGGGCAAGTATGTAAATGTCTTTTATGATTGAAAAATATCGAAATAAAGACTATTTTGAATTTGAATTTGATATACTTGAAATTAATATTTCAGAGGATGAATGGTTGAAACACTTTGAAGCTATATATGCAAGTAACAAGGTATTGGACCCTTTTATAGCCCCTATTGGTATGTCTGCAGAGCCCAATTTAGTGTTTGAAGTGGAGGATGTGGAGAGAGCTATAAAAGAAACTGCAAGTAATAAGGCCCCAGGCCCAGATGGTGTCCCCGCTGACTTCTACAAGGGGAATGTGAAATTTTGGGCCAAGATTTTAACGAATGTATTTAATTCTACTGTTTCCCATGGATTTCCTGCCTCATGGTCATATTCTATATTTATTCCTGTTTTTAAAAAAGGCCAGAGAGGGGATCCGAGGTGTTATAGACCTATTTCTTTAATTGATTCCTCTGTTAAAATCCTGGGGAAAGTTATTTTAAGTAAGGTGTCTGAGTGGGTAACAGAAAATAGGATCCTGTCGGAACTCCAATATGGATTTAGAACAGGCAAAAGCACCGTTGACCAGTGCCTTAATTTGTATTTATTAACGAACAAATATACTGTAGCCTCTAAGGGGTCTATTTATTTAGGTTTTATGGACCTATCCACAGCTTTTGATCTGGTAAACAGATAAAAGCTGTGGTCCCTTTTATTGGATTTAGGTATTGATGCTAGCCTGGTATTCTTTATGGCTGACCTTCATCGGGACCTATTTGTGTCTGTGAGGATGTCACAGGAAGGCACTTGCACAAGACACTTTAAATCGGGCAGAGGGGTTAGACAAGGGTGTATTCTGGCCCCTCTACTTTTTAACTTGTACATCAATGATATAGCTAAATCTCTGGATAGCTCTACTTTAGACGTTCCGCGTATAGGGGACAGTACCATCCCGGTTCTCCTATACGCGGACGATGCCGTCCTATTAGCTCGTACCCTGATAGGTTTACAGAGATTACTGAACTGCTTTGGGGAGTTCATGAATTCTCTGGACCTGGTAGTAAATATTGCTAAATCGCATGTTATGTGTATGGGATTATGCAAGAATAAAGAGAAAACCTTCTATTGTAAGGGGGTAGAAGTGAAGAGGGTGAAGGCCTTTACCTACCTGGGGGTCCTGTTCGACGACAGATGTTCCTGGGCACCTCAGTGCTTAGGCTTAGCAAAAAAACACGCTCTATGCAGATCTACATTAGCCTTACTAAGTTTCGCACAAAGGCTAGGGGGAAGGCCATGAGAAGCAATTATTTCCATGTGTAAGGCTAAATGTTTGGCAATAGCATCATATGGGGCTGCAATTTGGGGGTATAAGCAAGTTGAAGAGGTGCAGACGGTTGAAAATAAATTTCTTCGCTCCCTCTTGTCCATCCCCCAATCTACCCCAACATTTGCTGTCCACCAGGAGCTGGGTATGGGCTATGTTTGCGATTTGATTAGCATGTTTCCCCTTATCTGCTGGCTAAAAGTTTTGCTTAATCCAGAATTAACGCTAAATCGTCGAATTGTAAATGACTGTTGTACATTAGAAAGGGGTAAGGAAATACAGTGGCTGTCTTATGTAAAGCTATGGTTTGCAAAACTGGGGCGACCAGAAATGTTTGAATAACCATAGGGCATCGTAAAAGGAGATGTAAAATGGCTTAAAAAGCCTTTTTTGTCCCTAAGGTCACAGGAACAGGAAGTCTAGGAACTACAAAAACCTCTGGTTAGGGTTCATTTTCTGTTAGTAACATCACCTTCTATTGAGCCCTATCTAAAGTTAGTAACAAGGCCATATCATCGCTGGTTGCTAACAAGATTCCGTTTTAATCAGATACATCTTTTATTGGGTACCTTTCAAGGTTGGAGTAAACCAGAAAAGGCAGCACTCTGTGATTGTGATAGCTGTTCCATTCAAGATACTACTCATTTCATATTTTTCTGGGGCCATTATTTTGATATTAGGGAAAAGTTCATAATTCCACTTTTAAGAGGCAAAGGTTTCTTACAGGTTAAACCTGCCTTAATGTACTTGCAATTATTGGATTACCCATGGAATATTTTTAATATTGCGAGTTATTTTGTAGCAGCTGTAAGGTCAAGAAAGTTAAGATGCCCAACTATGATTGTGTCATGAAATTTTCTTTGTATCAAATTGCATGGTATTTCTTTTTTAAGGGGTATGAGTTTGAATTACATTAGTCTTATTGTGATTTTATTGTTGTCTACTGCGCTAAATGTATTTTATGCTGTGTGATTTATATGTGTACTTTTATGATTTTAATTAATCGAATAAAGTGGTTTGACTTGACTTGACTTGAGTATAAATTGTATTCTCTTCTGATGATATCCCACAGTTTTTTTCCACATAACACGGGCACCAGCCAATATTAAAATCCCAAACCTAAAGTACAAACATGTCTTTTTCTGTTTCGTTATGTACATACCTAAGATCGTTACACAATTGTCTAAGGACCCTATGGATCTGATTGGGTGAGGCATTGTTATAGTAATTTATCACTGCTACACAGCAATGCTTGTCGATTTCAATGGTGGTAATTTAACAATATGTTTCAGAAACATATGTGCATAGCCCTCCTTTAGATCTCTCATGTGCAAACGGTATGGCTGGGGTATGAAAGGTCTTATACCCATTAATGTATATGGTATCCTCTACCCAGGTTTCGGAAAACAGAGAATGTTGAACTTTTCTTTAAAATCTATCCATTTTGGAATTAGGGCTTTTTTATGGAAGCCTGCCACATTTTTAAATAGCTCAAGACATTGATCGTCTCTGATATTATCTTTATCTCTGGTTCTGATTACCTTTGGAGGGGGGATGAGACATCATGGGTGAAATTTCTACAGTTAATCCATTTCCTAGGCTTACCCCTGCATCAATACTATAGGTAGCTGTGGGGGAACCCATTTGCGGGCTATGTCTATTGTCTTCTAGCTTACTAGCTTTCTCTAATACTTCACCACCAACACGAATAACAAATTTGTTACCACTCTATTTCTAAAGAACATATATTTTGTCTTGTTTACATTGAGCTCCAAACCCTGGGATGTGCAAAGATCTGAAAACTTGTCAAATAGGAGTTGGAGTGTCATAGGTGTTTTGTATATGAGGAGAGAGTCATCTACGAATAAAAGAATAAGAACCTTCCTGTTACTCAAAGCAGGGGAATCATTTCTACAATTCAGCAATATGCCCACTACATCATTCATGTATAGGGTGAATAACGTTGGTACACAATTGCACCCTTGTCGCACACTGTGCTCAATAAGGATACGCCATGTTAATTCACCCTTTTTGCCAAATTCGACTTGTGCAAATGTCTTAGTATGCAGTTTAATTAAAAGCTGGATTAAGTTTCAAGGGACCCCCATTATTGACAGAACTCTCCACTTATTATTACGTGGGATGAGATTGGATGTGACTCTTAGGTCTACGAAAGCCACATAGAGCAAGATAGCGTGGCAAATCTAAAAATATGATCTGAAGCTGGTCTTTGGGCAGAAACCACCTTGAAGAGAGGACATCATTTTATTAGACTTCACCCAATCTAGTAATCTATCTAAAACTTGTGATGTAAATATCTTCTGTACATTATCGATTAAACTGATTGGTCTATAGTTTTATGGGCACATACATCATCACACTTTATATATCGCAATGATTTTGGCTCCTCTCCAGGATTCCGGTATCTCTCCTCCGGACACAATTGCATTTGAAAGTAAGTTTACATAACTTACCTAGACTAGGGGCTCAGCTGTATAAAGAACTCCAGCAATTTTATGCGGACTGGGTGCCTTAGCTGATTAGAAAGAGCCAATGGCTCTAGCTATATCGTCCAGGTTAAAAGTAACTGGATTGGCTACTTCTGTGCCAACTATAATTAGTATTTCAATAGCAGTTACATGATCGCTGCTCAGTGGCGGCTCATTAAGATTCTTTGCACCTGACATTTTGGCAACCCCAGTCCAAATTTCCCTTGCCCTGATCATCTTTGGCATAGCCAGTGAAGTCACAGGCCCTGCTAGGGGGTTTCCATTCTACACAATCCTGTTGGCTAGATGGGAAATATGTAGGAGATGGGTAGAGGCTACACCCCCGCTTCATTCAGATTGGCTGTCCTCCTTATATAAGACCTCCAAGATTGATTTGGGTAAATTGCAGAATAGTAGAAAGAAAGCACTATGGGATTGTTTGCTTAATTGGTCTCCTTTTTAGTTTTTGGGTGAGTTTATTTATCTTTTTAGGGGGTTAAGTTGATGAGTCAACACATTGAAAACTAAGCTTTGGATCTCATGATTATGCCTCTCTGGACGGTCTCTGACTGTGCTGGGCCTTGCTTTCCTCCTAGTTCCTACATCTTGCTGGCCAACAGCTACAGTCTTCGGTCACGATCAGAAGAGAGTGAGACCACCCTCTCCTTTAAAAAGAGAGGTCAGTGACATTTCGTAGGTTTTGTTGTCTACCTTTAGGCAGGCGGTATCTCTCGGGTCTCATCTCGATTGCCTACGTCTCTTGAAATAGAGGAACGGTAATGACAACCTACTTGTTTTGATCGACTGGGGTCGGAGGCGAATGAGGATTTTAGAAAAATTCCTTGCAGCATATAATTCAGAGAAATGAGACACCCATCTTCCAGAAATATGGTAGTGGTAGGTTTTCACTTTTTCTAACCGAGACTGAGCTAATGTATGCCAGAAAGTTTCATTACCATTACCTTTACTCTGCTGTATGTATGTACTAGTTTCTGGTCTAAACGTAATAACGAACTGGGACATGAAGAAACCCATGTCACCAGCTTTACGATATTCTTTCCCACTGTGTTGTTGAAACACCTATAACTACAGCTCATAGTAATCATGCACAGATTATTTTGGCTCTTGTGAAGTTATTTTAATCTTAACCCAATCAATGTCTTTTGGAAGCATTTAAACTTTCAGGAAAGTACTCACTGCTTCACATTTTTTGCATGACTATTGGGGACGGTGCATTAGTGTGAGCCTCTCTCGTTTGCTCTTCATGCCGTCATTGTACAACAACCTTATATTCAGACCACAAACCATTTGGCGCCCAAATGACACTAAAATGTCAAATAATGTATTCAAATCAATCTACAACACTTTTGAAATTCTGGCAAATTTGTCAACCTGTTTGTACCACTGTACAGGAGATCTGCTCGTAAATGCTGCAAGATCACCCCTGCACCATGGCACATGAACGAATACTCCCCCTTCTATCTTTCTTGATGAATAAACCTAAGCTCCCTCCTCATCTTGAGAACCTATTGATGACCTCTCATTTTCCCCAACTACCGCTGCTTGTTTCTTTTTCTTTTCAGGTTTCTTTGACCATTGACTTTCCAATTTTTCAATGACACTGCATTTATGGGGGTATTTCACTAATTCAGTTATGTGCAATCGCATTCCTATTTATTACCTCAATTGCTTCATCATCCAATTGAACTCTGTAACTTCTCTGTAAGAGAAAACATTTGTAAAGATTGATATCATATTTTCGAGTCAAATTAGTTCATTTAATTTGTTTTCTTGCTGCACGTCTTGTAATTTGTTTACTCAGGTATAGCAATTATTTTTCAATACTCTGGTTCAAATGTTCAAGTTCTAAGTATCCCTTAAAAATCTTCTCTAATTACAATTTTAGTTTTGAATCACCAAGTTGCTGTTGCCTTTATTTTTCTGGGGTAATTGTTGTTCTACACTCTCTGGTGGAAATTCTCAAGAACGTGCTATAATCATAGCCAAAATAGACAAACACAATTTTTCATATCACCGTATATTGCGGAAAAATAACGCTGTGTTAACATCGTATTCACAACATGGTGGTAACATGCAATAGTGTCCCGATAACGCGTCAAATGTCCACAATAAAATAACTGTGACGGCGATAATAATCCAAAGCCGAACATGAAAAAAGTGACGATGGGCCCAACTGTGATAAAAAAAAATCTGCGATAATCTGTACCAGGCCTGCAAGTCACACACGTCAGGTAGGAAAATCACTATAAAAGCAGAAAAAAAAAACAACTGCAAAGCACAATGGAGGTAGCCGGAGCAAGTACAGAGGACAACCAGAACCCCACAAACCCCACGGAGGACCAGCCTGGGACCTTGGGGTCAGGGAAGGGAAAGGACAAGAAGAGTAGGAAGACAAGGTTCAGTCCACAGGAAAACAGGATTCTGACAATGGAGGTGGTAGAACACCATAAACTACTGTTCGTTACCTCCACTGTGTCATTGGCAACAAAAAATGGAAAATGGAAGTCCATCGTGGACAAGGTGAATGCAGTCAGAGTGCTGAGCAGGACAATGGAAGAGATCAAGAGGCACTGGAATGACGTGAAGCGCAAAACCAAGCAGAAAGTCAGCAACAACCAGAAGGCAGCAATGCATACTGGGGGTGGGAGTCCAGCGCTACAGGAGGAGCTGGATGAGATGGAAGAAATGGTGACCACAGTCATCAGTGTGGAGACGGTGGCAGGAGTTAGGGGACCGGACACTGCTCAACATGACCTGAAACAACAGCAACAGGGTGAGTAACGACCAGTGACTGGGGGGACAGGGAGAGATGGTCATCTGTAGAAATTGGCCAATCATATTTGGCATAGCAGGGAAATGTGAGATGATAATGTACAAGTACAAACACACATCTGTGATGTTGTCGAAATGCCCACTGTCCCGCATCAAATAGGCAGCTTCTCCCAACAGTCACAATGTACATTGTCATGCGGTCTGCATTTAAACTGGTACAATGTGCAACATACATTTATTATTATTATTATTAATGACATTTGTTAAGCGCATGGTTGCACAAGGAACAGTGCGTCCCCGCGCTGAAAATCCCACTAATCATCATATCAGCCTAGCTCAGGGAGGAGGAGCGCTAGGGCCGGGAGGGAAACTAAACTAATTAAGCCTTGGGGAAGAGATGGGTTTTCAACCTCTGTCTGAACCTTGCTTCAGACGGTTCCATCCTCCATTCGATGGGCAGGTCATTCCAGTCTTTACTGGCCAGGAGTCTAAAGGACCGTCCTCCCATCCTTGCTCTGTGGATCCGAGGAACCACTAATAGCATGCTGCCCATCGACCTGAGAAGGCGCGAAGGACGATAGATAGGAAGCAAATCCTGGAGATATGAAGGTGCCTTTTTGTGAGATATGCGATGGGTAATGCACATAGTTTTAAATTTAATGCGTTCCCTAATAGGAAGCCAATGCAGGGAACGCAATGCATGTTTCCCAGAGGCCCTCCTAGGGAGGTTCAGGACAAGCCTGGCAGCTGCGTTCTGGACGCGTTGCAACTGCATTAGACCTTTTTTACTGAGTCCACATAGGAGGGAGTTCCCATAATCCAAATAAGAGGTGACCAAGGCATGAACCATTGTTTTTCTGGTGCTGGGAGGCAGTAGGTCAAGAATTTTCATCAGGACCTTCAAAATGCCATAGCATTTGCAGGCAACATTATCAACATGATTAGTGTAGGCTAGATTAGAATCAAGAAGTATGCCGAGGTTTTTGACTGTGTCCACCGGGGCAGGGACAGAGCCCAGTTCTACGGGCCACCAAGCGGATGTCCAGATGGAAGAACAGGGACCAACGATAAGAACTTCCGTCTTATTACCATTGAGGCGGAGATAGTACTGCTTCATCCACCCATCAAGTGCCACCAAGCAGGCCGAGAATTTCTCAGCATCCACAACTGGATCACGGGACAGGTTGATCACCAGTTGTGTATCGTCTGCATAAGAAACAATGGCAACACCATATGACTCCACCAGTTTGGCAAGGGGTTCCATGTACAGATTAAATAACGTGGGGCTCAGAATCGAGCCCTGTGGAACCCCTTGTCTAAGACATCTTATACTGGATTTGCATGGTGGGCAGTGCACTTGAAATCTCCTGTTCTTGAGGAAGGAGACCAACCACTCATGAGCAGGACCGGTTATTCCCTTCTCACTTAGACGGTCCAGTAATACGGAATGTGATACGGTGTCGAACGCCGCACTTAAGTCCAATAGGACCAGTGCGGCCGTGTGACCCTCATCAGCCCTACTCCGCAACAGTTCCGTGGATAGAAGGAGGGCGGTCTCCGTCAAATGTTTGGCCCTAAATCCCGACTGAGACGAGTGGAGGAGCTTATTTTCCTCCACAAAGCTCACCAGCTGTCGGTTAACCAATTTCTCTACTACCTTCGCACAATAGGGAAGGAGGGAGATTGGTCTAAGGTTGTCCAGTTGTGTCATGCTAATGTGAGCTTTCTTTTTTATCGGGACAACTTGGGCCAATTTCCATTTATCCGGAACTAGACATTCATGGAAGGAAAGTGAGGCCATGTTACCTATGTGCTCTGCTACCTGGGGAAGATGACTGCGAAGAATCCTCGCTGGGACCGCATCCAAGGGGGAGCCAGAGTGAATATCCAATAAAATGTTAATTAGCTCCTCTGCTCGGGGGACCACAAACTCCCTAAGTTTTTTCATTGCCTGTTTCCCACAGCTAGGATCAGGCGAATTTGTGGGTTCTGAGTTTATCTAAAAAGATGCGTAGATCTTTTCTACCTTCCCTACAAAGAAGTCTGCAATCTCATTGCATGACTCAGTCGAGGGGGGGACTTCCCCTGAACTCGCTAGAGGGGCGGAGAGTTCCTTCAAAATCATAAAAAGCTCTTTAGATGTGTTCTCTGAACAGTCAATCCTCTTGTTATAGTAATCTCTTTTCGATTTCCTAATCTGACTGTGATAGGACCTTAATCCACTCTTATAGACTTCACGTAGTGAGGGAGCATATTCCGCTCTCCATCTACGCTCCAAAGTCTTACATTTAGTTTTGGCGGCACGCAGCTCGGCGGTAAACCACGGAGCGGATTTCGTGCTCCGTGCCATAGCTTTTTGAGTCCAGGGGGCAACTTTATCCAGTGCACCCCCAACCCAATCATCATACCTCCTGCATGCCTCAACCAAATTGTCGCTGAGCTTTGGGGGTTCCTGTCCTAGGGTTTGACTGAAGACATCGTGACTGAATTTCTTCCAGTCCCTACGCCTAATGGCGGGGGGTTTCTGTAAAGGCACCCTTTTGGGCAGTCTTCCAATTTTAAGAGGGATCAGATAATGATCCGACCACAGGATCTTAATTGGGGCAGATACGCTTATATCTTCCCAATTTACAAAGATGGGGTCCAGCAAATGCCCCGCTTGATGAGGGGCTCTATTATCAGCCAACACAAACATCAGAGCTCTAAGGGAATTGATCAGGGATACAGCCTCTCGGCAATTGACATCATCCAAATGCACGTTGAGGTCTCCTACAATCATGAACTTATTATGGCGTAAAGCAGATTGCGTTAGGGCCTCCAGGAGACTCTCAATGAACGCGGTAGCCACACCAGGAGGGCGATAGATAAGGTAACCCTTAATGGTGCAGTTAGGGCCAACCAAGATGGAAAATAGCCCAGCTTCACAGTTATTAATGGCAGCCGGTTCGAGAGAACATGGCAGCTCGGTTTTATGGACAATAGCTATCCCCCCCCCCCCTCTGAATCCCTCTATTAATTTGGAGAATGTTATAGCCGGAGGGGAGGGCCTCTATAATGTCAGGGAGGGATTGCTCATCCAGCCATGTTTCTGTCAAGAAAACCAAGTCAGGGTTGTCATCCATCAGCATGTCATAAATGTTCATACTATGACATTTCAATGATCGACAGTTCAGTAGTAAGGCAGAGAGTTCATTACCTTCCTTACCCGTCTCTCGGTCTCTGTGGATTGTGTAGCCACAACCCTCACACTTAGAAGGCCATTGCTCCACGTACAGCGTGTGTAAGCATTCCGGCGGAGGCACCTTGCGCAGATGTAAAAGCGCCTGCCTCGTATAGGTTACCATCCCACACCGGTCTATGGTGGTCTGACCAGGGGGACGGGCCCCGGGCCGCGTATGAACACAATGTTGAACTGCATCTTCCTTTCACATTGCAAAAGGAAAATCAACACCTCCTGCAAAGCAGACCGACCATCTCTTCACTGATGATGAAGAGGACTTCCACACCTTCGACAACAACGCCATCCAAGAGCTCATGCACAGCTTCGGCACCCCACCTCCAGGAGCACGGCAGCCCAGCTGCATCGAGGAGGCCTCACCCCCTGCACAGTCCACACAGCAGGATCACCCACCACCACGGATCTCCCAGGACCCCCACGAACAACACATGGCATGGCAGCCAAACTAGATGCCATGTGCGGGTGTCTAAGTCACATCAGGGACCACTCACACAGGGTCACACATTTGTGTGAGTGAGGGCAGTATTAGCACATACAGCACGTGACATCACGCAATATAAATATACTCTATTACTCCCTACTCCTTCAGGTACACTCAGTATTGACAGGGGGTTCGGGGTAGGTGAGTTTATACCCTCAACCCTTTTTTCATGTGCACTAGTGCAGTCAATTGCCCCTAATATGTGCGGGAAGCCAGTCATGGCATTGTTCCCTTGCTTGGTCTCCAGCTGTTCCTGCTCAGTGTGGGGGAAGTGAAGGTGCAGGGGTATTAAGCTGATACAAACCATGATGCTTACAGGTATTATAAATCCCGCATAATAGGACCGTAACAGAAGTTTGTGTGGGCGTAACCTTCCTTTTCTTTCCTACGAAGGTTACGACCACACAAACTTTTGTTATGGTCTCTTTATGCAGGATTAATCATACCTGTAAGCATTCCGGTTTGTACAAGTGCAATACACTGTGCCAGTTTCAATTTGTGACTATATGGATGCTTGACCATTGTCACCATTTATCCAACAGGTTTCTGAATACTGACTTTCGGAATATGGAATTGTATTGGGGAGTTCCCAGCAGCATATGCAGTTAATTGAATCCACACTTTGCCCTTATGAAGTTCACCGTTGGGAATTGAACGCGTTGGCTGAGCTTTTCGAATTGTGTATTTATGTATTTGTAATAAAGAACAGTTTTTACACTACTGTTGACTACTGGACTTCATGACCTGGCGCACCACCATTTCAGTGACTACAATCTTGGATCAGGAGCACAGCTGCATCAAGCAACGGCTGGCATTGGGGTTGGTTGTGCAGGAACACTCCGATTTTGAACTAGCGTGTGGTGCAGATTCAGGGGCCGGCCGTTGCTTTTGTGGACATGTATACAAGACATGTGTGAGGAAGTTTGATAGGGCTGGCTGTGAGACTCCTCCGACTCTGGCAGTTGTTGGTTGTGAGGTACCAGAGGCCAACAGGTGCGGCACAGCCAGCTGCTTTTTCTGCAGAGAGATGCGGGATCTCCGCTGTGTTGGTACCGTCAGCCTGTAGGCAATGTGGGTCAGGATGCGGAGGATGGTTGTCCTTTTGAGCCTGTAGTGGGCAATGGCATCCTCTGGCATTGAGTCTTGGAGGCTGGTGCGTTTTAGGAACGTCCGCTGTCTTGTTCTGCCCTGCCTCTGTGGTAGTCGGGGGGGAGGTCCTTGGGGTGGTGGTGGTGGGTGTTCTGGCCCTCTTCGGTCTCCGAGCTGCATGATCAGTAGCTCCATGACATGTGTTGGTCTTCAGATGTGGCTCTGGGCTGGGCTCCCTTTCATACTGCAGGTTGTCGTCCTGCTTAACACCTGCAAAAGGCAGGCATTAAAAGCCTGATGCTAGCGCGCCTTATTGCCTGTTTTTGGATCACATCGCAGATCTGGCTGGTCGCTGATAATATCGCAAAGTGGCGTTTTCCTGTGTTTTTGGGTGGGAACGCCTACTCTGCATATCATTAGCGTTAGTTGTCGCTCTCATCCGTGGCAATGTTTTTTGCGGCAGCTATCGCTAAAAAACTGGCGATATCTGCAGTTTTCACCAGCTTGAGAATAGGTTGATAAATTTATCACCACTTTTGCGGCGCTAAAGTGCTGATAAATCGGCGATATGTCCTTGAGAATGTGCCCCATAGTCTTTTTAAATCTTGCAGCTTCCTTAAACCATGGTGCGAAAAATGTCATCTTAGAATAAACCAGTCTCTCCCTGACTTGTGGTGTCATAAAGACAATTCTTTGCCCTTCGCTCTGTGATTGAATCATTTGCGGTGGATTCCAGGAAACTGTCTGTAAATTCTGTGATGTCGGAGCAAACAGGTACTCCTGCAGTAGCTCTTTCAACAAATGCATTTGGAATGACATGAGCCAGACAAGTCATTGTGTGAATCTCTAATAGCTGTGCTGTTGCAACCCTAGTAATGCATGTCGGTACAGTAGCAATTGAAGCAGTAACACCTGGAGGCATCACTGTAGGGACGTTCTCAGATTGTCCCGGCATTATACTTCTTTCAGTCCAATCATACTCAGATCTACAGGGCAGTAACCACTGTTACATTAGATGTCGGTTTTATTATTACAAGTTTAGCAAATATTCTTTATTCTGAATCCATGTTTAATTCATCTTAGTTTCCAATAATCAATATTTTACAGACTTGATAAAGAAATAATGATTACACTGAAAAATAATCTCTGCATTAAGCGTGTTCCATAAAGGAAGAAATCCCTATTCTAAGAATAGGGTGAAAGGTGTCAGTCAAAACCCATAAAGAGTTCAAGTTCGAAAGAGAGTGAGATCTTGCATAACACTCAAAATCTCCAAAAATCAGTAATCGATCAAACAGAACTTCCCATGAAGAAAGGTTCATGAAACTCAGTAAAGTTTCAAAGCAATCAGAAATAAAGCCAGGTAAATGCCCAGTAGCAACCTCAATCAATAGGATGTGTAAATCCCACAAGGGTAAAGCATTTGGCATCTAGCGGGCAAAAAAAAAAGGTTTAACCTAGTCTAGAAGCCCATATTATTATCAACAGTCAAGATGTAATGTGCCATTATTATCGCATTTTCTCCTCCTCTCAACCATTTGTCTTTCAGGGTTCTTTCTGTTAACAGATTTACTCCTCTTCTCACTCAAACACAATAGTGTACAGACAGTACCTTTTAATTGTGCAACTTTGTTGTGTTAGTCTAAACTGCAAATGAGGCTTCTTCATTCTAATCATTTCCCCTGATTGGGATTACATTTCCAACCTTCTAGTAAATAAAATGATATGTTAGCTAACAATATACTATGTAGAAACCGGTCATTGTTTTTCACCCTTTATTCCTTGGGAATAGAATAAGAATGTCAAAAGAGGTCAAGTTCAGTTTATGTATTGCAGTCTGTGCGATTAATCTCCATAATTCTACTACATAATACATTCTAAAGAAGCTTTTTAAATTATGGTTTGTATCAGGAGAAGCCTTTTGCAGAGCTATGTAAAACATTTATCTAATAAAAACATGATCAAGGAAAAGGTCAAGAAGTAAATATTTGATGTGTGCATAAACACATTTTAGACAAACTACTTTCCAAGCAATGCTGCTTTAAACAGTTTTGGGGCCTAGTACAGACGCGTGGCTATGAATTACATTTTGCACATCTTTAAACACATTTTATTCATTTAAGTCAGCATGTTAATATTAAACAAATATCTTTACAGTACTTTTTTTGCGTTTTGCTAAGAAATGCATCGTCAAACTCAGTGGAGTAATTCAACAGGGCAAAAAGGTAATTGCTACTGACATACTTTGCATTTGCACTGCATTCATCTGCCTCATCAATATTATATCAGGAGAGCCATCTCAGGAAAAGAGACAACCATGCTAGTCCTTAAAATGTAACAAAAAACTTCAATACTTCTTTGCCATGGTGTCATAAATACCGGACTTCACCCAAAGTGTGGTTTATCTTCTTCCTTGAGGCACTTTTGTGCTGTAAGCTGAAAGCTCCCCTAGGTTACTACTCTTTTCTTCTTTGCCTGAGTTTTTCATGTTTCCTTTATTTGTCATATACGTGGGTATGACCTGCTTCTTCAGACCAACTTTATTTATATCCAAAGCTCAATGCGGTTCATTCTTTATTTATCAGTGTAAGCCATACAAGTTGTAGGCCTTCTTTCTCACCTTTACCAGTCTGTCAGGAGTGTGAAACGTTCTACCTTGCTAGGTGCACATATGTGTCCATCCTTCCTCCACAGTCTCCTTCATAAAAAGTATCTCTTCTTGGGGTTTGGGAGGGAGTGATGCCGCTGACAGGGGCCCGTAATCCAAGCCATATAAGGTACCGTATTAATTGTTTATTAAAGAGAATGCCAATGTTTATCTTCTATATGAATTCAATCTCCTCTCCCCTTTTGACCACCCTTATGAAAAGGAGAGATCTTGTTGTGCATCTTACCCTTACCTTCACTCCCCAGGAGTTGGATGAGGCCACAGTTGCTACATCATTGATTCAGGCCTGCACCTCTTTAAGGTTAGCACTTTGGTGGCAGTAGTGAGGTTATGCCCACATTCCCTATCTGAGATATGTTTTCATGGATCGAATCACAAGACCTCTCTGGTCAATAAGTATCTGAAAGTAAAATTTGAATATGGCTTTACTGTACTGGTGTGACAGATTCTGAGTGGCAGGAACATGTCTGAAGGTACTACTCTAATTCCAAGAGGTGCCTATAGTTTACGGATTAGTTATCAACCCGTACATCAGAACATCAAGAGATCAATTACATTGGTTATGTATTGTTTCTCCATTGTTAAATCTGTACATTTTAAATTTGAAAACTCTCCAATACTCTTCCTAATTACAATAAATGTAATGTTTTAGTGTCTACCATTCTGTCACACAAGTCCGTATGTATAATCCATTTTGCAGGGAGACATTGTTACTTTATCAGTTTCGGCATAATAATATTCCCCAAAAAGTCATTTGGAGGCAGGTGTGGCTTTTGTCTATATAATATTTTCAGGTTTCTTCTATGATGCCCTGGCTTGCTGGAATTGGGCTTACTGAGCTAGTTGAGCACCTGCTGGTGAGCTCTATGTCGGATCTGACAGTCACTTGCTGAGGTGCCAACTAGGTTTGCTTTCACTTTCCTCCTTTCATAGTTGTTTACATGAGTCTGGTTGACTTGGGCTGACATTAGAGGAACTTCTGCTTAGGGCGATTTTTAGTCTATGAGGAGCTGCCGTTAGGCACGTCAAAAACGGAACAGTGTTAAGCACGTAAGCTCTTGTTGATCTCTTACACGTCTTGTGCAGTTTGATGGCATTTGTTTTTTTCTCTAATTTATGTAACGCAATGATTATCACAATGTCAGAGAAATTACTATGTCACTAACAAGCCAAAATCACAAAAACTAGAATACGTCATTCTTTATTGCTTTCACTTTACAAACATACTTGATTTTTCTACAGGCAAACGTGGAAAATATTCTAAAATCATGGTCCGTATTCTGTCGCACGTGGCTTTTTATTTCAAAACGTCACATCTGTGGCTTGCAGTGTTGACAAGAAACCTGATCTCATTCAGAGGTAATCCCTACCTACATATGTGTTTCTTGTTGTCACTTTTGGGTTTAAGAAATAGGGCTATACTATCTGGACACAGGCAGAGAAATTCAATTTGAGGCTGGTGGAGCTTGAGCCCATTCAACAAAATCCATCTCCAGAGGGGTGGCCTTACTCGCAGCATGAGAGGTAGAGGGAGAAAAATCATCGGAGTTACCTTTCAGTACAATGTAATCAAGGTGGTCACAGAATGATCATACAACTGAATTTGAGTTTAGTAGGGTTTAAGTATAAATTTAGAAACAAATCAACCAATCTCAAAATGATCTAAAGAAGGTATTGGAAGACCAACAAAGGGGAATCCTAATGCTGAGATACAGATTGATAAGATATAGTTGAGACACCATTACATATTAGACATAAAGATCTGGGAAATGAATATGGTGTAAATAGTGTCGACGGCGTTTCGATCCATGAAGTAAATGCTGGGATCATCATCAGGACATTATAAGTTAACATGTCTGTATACAATAGCCTAATTGATAGTGAAAGAGGGTATCCTATGCATATCTTCCCTGGATGGGGAACAAAAATCTGTGGTGCACGGAGGCACTGATAGTGGTTCTATCCCAGAGGGGTAAAGCGCTGGAAATGCACAAGGCACAGCAGGGAGAAGCCCAACCAATGGGGTTGATGCTGTAGCCATGGGGGCGTGCCGTACTAGGCGTGTTCTAGCAAGATTGTTAACATCGCCAAATTCAATTAATGTTGGAGCGCAAGATAAGCGGTTGCTTGACACGATCGCTGAAACTAAAGTGCCGGGATCAGCATGTAGATGAGAGCGATCTGCATTCACGAGATAGGAAACAGATGCTGAGACTTCATCCCACCTCCACCCGGATCGACCCGCACCCTGATTTGAGTCCACGAATGCGGCTCGCTCTTACCGCATTTGTAGCACTTTAGTTTCAGCGATCGAGTCAAGCAACCACTTATCTTGCGCTCCAACATAATTGAATCCGGCAATGTTCACAATCCTGCTAGGACACGCCTCGTACTGCACGCCCCCATAGCGACAGCATCATCCCCATTGCGTCCTTTCATACCTTGCTCTCTATTGAAAACAAAACCATCCTATTCTAATTTAATGATGCTTTTTCTCTCCATGCCTAAGTGGAAATAAAATACAAGCAAAATACATTCGCAAAGAAAATCAAATGTGATTTACATGTTTAGCTTCTAAACGCGATCATAGAAATTGTAAAGGATTACGACTCATCCATTTAATTGCATCTACATCAAATTAATTCTGGTTACACTTATAAATGTTTAAAGATTAATGAGTACACATTCTAGTTTAATAACCTCACAATGGGATACATTTAGGTTAATTTGTACTGTCACAAAAATAGGTAAATGTCACATAAACCTTTATTAATCACATTCTATACCCAAGTTATTCACATTGAATACTCTGACTATGCAATACTCCACCCCCTTTAATGGCGTTAATTATACAGAATATATTTGAGTGCTGGCTATGAATGAATATGATACACTCCTACGATATTTTAGATGGGATCAAGATTACATTTCTCCAAGGGATATAACTAATTAATGCTCGTACAGTGCTTATACTTTAATTTCAATTTAGGAAATAAAACAAGTTGGTCACTGGATGTTAAATCATTTGATTATTTTGACCAAGTCTATTGACACCTCACTGTTGTTTTCAAGGGACAAGCACTCTTTTTTCTATAATTGTATGACTAAGAAGTTGGAAATGTTGAACTGTATCCCATATTAATTATGTTGTGCCTCTTTGCAGGATGTCAGAGCCATGGCTTTGTTTGACAGGGCTATATGCAAGTACTAACTTGTCAAAGTTTGTTAACAAAAATATAAAAATATGTTTCTTTGCTTCTAGCTGATGTGTCTTCTGATCCAGTGCAACACCTTAATTATTTTAAGAATAGTTGCGATCTGTGCAAGAATTTACTAGTTTACTTTCAGGTCATCCATCATGGTAACCCTCAACAAAACCTTGGACAAAATATCTCTTGTTTCAACCCTCTGTCTCATGAAAGTTACTGCTCCTGATTTATGTGCCATGTACAAAATACTTTTCGTTTTTCACTAATGAGTATAATTTCTGCACTCTGTACTCTAGTTTAAGTGTATTTTCTGGAGTACAGAGGTGTACTGTAGTTTGCTGTTGACTAGATCAATCTTAAAGGATCGAGGAAATGTATGACACCATTGCTCCCTCTGTCATTCAATAAAAGTCGACTCATTGCCCTATCATTGTCATATCTCTGACATCCTTCTCAGTATTGCACATTGTCTCTTACACCAGTATTCAGTTGCAGTGCTATTCCAAACTTTTACAGTAGTATCTCCAACATGTGGAACAGACGTTTGGAAGGTATTTCTTGGTTCCCACTGCTTTTTTCACCTAGTCCACCATACTCCTAGATTACTGGTAAAGGGTTTGGTTGCATACACTGTTGTGCCCTTTCAGCTTTTTTGTGCTCTGGGGTCAGCAGCTGACTATTAGACCATGCTTCTTTCATGCCTCTTTAAAAAATATTTGTTTTTCTTCAGGGATGAGCCTATCTCTGACTATATACGTTTACTTGTACTTCTGCTGGTCTTATCAATTCAACCCCTAAATCTTAGTCTTCCATTTGGATTTATTGCAAGCTAGCCATGTCTGCACTTCAATGTTCCCTATCAGTGTTGATTTGTTGCACCTGCTGCACAGTCAACTAAGTGTTCATTCACTTGCTTCCTGAACTTTTTGTTTTGCTTAGTTAATGTTATTTTCAGTGTGTAGGATTGTAAATGAGAGATAAAGAAATTGCCCTTAAGGTCTTCTTGAAGATTTTAGGTTCCTCATGGCTTTTGGAAAAGTTTGCCTTAATCCTGTCTTCTCCAGGGTTTGTGTGAGGAACAATAGCCCAATTGGAGGAGAAGAGAAGAACATGGAGCCTTCTAAGCACCTATCTACAGCAATTTAAAGACAAATTTAGTTGAAAAGCCAAAGTATTACGTAGATACTCTTGGCTGCCCCACTAAGTACCTTGCTCTAGCGCCTTACTTAACTTGAAATTGGTTTGGGGATAGGCAAGAAACAACAAGCTTAATGAAGACTCAGTCAACTGGCGTGTTGTAAACTTGTAGCTATATTTATCCCATGCACAGGATTATGCAAGGGAATGGGAGTGTGGGGGCAGCTTATGATCTGCATCCTTTGTATGGAGCAGGCACTCCAATTGAGTCAGTTACTGAAAGGCTGGCTGTGGGGTGCCACGCTCCTGTTAGCAGGAGATAATCTTTAGGAATAAACTTCCTTCAACTTACCTCAGGCTTCTGGTGATTCCTTGGAGAGTGAAAGAATCGGCAACAAGTTGGCTAGCCCTTCCCTTTAATCACCGGAGGCAGCGCAAACCCATTTGTGCATGGCATCACTCTTGGCAGCACCAACATAGCTGATGATATCCAGATGACGGTATGATGGATCGGCGGCTTTTGTGATCGCTGCATGAATTTTTGTGGTGTCTTCATTAATTTTTTGGGGATCCCTTACTATCACGGAAAGAGCTAAGGGTGAGAAGGTGATTGAGTGCAAGCCACAGGAGTAACCTAGAATGCACTTGTCGCATGCACAGTCCACAAGTAACTACTGTTTTCACACGCAACAGCATGCCTCACATAGTTTTAAGTGCTGTGTGTCATCTTTCTTCCATATTGTTTGAGGAGCACTGCAGTGAGTTTCTTAGTATGTGGTGCAGGTTTCTGCTTGGATTCAGTGACATGCATGTTTTTTTGCTTTATCGGAGTACGTCATTGCTGTTGTGCTGATGCTATACTATACTTCAAGTGAGGCATATGTTCTGTTTGAGTCAGCGACGTGCACACTTACTTCAAAGTGTATCATTGCACACATTAATTTGTGCCCTCAGCTGAAACAGTGATTTTCCTTGGAACGTAAGTTTTTTGGGGGGATTTCCTTTGGGCCAGGCTTTCAACCAGTCAACGGTTAAGAAGTACTTTCGTATGTCTTCTACTGAGTAATTGTGCATCAGTGATGCACACAACTGGTCCACATTTAAGTGATTGCATGCAGTGTGATTTGGATACTGGTTTTGGGTCTAGTTGAGGGTGTTGATTACTTTTGGGTTTGATTACAGTTTGTGACCTTCATTCACAATGCAAACACAAAGTGCCATAGTCACACCTCCCTTATTTTTAGCAAAATCTTGTCCTCTGAATGTAGAATAGGAGGACTATATAAAGATGTTTGAAAAGTACATAGAAGCTCTGGATAGTCAGAAATGTAGCTCTGCATGGAAGAAATCGTTACTTTTAAACACTCTTGGCAAAGAAGGTCAACAGGTCTTCAAATATCTTTAGTTTTTTCCTCAAGCCAATGGGGATCCTATTGCGGATATGTATGTTGAGGTGAAAAAGCATTTGGAATGCAGGTTTACAAAGGAAGTTAGTGATATCATTAATAGGTATAAATTCTACACATGTCCCCAGGCAGAGAACGAAACTATCAAGTTTCTTGCTAGGTTAAGAGAGTTATCTATGCAATGCATGTTTGGGGTGATGACAAATGTGCTAGTTCGGGATCAGTTGATTGTTCACTGTAGAAGCAAGAACATTCAAGAGCGACTCTGGGGTGCCAGGAATCCATCATTGAAGGATGCCATAGACATGGCCAAGATTGTTGAACAATCACAGTTGTGCATGGGAGAAATGGAGGGAAAGGAAATATTGGTTTGTGAAGTAATGAATGTTACTAGAGAAACATCGGATGTTGGCGCTGTGTCCAAGTCTTCTGGCACTATTGCTAAGATGAACGAATTCAACAAGGTATCTTGCAGGTGCAGCAGTAATTATTATACGGCAGACTACAAAAATGTTCAGCTCTTAATAAGGACTGCAGGAAATGTGGTCATAGGGGTCATTTTGACAATGTGTGTAGGCAAATGTGTGTAGGCAAACTGTCTAAGTGGATGTTGTGGATAGAGAATGTACCTTGAAAGGTAGTGGAGATTGCATTCTTTGCATTGAGGGTGGGAGTGCCAAGTTGTCAAGACTACATGCTTTGTTAAGGATTACTTGTAAGGAGATTTAAATGATGGTTCAATGTAAATCGATGTACACTGCTGGAGCAGGGTTTTTGCAAAAAGAAACCTGCTCGGATTAATACTCCCATAATACATACTAATAATATACAATAAAAAATTGGAAAAGCAGCAGGACCATTTACACGGCTCCAATTGGATTTCATTGAGCTCCCCTCCTGCAATGGGCTGAAATATGTATTGGGTGTCGTCTGCTTGTTCTCTCACTGGGTCGAAGCCTATCCAACAAGAAAGAACGACAGCCTGACTGTCGCAAAGCTACGTCTAAGAGATCTGATCCCTAGATTTGGATTTCCAGTCACTTTAGAAACAGATGGAGGAACCCATTTCAATAATGAGATAATTTTAATGATTTGTGCAGCATTACAGATTGAGCCGAAGCTGCATTGTGCCTATCGACCAGAAGCATCTGGAGTGGTTGAGCAGAGCAGATCAATGGCACAATAAAATCTAGGTTAAGAAAGGTGTGTGCATCCACAACACTGAAATTGCCTGATGCTACCCCTTGTATTGATGAGTCTAAGAAGCATTCCTGACAAAAAGACAGGATTGAGTCCACATGATATCCTGAAGGGAAGAGCAATGAGATAGGCATTTATACCAGCGAACAAACTGATGAATATATCTGATGATCTAGTGCTTGATTATTGCAGAGGATTGGCTTTATCTGGTGCGTTCTGTGTCTCACCAGTTTGGGGAAAATGCCACTACAACACAGCTGAATTAAGCTCAGGAGATCCTAGAGAGTGGGTTCTCATGAAGAAACACATGAGGAAATAGTATTTAGAACCCAGGTGGAACGGACCTTACCAAATCATTCTGGTGACGATGACAGCAGTGAAGTGTGGGGGTTTGCCAAGTTTGATCCATGCGAGCCATACCAGACGAGTCCCAAGTGCACTTGAAAGACGGGAAGAGCAGCAACTGGTAAACCAAAGCCAAAGACCAGAGGCTGAAGTGCGTGAAGCTGAAGAATCGAGAATGACAGATTCTGAAGAACAAACAGATGATGAACAGCCAAGCAAAGGTCAAGTAGAGTGGGCACCAGTTACTGGGTCTCATGAGACTGCTGTAGAACCAGAAGAAGGGAAAGTTACTGAAAGTCTAGAAGAAGAACAGATAGAAGAAAGGCCAACTAAAAGAGCCTGTGAACCAGATGAAGAAGGTGAAAACGTAGTTCAAACTAAAAGACCAAGAAAGGTGACAATTGGCCAAGTGGAGTGGTAAGACTGAAATACACTCTTGTAAGGAGAAAGTCAAAGAGAAAACCAGAGCAAATTAATGAGGTCTCAAGTCAAGTGGAACAAGAGGAGTCAAGAGAAAATTCAGGACGAAAAACAAAGAGAGTAAGAATTCCAAGCAAGAAATACACAGCACCAAAATGGACTTAGGTAATTTTGGAAGAAATTGAAAGCTAAGATCCAAGTGAAGAAAAAGACAGTCCTGACACTGAGCAAGTTGATGAAATCAAATTGAAACCACCTTAAAAGAACTGTGAAAAAAAGCTAAGCTGCAAATTTGTCAGTTGAGTTGAATTGAAAGACTCAGAAAAACCTAGAAAATGAAATAAGGGGTAAAGAAGAAAACCTTCAAGTGTAGGATTACACTATTTTTTCAGAAATGCTTTAGCAAAATTAGGGTTTTTATAGATTTAGATAGATTTTTATATTTTTGGTAGAATACAAAATGGCTGAAGCAAAAGTGACTGAACATCCAAAATCTAGTCTAAAACGTAGATGTATTAAAGCTTGCTTATGTAGTGTCTTTTTATTAACATTTATGTGGATATTATTAACTGTCATTGTACCTATTCTAATGGTAACTTATAATGGAAACAATACTAATGGTGTAACAAGTGAAAGAGTGAGTGATGTTACTAAAGAACCCCCTAATACTAACATAGAACAAATAGATGAAAGAATTTTTCATCATCATAAATCAATTAGTGATTTCTTGTTAACTGTTTTTTACTAAATTGTTGTACGAATATGTTATGACAATGAATGTGAGTGATTGTTATGTGTGCATGCAATTTCCTTTGTCCTTCTCATAGGCGGTGACCTATTGTCACCTACCTTTAACATACGGTACGTCTTGTAGTGTCTTAACCAGCCTCTTCTATGTGACGGGAAGCTGGAGTATCATTATTCCAATATAGATTTAGTATTATGTGGGAGAGTTCTTCCAAATTACCAAGACATTAGATATAGAATATGCTTATAAAAATAATCGAACATGTAGTCTGCAGGTTGAAGGAAAAGTGTTCATAGAATTGGTAGAATATAGAATGGAAAGTTTCCAAAGAAAAGCTGCTGAACAGAAGTCACAGGAACCACCGTGGGCATTTAGAGAGAGAAATTATGAGAAAGGCGAGACATACGCTGCAATGTCTCTGGACTGGTATCAAAAGGGAAAAATCAGTTTTCTTCGACTAAAAACTAACTATAATAATTATTTCATTGGTACTAGTTAGTGAATGTGAACATACTTTCCAAATTACTGGAGATTGAGGATTGAAGGGTGGAACTGATTGTTTATTCCCAGGAATCTATTATGTGTCTGGTGAGAAAGCCTATTATAGGTTGCCTGCACATTGGTATGGTAGTTGTTATTTTGCAATTGTTTTCCCAAAGGTCTACCATCTAGACAAAAACAGTAACAGAATCAATGAAATAAAACAAGGACTAACACGCAACAAGACAGTGAGTTTCTCAGAAATAATAAGTGATATTTTTGGTGTACTGATACCATCAGTTGGAGTCCTTCTGAATTCACATAAAATTCGAAAGTTGTCCACAATGGTTGATAGTTTATCAACAGATACTGCTGGTGGGTTCTTGATTATTGACACAGAAATGGTTGCAATCAGATCAATGGTCTTGCAAAGTCAACTTGCCCTTGATATCTTATTGGCAAAAGACAGCGGAGTCTGTGGCATGTTGAAAATCCAACATTGCTGCACCTATATCCCTGACAAAAGTAAAGGTATTGAGGATATGTTAAGAATATTAGGAAATTACATGAAGATGTGACCCAACTAGAGGTTGACGGTATCTGGGAGAGACTTGGTAAGTGTTTCTCTCCTGTAGGTAAATGGGTTTCTACGTTTGGAAGTAGCTTATTAGGGAAAATAATAATGGCAATCATTACTGTAGCTATAGTAGCCTTAGTTATAATGATAAAATATAAATGTTGTAATTGTAAATGTGGAGGAAAAGAGATTACAGAATCAAAGAACAAACAAAGAGCAAGAAATAGAAAAAGAGATGAGATAGAACTAGAAGATATGAATGAGACTATTATGAATGGATTTAGAATTTAGACAAAAATATAAAGAAAACAGAGAAGAACACTAAATTTTAGATAGATGAAGATGGCACTTGGTATCGTGGGTATTTTATGATGGCTCCAGAAAGGGGGTATTGATGGAACAGGGTTCTTGCAAAAAGAAACATGCTCTGATTAACACCCCCATAATACATACAAACAGTGTGCAGTGGAAAATTAACATACAAATCACATGAACATGAGGGAAACCCCTTTGCGCATGCGTGCACTAATGTGAACTAATGCATGAAAGTACTAAGCCGCATTTACATTTGCGTTTAGAAAGAAACAAGAAATAATGTATGAATAGGCCGCTTTTCGCATCTTGCACCCTGCTTTAAAATTAATAATAAATAATGCAGCTTTTGCTTTAAGCTTCCGCTAGGAAAATATTAAGAGGGGATAGTGCAAAGGTGGGTGGTAAACCGTGAAAAGTGTATTACCACGAAAGTAATGATTCTTATGTTTATTTCTCAGAGTGAGCAAAAAGGGCCTGCAATTTTCTTAAATTGGCCTGATAGATGAGGGTCTGGAGAGTGAGAAAGAACAACCTGAGAAAACAGGCAGAAGCGCTGAGCACTGCAGAGGAAGAGTAAAAGTCCAAGGTTGTTCAACTCAATGGACGTTGTTCACCTGCCAGAAGATGAGACTGGCCATGGGACCCAAGACTTCTTCCGCGGACGTAGCTGAGAAATATATGTGAAATAATGTGAAAGTATCAAGTGTTGAAATAAATGAGCGAGTAAAACATGATGTCATATGAAAGGATATAGAACAATGAGCATGCACAGTTTTGAATGGGAACCTGATGGTGTGACAGACCACCTCCCAAACCCACCAATAATCAGTCAAACTTTGTGAATTGTTCCAACTGATGTGGGACGGACATATAGGTTTTAGGGTATAACTGGGGTACTTTTGGGGGTGCGTTTTTTTGTTTTAGGTCAGATGGAGAGGAGAGAGGGGTGATTTTGACGCTATCCGTCGGTTTGCAGAGAGGCCTAGCTGTTCCTGTTCTTGTCCAGTTCCTGTCCCGTTCCTGTACCGGAAATCTTTGTTCCTTGACTCTATTTCAGGGGACCCCACTACCTCCTTGGCCAGGGGGGGTAGTATTTCACTGATCCTTGGGTTAGTATTTACCTTCTGACTTGTACTTTGCATAATCATTTGCAAATGTATTTTTGTCTCTGAAACTTATGTCTCTTCATCTATCCACTCCGTTTTATGCATATTGTTTTGCATTATTTTTGATGAATCTATGTCTCTTCATCTATCTACTCCGTCATAGGTATATTGTTTTGCAGTATTATTTTTTATATTTGAAATCTGTTTTATTAGGTGAACAACCTTTTACCACGCAGTGCCTTTACAACGCAACTTTTACCACGCAAACCATTACAACGCATTGCACTGGGGGAGCTCTAGGATAGGGAATAGATTTAATTTACTATCCAACACCTTTCCTAGTGTCCACGGGGACTGGTCTTGGAATAGTAAATTAAATAATTCACTATCCAACACCCAAAAGCACTATGCGTTGTAATGGTATGCGATGTAAAAACCGCGTTGTAAAGGCATGCGATGTAAAAGCATGCGTTGTAATGTCATACATCCTTTTTATTAGGTTTGATTTTACAGAAAATAATAAAATATGTGAAAACGATTAACACGACATAGAAAGTTCCCCCTATGCCACATTTAAAAAATTTGACATTATTAATGACATGATGCTTCTTCTTACAGTTTATGGTACCCAGCCACAGCGAATTGTTACAGATCGGTGGATCCAATAACCCTAAGACCCAGCAGGCCCCTGTACGCCACCTTCTGTGATCAATCATTACCCGTCTCGACTAACTCGGCTTCAGCAGTTTCCGGTTGCGCTAGTAGGTTTTAAAGGGTCCCAAATGGCTTGTGGGCGGGACGATGGTGGCAACAACTCTGCATATATATTCAGTTGTTCTTGACAAAATATAGGATCATTGAACCATTCTTTGAATTTGGGTGCCCTACCTCTCCCCCATCTGCATGCCTCTCTGTGTTTGGCTAGCAAGAGCGCCAATGATGTGTACCTCCTGAAGAGGATATCGAGGTCTTTGGTGTAACCTAGCAGTGTAATAAGTGGGACGTCAGGTATGTGCAGTCCGGTCATCTGCTCCCTCCCTCCCACATCTATCGCAGCAGTTTGTGTGTCTTAAGTGGAAACACAAGAGTTTTGCAGGCGTATATTACAGACGGTGCAAATATTTGTAGTGGATAATTCATAGCCTGCTGCTGGCAGATATTTTCCCAGTCTGTTGGCAGCAGTAAGTCCATTGATTGTTTGTTAAAGGGAGATCTAAGTCCTCCTCCAAGTGTGCGCACGCAAAAGGGGCTTTGTGTAAACTGTCTGTTTTGGTGGTCCGATATAGCATAGATACCACATGGGTGGGGGTGGCCATCTGGAACAGGGCTGCGTAATGGACCCACGGTGTGAGGTTCATGTGGGAAGTCTGCGGTAAGAGACTTAATGTCCTGCCACAGTCTGACATACAGGGAAAGTTCCAAAGATGTGGGTGAGCTATCTCAGAAAAATTCCTCTCTGGTGCGAAATTTCCCACTTTTGTATAGAACTACCCAGGTCAAAGCTGAGCAGTTGCCGGCATCCTCCCTCCTGTGTAATGGAAAACTCTAATCTGCCTTGAAGAGGCAGCAGGGGGAAATATATGTCAAGTTTGAGATGGCGGGCCCGGTCTATCCAAGCGTTGCTTGTGTCTTCGGCTGTGATCTTATGGGTGGTGGGCGAGTTATGATAAGCCGAGTAGGGGGTTGGGGCCATGTATCCATTTTCCACTGCAAGGCAGGGCATGTAGGGTGGTGGGTCCATCCAATATGCAGCGTAGTGGGCCTGTGCGCAGCTGAAGTATAATTCCATGTCTGAAATCTCGAACCCTCCTGCAGTGAATGGGTTAGTGAGGGTGTCCTACTTTAGTCTCAGTTGTTTCCCTCCCGAGGTAAGGCGGATAAGATGGGATGTCAGGGTTTTAAAAAAGTGTCCACTAGGGGCGTATGGAAAATTAATAAATAAGTACAATATCTTAGGGAGGATTACCATTTTTATTAACGATGCCATTTTTATTAACGATGCCCTTCCTGCCATTGAGATTGGCATAGCTATCCATCCAGTAATATTATCTGTCAGGAGGTCCAGCACCCGCCCGTAGTTAGCTCTCAGTAACTCCTCCCTAACACTTGTCACCACAATACCTAGGTATGTGACTGCATCTTCACACCAAGTGAGGGGTAGTCTGGATCAAATTTTGCGGTTGCAGCAGTGAGAGGGAATATTTGAGATTTACTTCAGTTTATGTTAATTCCAGACAATCTCCCAAAGTGTATGAGTCTACGTAGTATGGGGTTTAGACTGCCTTCTGGGTTATGGAGGTAGAGGGTGAGATCGTCAGCATACAATGAGATTAAAAGTTGTCGTTCAGGATAGGTGAGAGCATAGTCTCGATGGTGCTGGCATCATTTAGATGCTCTATTGCAAGAGCGAGGAGGAGGGTTTCGCATTATTTTTGATGAAACGTATGTCTCTTCATCCATCCACTCCGTCATATGCATATCGTTAATTTATGACACGGCTTGCATTTGCTGATTGTTTTCTCTCCCTCTTGTGAGATTCTTTGTTTGCATTTGTGACCTGTCTGCAATGAGCATTAATATTTCACATCAATTTGGGATAAAACTTTATTAATCTTACAAAGAGTCTGTGAATATTAAGCTAACTGTATAGTTAGATAGATAGTACTATTATTACCATCAACTACTCAACTACTTGGTCCATCGACCAAGAAGAAAGAGAGTTGATATGCAGATCTAGTTATGTATTCAGATATTTTAGACATGAACCTGTGAAGGAAACACTTTTTCACATCATTAAAACTTGACCCCCAGCGCATCAGGGATTTTGGGTGAATGTGTATGGGCCATTTATGTATGATGTTCTCGAGTATTGATCCCTGATTAGGTGTTGCGCTGGATCAACACCATTATTCCAAAGGGTATGTTTCTGGAGAATTGGAGGAATGGTGAATTGTTTCCCAGGGACATTCAATCGTGTGGTTACCAACGTGAACCCATACATTTGGTGGGCTATTTGGAGGCTGACACACAGTTTGAAAATAGAGAACCCAATAGAAAGATGTGCATTGCAGATGATGGACCACCAATATTGAGTTGGGTACACCAATATGATTTAAACATAATAATCAATCCCAGGGCAGAGTAACAAGGGATGGTGGTTAATGAATATCCAGGAGGGGGCACAAGAGGTGTTCAAGGAGGTGTTGAACCCATACAATTGTGCTGAAACCCCATGCTATTCTGGTCCAGTACGAAGTAAGAAGGATTCTTTTGATTGCTCATGCTGCTGTGAAGGAGTTTTTAGAAGACATGCGTGCTAATGGTGTGATTGAGCCTGTAGAAGCCTTTCTCCTGTTGTAATTACAGACAAATTGGATGGCCAGGACAAATTCTGTGTGGACTTGAGATCGCTTAACCAGAATGTGGTTGTGGACACCTTCCTGGTTACCAATATAAATGAGTTCGTTTTGGCCTTGGGAGGTGATAGGTATTTCTCAAAACTCAATTTGAGGAATGCCTATCATCAAGTTAAGTTGCATGAGGATTCCTAGTCGCTTACCTCTTTCATCACTGTGCAGGGAATATTCTGATTCACACATATGCCATTTGGTCTTTGTTCTGCAGCTAGTGTATTTCAAAGAATGATGATTGAAGTATTCAAGAGCATGAAGAACATCTTGTATTTCTCCAAGGTGACATTTATTTTGATCTTTGGAGATACTGTGCAGCAATATAATTTGGTTCTCAGATAGGCATCACACAAGTTAAAGGATGCAAGGTTGACTCTACATCGAGGAAAGTTTACTTGTTTAGTCAAACAGGCTACAACATCACTGCAGAAGGAGTGAAGCCTAAAGAGAATTTGTTGAAAGCTATCAAATTGGCCAAGCTCTTAAGGAGAAGGATATGCTAAGATCTTTCTTGGGACTCATCGAGTATTATGCCCAGTTCGTTGAGGGATTCTCAGACAAAACAGAATGTGTAGGAGCTTTGTTAAAGAAAGGTGTTGCTTATGATTGGGGGTTGAAGCAACAACAATGTTTTGATTCTTTCAAAGATGAAATTTGCAATACAGATATTTTTTCTTCTTCTGATACAAGGTTAAAATCTATACTTACAGTAGATACAAGCTCTACGCTTATAGGGGCAGTCATATCACAAGTAGATGGTAAGGATGAGAAAACTACAGCCTTTGTTTTCCTCACTCTGACCACCTCCAAAAGAAATTACTCTGTCATTGACCGCGAGGTGCTAGGCTGCAACTTGGAGAGCAGAGTATGTCAGGACCTATTTGTGGGGAACAAAATCTCCTATATGCACAGATCACAAGTCAATAGTTAAGGTGTTACTGGTAGGTGGGGCAAGTAACAGCTTGGCAATGTTGGCGGGGTTGGCAGATGGGCTTATGGAATTTTGCTATGTTGTTGAGCACTTCCAAGGATGGCCCTGCTGTTTTGGCTAATGAAAATGAGGATGCTATGCAACTGTACCTGATGGGCTGGATTTGGATATTGTACAAGCCATTACCAAAGCGGAATGGATTGAGACTATGACTTCGGATCCAGGACTTGTTGATATCAAACAGTTTTAAGGCTTGGTGGGAGAAGAGGCAGCACAGTATCTGTTTCTGTCAGACCCTACATGAAAATTCTTGATACATTGTCTTTTAGTGATGACATGGTTCTGATGAGAAGAGAGAAATTTGAACCACCTCCAGGCCTTTGCCCTAGATTGATATGTATGGCATATATGGGGCACCAAGGACAATCTAAAATTAAGAACTGGTGGTGGCCTGGCATTGAGGAACAGGTGACAAAGTGGATTGAGGATTGTGCAGTATGTAGTGTGCAAGGAGGGTGAAAAGAGATTGAGGGTAGGAGTCAAATCAGACATGGGACACATAACTGACTCAATTAGTCATTGGTACACATTAAGCCTAGATTTTATTGGCCCCATGCATTTATTAAGACATGACTTGAAGTTTGCCATGGTCATTGGGGCTGTGTATTTTAAGTGGCTCATTGTCAAATTTATGAGTGCGATTGCCACCAGATCCACCATTATTGTATTGAAAGAATATTTCATGGGAGAATGTGTACCCTGTGTCATCATGACGGACAATGGCACCCAGTTGGTCTCTGGAGAGATGCGTGCCTTTTTATAGTATTATGGGATTGTGCATAATAGGACTTTCTTTTACAATCCACAAGGAAATGGTATTGTGAAGAGAGCAAACAGATTGGTCAAAGGCTCTATCCAAATGGCTCTTGCAGGTGGGCACAATATTGGTAGCATGATGTTGGCCATGGTGTCTGCTTATCAAACGCGTGTTCATGAGCCCCTTTGAGCTAATGAGGAGAAGAGTGGCTTGCTCTAAGTTATTGCCAGTGTGGCTGAGGGATCAAAATTGGCCTAATTCAAAATGGAGTACTGTATTCAGTCAAGCAGCAGGAAGTTAGGTACCTCACGCCTCTATGTTGGCGGTTGGGTCAAGATTCGGTGTCCCGGAGAGTAGGGGAGTTGTCCATGTTCAAGGTGCCTTTTAGGATCTCTATTCTTTTATAGCATGGAGAAAAATGGAAGAATAAGCATGTGGTTTTATATCTAAGAGGTGGTTAGAGTTGCAGTGGAAAGGAGCAGGATAACAGCACGTTCTTGCTCAGGAGTGATAATGACTTGAATATATCCCAGGCGCAGATCAGTTTTGCCTCAGCCTGGAGCACTGGTGATGCTGGTGTTGGAGTTCCAATGAGTGAAAGTGATGTTGCTCCAAGAAATCTCAGGTTGTGGAGACCACCTGTTTATTTGAGGGATTTTGTTCAATGATGTGATGATTATGTCATGCTGTCAAATCCAGTTGTTTTTGTTTTTTATCACATGCTTAGTCTGTTTGTAAGGGTGAATATATGTTGTAATCCTGTAGCTATATGCATCCCATGTGCAGGTTCATTTAAGGGACTGTAGAGTGCAGGGCCAGCCTACGTTCTGCATCCTTTGCATGGTGCAGGCATTCCAATTGAGTCAGCTACTGAATGGTTGACTGTGGGGTGCTACACTCCTGTATGCAGGGGATTATCTTTACGGAATAAGCTTCCTCCAACTTACCTCAGGCTTCTGGTGGTTCCTTTAAGGATGCACAATGGTACTTATCCATCCTTTTTTAGAACTGCTTCCAATGCACCAAATCAAAATCGCTGTCTCAGTCGTTGTCTTCATCAGGCTGCTTTTTTGATTCAATATCCCTCTGAAGTCATCCATTTCCTAATTCAGTCACAGGTTGCTTCCTGCTTCACTACTCATAGCTTCTGATGCTCCTTTGAATCTGTGTTTTACATTGCTCACTGCAAGATTACTCTTCTCCATATGTACTACCTTCTGATGTAGGTCCATCATACCAAATAAGCTTCTATTCCTAGTCTTTGTGATCCATGTAACTTTTGGTATGGTGAATCACTCAATTCATTTCACACTTTTTATTATTTTGTCTCTTGGTTTCATTGTTATCTTTCTTTTTGCTCCTTATCTTTTTCTTGTTTCAGTACCTATTCTTCGGCCACTAACGTTTTTCGCTTCACTAATCTTTACGTTTAGATTTTGTTTCTTCATTCATCTTCGAATACATATCCACTGTCCAATGACTCTAAAATTATCTTCTGCCGCCCTACCTTTCTTAGAGAGCACAACTCCTAAATTTCTCCATGCTTATCCGAACGCTTGTGTTTGATGTCACTCCTCTTCTGGTCTAGGAATCCATCCCAAAAAATTTATTCTTTTCTTTCCCATTTCTGCTAGTCTATCATCTCCATTGTTCTCACTTTTTCCTGTGCACCACTCTGTATTTTCTTATCCTCTGCTTGTAGCATTGGCATCATGTTTGATCCCCCTCACCTTTTCGGACCATATCTCTTTTTATATCTATAGCGGCTGGTTTTAACATTTTAATAATGTTCACCCATATTTATCTGTTAACTTCTCCCTCAATCTTTTATTATCTTCTGTCTAAAATATTGCTATGCCCTCGTTCTGGAGCTCCAATTCTATACTCCTCCGTTGCCCCATATCCCACAGATTTCTCCTGCCTTCTTAATTTTCAATGTCTCTTAGTCTGTTACTCATCAACTGTTTTTTAAAAATCTTTACCTCTTCCTTATCTCCACAGGCATTCTCATCGAATTTCTTTGTATTGTTTTAAAACTCTCTCCGTCCTCTCTCCTTCGAAACTTTGTCTTCCTCCACAAATGGATTATTTTCTTACTGCTGCGTTTGCGCCTCCCCTTAATTTCCCTGTTCTTTCACCTCTCCCTGGCGCTTCCAGTGTCTGTGGGCCCGATGTAGGTAAAATAGATTTACCGATTTTTAATTAACGAATCATACCGATTCGGTAATTAAAAATCGGTAAATCTAAGGGGTTGAGATGTAGGAACATCCAGATGTTCCTGCTACCGAATCGGTAAAAATCTGTATTTACCGATTCGGTAAATACCGACCGGTAATGGCCCATTCATTCCTATGGGCTTTTAAGCCCATAGGAATGAATGGGGCATTACCGGTCGGTATTTACCGAATCGGTAAATACAGATTTTGACAAGGGTGCAGGGGGTGTCACTTTGACACCCTCTAGCACCCCCAAAAAAGATTCGGGGGCCATGTGGCTGGCATACCTGCCCTAAGGGCAGGTCTGCCTGTCATATGGCACAGGTGTGCATGCACACATGTGCATGCACACCTGAATCGGTATTTTACCATCAAATATATTTGATGGTAAAATACAGAATCGGTAAGGGTTGTGGGACTCAGAAGAGTCCCACCTACATATCAAAAATACCGAATAGGTATAAATACCGATTCGGTATTTTACAGATTCGGTAAATTTACCGATCGGTAAATTTACCGAATCTGTAAAATTCTGGGCCCTAAATACCAAATCTGATTTTCCGGTCGGTAACGGACGAAAATACCGATTTTCGGCCGTTACCGACCGACCTACATCTGGCCCTGTGTGTCGTGTCACTACATTGATACAGAGCATATCACTGCGCTCGCGGGTAACAGTGCAGAGAAAAGGTTTGCACTTTTAATCATGGAACCTGCGGATTGTAAATCAGGGCACCCAGTCTACAACAAGCACGGAATCGAAAAGAAACGTGTAAAAAGGCTAATAAAACAGCACAGGAGTTTAAAAAGTATAACAAAAGCACAAATAGAATTGAGAGCTTGCCATAAAAAAGCTAACAGTGTTCAAAAAAGCATTATAAACTTTGGTAAAGTGCTATAAAATACATAAAAGCCTGTCATAAAGCACTAAAGAGAAAGCGGCAAACGAGCTCCCAGCTATAACATCCTCAACACTCATTAAAACAAAAGAATGCAACCTGGTAATGGATATAGGTTAATCGTGAAGAAAGCCTTTTTAACCAAAAAAAACTTACTCAGCAAAAGTGCTGCATATTGAGTAGTGGGTCTGTAACTGCACATGTGTTTTGCACATGAGCATGCCCAATCCAGATATTTAGCAATTGTGCAGAACACAATTTCAGATGTGCTGCACAATTGATTTGGCCAAAACAGGGAGCTTTGCAATACTAGTTATGATAACTGTGTCCAGCTCATTAACATGACTAGGGTGTCCTTCTGGGCTGGGCACAAGCCCCACCACCAGTGCCGAAATACAGCTGCGGCTCAGTATATAAACATTTTGGCCTGGACTAGAGAATGGCATCAGAGCACCAGTTGTAGTTCTTTGGAAAATGTAACTCTTGTGAAACAGCTCTCTGCCCTCTTTCTTACAAGGGGCATATTTTGGTCCACCCAGGCACTTCCATCATAAATCTATTTTTTGTATTTGTATTGTGAGGGGAGTGGACATTAGTGACAGGTTGCAGGAAGTAGGGATCTAATCCTGTAGTGTAAACCGTGTTGAATAACTTTGGTTGTAACTCATGCTATCACGTTTATTCAAATCTCAGATTAAGGATTAAGGCATTCCGTGTAAGTATTGGGGGGGAGTACAACTATGAGCTACTTTCAACTGTTTTTGAATGCTATTATTTTTCTCACTACTTAATATTCTTTGTTCATTGTACTTGTGATCTTAAACCCATGGCTAATCCTCTCCACTAATTAATTGGTCCTGTTGCTTTTTGCTACTAGTCAAAATGTCACCTGTTAAAAATAAACTCATGGCACTGCCATGCCCTCCCCCTAATGTTTGATAATAACAGTCTGCTAAATCCAAGTGTTGTCTATTTTTGGTATGGTCCAATCAAGTCGTTGTCCTCTTTGTGTTACCATATCACCTTCACCTTACAGTCACATTTAATTTAATTTACAAAAGCAAGGTATTCCTGCTCGACTACCAAGAGAACCACTTTGTTGATATCCTGTAAGGACCAGCACAGCATTCTGTGAACAGAGTAACCAGGCCAGGTCTATCATGAAGACCTTCTAAACCCTTCTCAAATTTAAAGCACACTATCAACAAGTGTGCGTTCATTTCTCCAGTTTTAAAATTAACAAGAAAAGAAACTCAAAGTATGGAAATCAATTGGAAGAAAACATGTTATAAATAAGGCAAAATTATAGGTAATCATTACACTACCCAAAAATGAATCATTGTCCTGAGTAAAAAGACTAACAGATACAGTGTAAGCTAAGTCAGAGAGCTCATGAAATTTAAAGCACACTATCAACAAGTGTGCGTGCATTTCTCCACGTTTAAAATTAACAAGAAACGAAACTCAAAGTATGGAAATCAATTGAAGACAACATGTTATAAACAAGGCAAAATTACAGGTAATCATTACACTACCCAAAAATGAATCATTGTCCTGAGTAAAAAGACTAACAGATACAGTTTAAGCTAAGTCAGACAGCTTATGAATTCCAAAGTGGGAAATTCAACTCAACCATTGGTTGTTGTGCCATTCATAACATTTATTTAGTCACTGGTTCATTGTAACTCTCATTAGTGACCTATTATCTTTACATTTTATGAAGCCAAATACCCTTTATATTAATGTTGCAGTAACCCGAGGATGTTTGTTTTTAAGGCAGGAGCTCCAGCTGCCTAATGCCAACTTAATTTGACCTTTTTCACTGAAGATCCCTGTAGGTTCTGGTTTGGTTTGGTGTGAGTGATTCTTACTCTCAAGGGGTCTACCTGCTAATCTACTGCTCCCTTCGGACATTCTTGTTGATGTTCCTTGAAACTAATTGTGTTTGGTCAATACTGAGAGCTCAGAGGTTCAGGCACTCTTAATCTTAAAACTCACTCCACTGTTCAAAAAACTAATTTTGCATTATGTATGTAAGAGGATAGTTTTCATCTCTTTCCTAAATTGGAACAGGATTGCAGTGGTACTGATGGATACAATCAATGCTATTTCAGATGCTTGATGCAAACATAGAAAAGGCCTGCTGTTTTGCTTTTTCTGTTTTTACACTTCTTAGTCTGCAGTCTGGTGGTGTCCTGAATGCAGGTGTGCTAAGAACCACCTTCTTTCTTCTCAACTTCTAGTCATGAATAACCACCATTCAGAGATCCCTGGCTAATTGCCCACTAAAGAGAATTCATGAAGGAAATAACAGACACTAGACTGTTTATTTCAACTATGCCATCAGTGAATATAAATTTTGGACCTATGTTTTGCCTGTCCTGCTATCCCCCACCCAGCACTTCCTACACTGGTTTAACGTCTCTCCCCCCTTCTCCTTCTGATAATCTCTCAAATTTTACCACATTGGGACATTGTACACCATATTCAATTTACATTATGTAAAACACAGTAATATCTCTGCGGGTCTGGCTCATGTTATATAAAACTGCATATTAATTAATAAAGAAAAATGCCATTGGAAATTAGAGACCTTAACCAGGTGTCCCCATACAGAATCCTCATAGAAGCAAGTTCCCTCAACGAAGCAGAGGTCCTGGCTCGTTGCAGCATTTATTAAGCTCAGGCAGAAGATGATCACAATCACTTTCAATGCATCAGAAGTTGTGGTTACCCTTAAAGGATTTTCAGGAAAACTGAAAGTAAGCTGGAGAATAACAGCTTCTGTCCAAAGTGAAGCCTCAGGATTAGGCCATACACCACTTATTTCTGTCAGGTGCTCCTGACCACGCCCCTTTGAAAGTATTCTCTTCAGACCTGACCTCCAGAGGACGTACCTGTCGGTATCTTACAAGCACCAGGCATCACAATGCAGAGAAAAGGGAAAATCTTTCCGGACCTGAATATCTGAATTTCTTTTTTTCTTTTTTTTTTTTTTTTTAAGTTCAAGTAGAATTTTATTAAAATAAACAAAGTTGTTATTACAAAGAATGAAATGAGATACATCATCATCAAAAAGTATAATAGACTAGGGTATCACAATAAATATCAAAAGATAAAGAAAGCAGGGGGGGAAAGGGAAAAAGGAAAAATGAAAAAGTAAATGAGGCTAGAAATGTAAAACATACATTATAAGAGGCTATGTTACATGGGATATGATGCAAATACGTGCGGAAAAATAAAAACTAGAGAAGAAGAAGGAACGAAAGGTGACTCAGGGGGGTTTCAAAACTTCTTGCTGAAATGGGGGTAAGTGAGAGGAACGTTTGGCACAAACATCCAGATAAAGGGTGATGGGAAGCCATAATGCATGTCTTTTCGGGGCCAGGGTAAGGGGATAAACAAATGCAGTATCCAGTCTGTGATTATAACATACATTGAACCACCAAGCTTTGAAAGTAATACCTTTTGAGTTTTTCCAATTAACAGTAATCTGTTGAAATGCAACAGCTATTAACAAATCAATAATGTGAACATTTGTTTCAACTACAGACCAGGAAGAAGAGAGTGAGCCAAGGAAAATGTCAGTGAGAGAAAAGGGGATAGAAGTCTGGAAAATAGAATTGATTTGGTCCCATACTTTAGTCCAAAATGCGTGCGTGAGAGGGCAAAGAAAGAGCATATGAAAAAGCGTGGCATTGGGGGCGGAGCAGGACCAGCAAAGGTCTGGAACCAAGGGGAATCTTTTGTGAAGGAGAGATGGCGTGTAAAGGAGTCGATTGTAAAGGAAGAAAAGTGTTTGTGTGAGAGAGGCAGCTCTCGAGGATTTGCGAAGCTTAGTCCAGATTTTATCCCAGAGGGAGGTAGACCAGGATACGGCAAGTTCAGATTCCCACTGCTCTTCCACTGTAGATTTTGGGCGAGGTGATGGAGGGTTATGGAAGGAATGATAGATGGAAGATGCTGAAGAGTTGGAACGCAATTGGGAATGTAGAGAAGAAATTGGAGTATTGTAGAGCGCAGGTGGAGAAGAATGAGAAAGGGAATCATATACGGACATAACTGCAGTCTTAAGTAGGATGTACTTGTGGATAAAGGAGGAGGGAAGAGAGAAGGTTCGGCTAAGAATAGAAAAAGATGTGAAGACAGTCCCAGTAAAAAGTTGGGAAACCCAGATTAAACCTCGCTGCCTCCAAGTTTTCCAGTAAAAAGGTTTCAGGTTAATAAGAATGCTATTATTATACCAAATAGTGGTGGTGAGAAGTTCAGTGATAGAGGAGGGAGGAACTGGAGCAGAAGCTAAGAGTAGTTTCGCAGTGTATTTGTGAATTGGAGTGGACAAGAATTGGGGTTTGCGAGAGAAGGAAAGATATTCAGCAAAGGAAAAGGGAGAAAGAGAAAGACGCTCGAGTTCAGCCCAAAGGGGAAGAGGCTCGGTGGGATCTTTAAGCCAGATAGAGGCTTGTTTCAGGAGAAAAGCTTTATGGTAGGCGGGAAAATTTGGGAAATTAACCCCGCCCTCTGATTTGGGAAGACGTAGTCGTGATAAAGACATGCGCGATTTCTTTCCAGACCATAAAAAGGAGGATAAGGTGTTATTGATTTTAGTAAAAAATTTAACAGGAATGGAGACAGGAATGTTAGAAATGGTATAGAGGACAATTGGGGATAACATCATCTTGATGGTGTCAAGACGGCCCCACCAAGAAAGGTATAGGGGATGCCATCTGGAGGTGAGGTCAGATAACTTTTGAGTACATTTAGTGAGGCATAATGAGATAGTATCTGGGATGGAAGGAGTGATATGCAAACCGAGGTATTTTATATGGGTCGGACTCCATCTGAAATTGGATGTTGCAAAATCAGGCTTGAAGGTGAATTTGGTGAGGGGAAGAATTTCACATTTATCGTTGTTCAGTTTACAACCAGAAAGATGAGAGTAAACGTTAACTTCGGCAAGGAAAGCTGGGATGGATACAGAGGGGTTCGAAATGAAAAGTAAAATGTCATCTGCGTAAGCAGCTAACTTGATTTGCGAATGAGAAAGAGGAAAACCATGAATTTTTGGGTTTTGACGTAACTTAGATAGAAAAGGTTCTAGAGCAAGGTTAAAGAGAAAAGGGGAAAGAGGGCAACCTTGCCTAACGCCTCTGCCAAGGCTAAAAAATGAGGATATCAGGCCATTGGCACAAACCGCTGCTCTGGGGTTCGCATAAAGAAGGGAAATGAGGGAAATAAAATTAGGACCAAACCAATTTAGTGCAGAAAAAAGAAAAGACCATTCTACTCTGTCGAATGCCTTCTCGGCATCTAGGGCAATTGCGGCTAGGGAGTCCTTGAATCGCGGTGATTTAGAAAGAACATTAAAGAGGAGTCTGGTGTTATCGGAAATAAAGCGACCCTTAACAAATCCTGATTGTTCGGGGCCAAGGAGATCTGGGAGAAAAGGATCTAATCTGATGGCTAAGGATTTGGCATATAGTTTGTAATCAATGTTGACAAGCGATATCGGTCTGTAATTCTTGCAGTGTTGAGTGTCCTTCCCCTCCTATGGTATGATGCAAATATAAGCATCTGAAAAAGTGCCCGAGGAAGCACCACTGGTTTTGAAGGAGTCAAGGAGTTGATGTAGTTTGGGTAACAAAAGAGTAGCAAAGTGTTGATAGAATTCGACCGTAAAACCATCTGGGCCGGGGGCTTTATCTTTCTTAAGGGAGTGAAGTGCAGTATGTAATTCGCGAATGGTAAGGGGAGTTTCAAGGGAGGCTAGATCAACCGGAAAGTTGGGAGGAGGTTGAATGCTTGTAAAGAAAGTGGAAATAGAGTGATCAGAGGGTTGAGTTCCAGAAGAGTAGAGTGTAGAGTAGAAGCGAGAAAATTCTTCCAAGATATCAGCATCTTTATGTTGCAGGATTGAATTAACATCAAAAACAGACTCAATATTCAATTTGTTTTGCTTAACTTTCAAATAATTGGCAAGAACTTTCCCCGCCTTATTCTTCCCACCATAAAATTTCGAACTGGATTTCAATAAATACAACGATGCATCTTCAGTGGACTGTTTGTTATAATTCATTTTCGCATTTACAAGGGCTGTTAAACTTTCCTGGGTGTGAGAAGTGTAAAAGGAATGTTCTAGGGCTTTGATCTGAGATAAAAGATCACTGGTACGTTTACGGGCAAGTTTACGCTTTGCGGCAACATGTCTGATGATAAAGTCTCTGGCCGCAGCTTTGTAAGCGTCCCAAATGGTGTGAGTGGCTAAGGAGGGGGTGTCGTTAATGAAAAAAAATTCGGTAGTAAACTCAATAAAGGAGGCAGTAAATTTGGGATCAAGAAGGAGGGTATTGTTGAAACGCCATCTCTTAGGACCGGTGGATTTGGGTAAAATGTCAATGTTAATTAGAACTGGGGCATGATCAGAGAAAACAATGGGGCCAATCTCAGCCTGAGTGAGGGATTGGGACATGTGGTGAGAGAGAAAGATATAGTCAATCCGTGATTGGGAGTGATGAACCGGGGAGTAGAATGTAAATTCTTTACTGGTCGGGTTACATATTCGCCAAGCATCGACTAGCTTATGTTGAGAGATGGCGTGTGTAAAAAGTTTATGGGATTTGTTAGGAACAAAAAAACATTTGGAGTGCCTGTCCAAAAAAGGGATCCAATGGCATGTTGCAATCGCCTGCCAAAATGAAGTTTTCATCAATACATTCAGTAATGCGAGAGGCAAACGCTTTCCAAAAAATAGGATTCCCACCTGTGGGGGCATAGACATTGAGCAGGGAAAAAGGGACACCTTTTGAGGAAAGTTTAACAAATAACCATCTGCCATCAGGGTCAAATTCGGAGTGTAATACAGAATGAGAAAAAGACTTTCGAATTAACAAGGCAACACCATTTCTTTTACCATCGCCAGGAGCTGAAAAAAACTTTCCCACCCAACCTCTTTGGAGTTTAGCAGCCTCGGTATCAGATAGATGGGTTTCTTGCAGAAAGGCGACATCTACATTCAATTTGGCTAAATGGGAAAGGATCTTTTGCCTCTTAATGGGTGAATTTAAACCTTTAACGTTCCAAGAAACAATGCGTACTGACATCAAGAATAATTAAAAAGGGAAAGTGTAAATAGGGAACAAAAGAAATCCTCATAAATTTCTAGAAATGAGAAAAAAGAGGAAAAAGAAAGAAGGAAAATAGAAAAAGGAGGAGAAGAAAGTGTTGGAAGAGATAAGAGTACAAAAGAGAATCGAGCAAAAGTAATACAGAAAAAGACCGAAGAAGAAAACAGAGTCAATGGAGAAAACTGGTACAATGAATAGGAAGAAAAGAAAAAGAGCCATAGTTTGAGAACATCAAGAAAATCAATGTCGAGAAACCGGATGAAGAAAAAGAGCGATGTGGTAGGATAATTGAGTTGTGAGAAAGAGAGAAAAGCAGACCAAAAGGAAGAGAATTCATTGGAGAGGAGAAGCACAAGAAGGTATATAGAAAATGCAGAGGAAAAATGACAAGAAGAAAGAAACAAAAGCAACCAAGAGAATAAAAAAAATAAAGCAAGGAGAAGAAACATGAAAAGGACAGGTTCAACTATACAAAACCAACGAACGATGATGAGGAGAGTCAAAGCTAGGAAGGGAGAACGGGTAGATACTTACAAGGGTGAAGGAATAAGGATACAAAATCTGGAGGGAGGATGAGAAGGATGAAAACGAAGATGAGACGAGGGGGGTAAGGCCAACCAACGAAGGGCAGGAAACGGGGCAATGAAACGTCCAACCAGGTAGACATGGCGGGGCGCTAAATAGGGATCTGCAAAAGAAGGAAAAAGAGCATGGTTAGGTGAAAGGAGACATCATAGAAAAAACAATGAGAATAAAACAGACATATAAAAATGCAATAAACATCAACGAGGGTCAGCTAGTCAAAAAGGACTAGTCAAGAACAGGGTTGAGGAGTAACAATCGGTACAACGAAGAAACATGGATAAAAGGTTAACAAGGCATCAGGAAATCCAATGGCAACAACGTGAAAAGTCACGGAGGAAATGAGGATGAAGAGCCGGCACTGGAGAACTCCATGTTAGCAGGACCGCAGGAATTGAGGAAACTGCGGAGTCGTACTGGATCTTCATAGGTTGTGGTCGTATTATTGTGGGTGACTTTGAATAAACAAGGATGAAATAGGCCATATCTTGCTCCAATAGATCGAAGATCCGCTCTCATGTCCAGGAAGGCTTTACGTCAATTTGCAGTGGCCTTGGCGTAGTCTTGGGCGAAGAAAAGAGTAGAATCAGACCAAGTTAGGCGTGGAGAAGCTTTAGCAGCCAAGAGGACCTTCAAAAGATCTGTGTATTCCAGAAAATACATTATGACTCCTCTAGGCTTTGCAGTTGGAGAAGTAGAAGAGGGGAGTCAACCAAGCCTGTGAGCACGTTGAATATTTAGCGTAGTGCCTTCGGGTAGGTGCAGAAGCTTGGGCAGAAAGGACTTGAGGAAAGTGATAGGATCATTCCCCTCGCAACCTTCTTTCAGGCCGTAGAGACGAAGATTATTACGTCTATTCCTATTTTCAAGGTCCTCCACCTGCTTCTGAAGAGAGGACAACTGCGAGTCCATGTGGGGAATTTTGATGGCTGATTCCTGAAGAGATGAGACAGATTTTTCCACATTGGAGACCCTGGCATCCATCTGAGACCAATTGTCGGTGAGCGTTTGCAACTTGGCATTAGTCTCCTCCATGTAGGGGCGCAATGCTCTAATCTCCTCAAGTAACAATTCCATGGAGATGGCTGAGGAGGATTTCGTGGGAGAAGGTGGGTCCTTTTTTAACCTCTTTGGATTGGTTTTAGAGGAATTCTGTGAAGGAACATCAATTGTAGACAACGTGTCACTGGCGCTGGGAGATGCAGAAGCTTCTAAGTGAGCTAGCGCTGAGAATAATTTGGAGTTTTTTATATAATTGCGCTTAGGGGTCCTGCTGGGATTATTCGCCATGCAAGCGTGCGTGAAAAGAATTGTAGAAGACGCACGAGTAAAGTCTAAAGGAATAAAAATAGGTTGTAGAAGCAAACAGCGCCCAAAAAAAATGCAGTAGATCATATAAAAGAGCCAAAAATGAGTCAATGGAATATTGTGACACAAGAGAAATGTCAAAGTGGCCAAAGGAGAAAGGCAACTCCTATTTTAAAGCGCAAGGAAATTGCAGGCAGGAGAAGCGCAGCACAAAATGGCGGCTCGTTCTGAGGAGAATGCAGTAAACAAATTATTTTCCATTTATGGAGCCAAAGAACATAGGAGAGTCACCTGAGTCGATCCAAAAGCAGTCCCCATAATGGTAGGGAAGGTGAGGACAAAGCAGGAAGCTTCATGGCGCTGGAATTCAGATGGGTAGAAAGTTTGCGTCAGGTGAACAGCGCCGTTTCAGAAGACAAAATGGCGGTCGCGGCCGTTTCAAAGCCGCGACCGAAACGAAGGCTAAGAAATGCGGGTGTAGGGGCTTCAAGCCACGACGGGAGTTGTCTCACCGGAAGCCTGGCGCTGTCCCATGTCTGGCGCTGCTTCTCCGGTGCGGAATGGTGAGCGCGAACCGCCAGTCGGCTCTGGTACGGACGGAGCTTTACCGCCGCACCGCCATTCGGATCGGGCTCTTAGCCACGCCCACAATATCTGAATTTCTAAACCATTTGAATGTACTTAAGCTGATTCGCAGTAGACTATTACACAGTTGTCACATACTGCGGCTATACATCAGAATTCAAAGAGCTATAATGACACAAACCTGTGTGGACTCTACCTCAGAAATCTATGGACATGAAGTGCATACTGCCCATTTCCACAAGTGTAGAGTTAAGCTTGATGCCCTTCTGTAGCTCTGTAGACTGTCTGGTTGCTGTCCTTGAAACTGTTTGGAGGCAAGGAGCCAATGCAGGAAGCAAAGAAGAAAAAAAAAGACACACACTACAAATAAGCTTTTCTTACATCTCATCAAGATCAGAGAGCAGATGCCCAATGCTCATCTACAAGCCCTGGTAAGCCATGTGATTACCCTTTCTAGAGAGAGTAATCCCTATCAGTACAGTCATTTTGTTTGCATCTGCCATATGATGGACCACTCACCTTGTCCCATTTCACAGGCATGGCATTGAGCACAGTGCTATTACAACCATCCTCAGTGCAAGGGGTGGGGGTGGCCGTGAATATCATGGAAGGCATATTTAGAAACTTCAAGAGGTCCTGCGTTTACACTCTATGTTCCCTTTGCATTTCTGGGGCCACAATACATCCAGGATTCTTTGATTCATGCTGTTGTTTTTTCCTGAGTAGGACATTTATTTCCTAGTGATTTTTTCTTTGGCAAGACAACTGCTAAATAAAGCGTCATTGTTATTGCTGCACAAGGATCAGATATGAGTTTAAAAAGGAAAGAGAAAACACACTTGATGCTTAAGAGGCTAAGTGCCAGATGTAGGAAGGCCATTACCGGTCGGTAACGGCCGAAATCGGCCGTTACTGACCGGTAATAGGCTTTTGTTATGTAAGGGGCCAATTTACAGATTCAGTAAATACCGAATCGGTATTTACCGATTCGGTATTAACCGAATCATCATTTACCAATTCGGTATTTGCAGAATCAGTAAATGACATGTAGGAAGCACTTTAAACAGTGCTCATGTGCTTTAAGGATTCGTTATTTACCACCAACTATTAGTTGGTGGTAAATAAGGAATACCTTAGAAAATGCAAATCAATGCATTTTCAACTGTGCCATGTGGCAGACATACATGCCCTTAGGGCATGTATGTGTGCCACATGTGCACACAAGCACTAATCAGGGTGCAACAGGGTGTCAAAGTGACAACCTGCCACCCTTGACTCTTTCCCTATTTTACCGAATCGGTATTTACCGATTCGGTAATTGACATTCATTCCTATGGGCCTGGAGGCCCATAGGAATGAATGGCAATTACCGAATCTGTAAATGCCGATTCGGTAATTACAGAATCTTAACGATTCTGTAATTTTTACCGATTTTTTATCTACATAGCAATTACCGATTCGAAAATACCGAATCGGTAAAATTCGGTATTTTCAAATCCGTAATTTACAATTACCTACATCTAGCCCTGAATGAAGCATTGTGCTGTCATCAGTCTTCATTTTGCAGTGTGAGGTATGCTCAAAGCCCTCTCACTGCAAGGGGTATATTTGCAAAGGAAAACAAGGAATGAGACAGCAGTCTTAGTATCCCTCCTTGAGCAAAAGCTAGCATGGAGGCCTGCTTAATACAGCAGACCTCCATCCCAACACTGACCTTCACAGTACAGCTGCATTTAGATCCATGTACTGTAAAGGGATTACAATGTCACAAACTAAGGCACATTGTGATAGGAGCATTGAGAACTGCTTGCAGTGATCTTTGGGAGCCACATTTACACAAGTCAGTGTCTGCCAGCTGCATAGGCATGAGCTAGGCAGGCACATTTTGACATTTTTAGCTTTGCGATTGGTTACCATCTGTCCTCTGGGGCGACTAACCCAATAGTTTCAGATGTTTTCGCCAAGTAAGTTGCACTGACCCAGTGAATGGAAAGCCTCTTCGACTATAGGCCTTTGCATGAGCATCTTGCCTTAGTGGCAGTGGATGAATTCCTGACAGGCAATTGCACCGGAAATCCAATAGGCTGTGTAGGTCCATCACATTTCAGGTACATCTCCGCGCAGGCCAGAACAGGGCTCGACACATGAGGTACACCTCCTACTGTATAGTTGACCTGGAACAGTTAGTCACATGCTGGGGAGACATTAGGTAGTCTATTAGATTGAGAAAATGGCAGTCACATGCCAGTCTTCCTCTCACAGGTCATTTGGTTTGAGTCAGAGTCAATGACATGCCAAATCCAACTCACAAACACTCCAAGACTGGAAAGGTGTCAGTCGTATGCCTCATGCACCTGTGAAAATCAGATCAGACTGATGCAGAGTAACTCACATCTTTTTCACAACTTTGAGAGGGAGATGTGACAGGGGACAAATGGTACTTATGTCAGGTACAATTTTAAAGGTTCGTTCGTTCAAAAGCTTTATTCAAAATGTAAAAACAATTCATAAAAGCATACAATTCAATCACAGTCATTAAAATTCATTATGAACACATTTATAAATTAAAACACTAGAAACCAAATTTAAAATCCGTATTCACACTATTTTAGACCAAATAACCATAAGCCTTCAATAGGGGCACATAATTCAAACATAGCAAGTGCTAGGATCAATTCATCAAGGGAGCAAACATTATTCAAATGTAAAGATAAATCAGCTCATCATTTTAGAGCGAGACAATAAGTCAAATTGGTTAGGCGTGGAGATGATACGGCCACTCAATACATGGCCACTCCTGCCCATCAAGAGGTTGCTCTCTGCTTTCTGACATTTCCACGGGGTATATAATGATCTGGGGTAAAAGTCGCTTATGCTCCAAGTAGATTTAGGACCATCTCCTATTTGTGGCAGCCAGGATTGGAGAAATGGAATGACGTGTTTAGACCTAAATTTGACAAGTACCAAATCGCCCGCTATATCCTTAGGGAGAGGTCCTAGCCAACCCACCCTTCTGACATTTAGTATGGTGCCATCAATGTTGGGTGGTAGGGGTCTATTTTTGGTTAGCCAAAACACAACCTTGTTTCTTAGGTCTAGATGGCTTTCATGTTTCCCCTTTATAAGTTCGGGTACTCCTGAAAGAACGCACACAATAGGGGCGGCCTCTGGAGGCAGATGTAGATGATCAGTTTTAAATAGCATAGTGTCATGATTAACCGCTGTTCCTTTGCGTAATGTCAATTCATTGTTTGGCCCTACTCTAGGATGAGACCTCCGTACAATTGTGGCAGGGGGATTAAAAGTTTTCACATGTGGTATTACTCGTTGGTTGCGGGTGGTATTGCTTTGTGTAGAAGTTTCAGACATTTCTAAGGAGGCTGGGCGCTGTGGCTGAGTGGCAACTGCCATAGTTTTTACAAGCAATGAATTGGCCTTGATTGCTTCTTCAACACCCAAGAGCCTATCCCCTAAACTAGCCATTTTATCGATCAACGGGGATATTATAGATTTAATCATATTTTCAATCGAGGCCATTAAAGAAGCATGGGTAGGGGCAATCGGTATGGCATTGCTGGGCATGTTGGGCGTGTTGGGCGATCGGGGATTTGAGTTTAGTTTTAGATGTTTGGCCTGACTCCCCAATTGTTTGGCCCCAACTCTCTTCCTTTTAGCAATAGTGACCTGAGGGGTAACTGCAACTAGCGATTTTTCTTCCAGTCGTGGTGAAAATGAAGTATCCTGTGTACTATGGGTTGGTTGAAGTTGACTGTTGGCCAGGGGACTGCTCGTTGCTGTAACGCAGATTGGGGGACTAATTTGTACATTGTCTGAGTCCACAGGAGCATACGTGGATTTGCACATTATATTTAGTTCCTCCAGTAATGATATATTTGGGGCTACATTGGCAGTCTGTAAGGGAGAGCACATAGTGGGAGGACTATCCATGGCTGGGGATCGCTCTATTCTCTCTAGTTCTCTGACAATGGGGAGCGTTACCCTCTTTATATAATAATCCATCGTTCCCCTGAACAAGTCACTCTGGGGGGAGATATTTCTGGTATCCCCCTTGCAGGTCATATCAGCATCATCTGCCCAAGGAAAACAGTTCAACAGATCCACTATGATGACAATGGGAAGGACATATGAGGAAGCAGGGATAGGCAGAGGGTATCAGTACCTTTAATACTATTCCTTCCTCTCTTAAATCGAAGCCAAAGGGAATGGCCCCGTCCCGGCCTCCTCTGGCCTCGGATGGCCGCAGATGGCCCCGCCATTGTCCTGGGCTTAGCCCCGGGCGCTCCCGCGCGTGACTCTCGGGGCGAGAGGCGTTCCTCTCTTTTCTGGCACCTCCGGGCGCAGAGGTGGCGTCAGGGACGCGACCCAGCCGCCGGGGCACCTGGGAGGTGTAGTTTGTGACCCCCCGGTGGCTGCAGGCGAAGTTGCGGCGTAGGAGAGACAGCCGTTCCCCTCACGGCAGGTGAGCAAATGAATTGGGCGACAATTTAAAGGTAAGTAGTGTTTGAACAGACTCTGTCACATGTCAGGTTCCTCTCTGATAGGACAGCACAGCTGAGGCAGAATCAGTCACGTCAGTGCTCCTGCATGCCGCTGAAAGGGGAGTATTGTAATTAATAAATCCCCAGGTTGCTGCATGTTAAAAATATCCACCCTCCTTTATCTGATCCAATTTGAATTTTTCACAAATTTTGCCATACAGCTGAAAAGCTATGGAAAAAGGGCAGAACAAAGTCCCTTGTTTGTTGACGGTACCAGGATTTTACAGTCACCTTTAGCTTTATGGTTTTGAAATGCCCGATAATCCAAGCCTACTGGGCTAGAGTTCAGAAGATATTATCAACAAGGACAGGGTAAGCAGTGTAATTCAGCCTGAAGGCGTGCCTCTTGAATGGCCAGGGAGACTCAAGAGCATCACGCTTCCTGATACGAACTGGTTTCTTCCTAGCAAAGAGAGAAAGGGTGACATAATGGCATAAGACTGGACTCCATCCAGTGGAAGGCTGGTTGTAGGGAATCAAAGACAGCTCAAATATGCATGAATCCATATGTCAAGCCAGGGACTGCCCTGAACATACAAGAACTCAGGGGATCATGGTGGGATAATTTTCACGATTCCAGAATCTGAATAATGGGAGACATCTAAAATTAAGTTATTATTTGAGAGGGTGGAGAAACCTCACTCAAACAGCAAACAAAATCCTGCCAGGGTGAACCACAAAATTCAGCAAAACTCTCTGTTTGTCATAGTTTTATGTGTAACTGTCACATTTGATGACATTAGAGCAAACAGGGACTTAATATTAATTATATAAGGTATGGTAATAGGAATTGTTACATATGTGTCTGAATTGGGACTTGCTGAGCCTATATAACATTTTGCTCACCTCATGCTGACTGTATGATTTTGTTTTGTATTTTGCAATAAAAGATGGATTATTTTGGAGGTGAGCCACTGATTAACAAAGGGCTTGCATTGCCCTTGCATCATGTAAGATGACACAAAGCAATGCAACCCTTTAAATGGGATCTACTAAGCCACTCAAAGCCACCTTGCGTAGCTCTGTATGGTTTAGTAAATCCAAGTTAACTCAAGGCTGCGCAATTCGCTGCCTTGCGTTACCTTCTAGCATGGAGGCTTTCCATGGGTGGAGAGTGGATGTTCCCATGCATCCAGCCATGGATTTGGTTATGTTTCCAGATTTACAAAGAGTTATCAACCTGGGAGTGTTACGCCTCCCAGACCCAGGTATAACATGGAGAAATAGCTTTATTTCTCCTCGTTACTTCCCTGTTATTTGTGTGATGCATTCCGCATCACACATAGGTAAAATAAAATGGTTCTAATGATTGTTTTAGTGCAAGAAGGTGTCCCTTTCTGCTCAAAATCAATTCTGCTCATATTATAAGCATCCTTGCACCATGGTGCAAAGACGTCTTTGAATGAGTTAGGCAGCACACAGTGTGCGAGCGCAATTATGCAAAAGAAACGCCCCATATCTTAATAATTGTGGTGAATTTATGGTGTCTCTGTTCTTGCAATGCAGAGCAGCAAGTAACCTTGTTGTGCTTCATTGTATGTAATATTAGTAAATTGACCATCGGCCCCAAGGTCTTTGGAATTGTTATCTCTGATTCTTAGAGAGCAGACTCCTACATAACCATAAGCCTGACCTTCCACCAAACTTCATGATACATTTGATTGAGCTTCATGCCTATTCCCTATATATTAGATAATTGTTCAATGATTTTTCATATTTTGCTTTCAGTAATAAACTTTCATTATTTTATAAACCTTTATGGTTTCTAACTTTCATCCTGTTAAAAAGGCTTATTTAACTGATTATTCAATTAGATCTGTGCAGATCTATAGATGTATGTAATTGAATGTAATTTAATGTAATATATGAATGTAATTGCAGGAGGAGTTGGTGACAGTGATTTTAATGTTAAGTCCGTGAGCACAATGGGCCAATGTGTGTAAACAATTTTCATAATTCGTTTTGACCTGCCTGCTGATTGTGGTAATTAGTCTAATGGGTTGTGTGTCATTGTTCTCTTCAACAGGTGAAAACTGAACTACCATTTCAGAATTGTGTTTTTTTTTCGTTATGAAGTAGAACTCACATAGTTGGGAATTGGCCTTGTCCAGGGCTAATTGTAAATCTGGATATTTGTACCCTCGAGCCAGGAAACGTTCAAGAGCTGCAGTCAGTAGACTGCAGATATGCCGTAGGCGAAGAAATTCGTCATATGGTATACTGCGCATGAGGTCTGGGGGATGAGAGCTGGTAGTGTGTAATGTGGAATTCCTGCAGTACTTTTTTTAATGTAATTTAGTTTGAATGCGGTTGTCACAGATATATACTTCGACTCTAGAAACTCTACCCTCTGTTCACTCACAGTGGCAGTGAAATGGTTGTCATTAATAGATGTTACAAATTGTAAAGGTGGCTATTTGGTGCCCTCCTCTACAATGAATACATCACCGGTGTATCTGCAATATTATTTAATATGGATGTCCCAGATGTCTTTGTGGATAGTTCTGAGGGTGTGCTGCTCTTCCCACCAACCCACCAGGAAACAGGCGTGGCTGGGAGAGAAGCATGGCCTTATCGCAACCCCTCTCAACTGCTTGTACAAAATTTTGTTGAACTGGAACAGATTGTTGTTCAGGCAAAGATCAATCATTTTGAGCAGCATGCAATTATGGTCATGCAGACAAATGGCGCGGTCATTAAGAAAGTATTTGATTGCTTCCAGGCCATGAGTGTTATGATACTGGTGTAATGCGAAGCTATATCCATAGCTATTAACAAATAGTCAGGCTGCCACTCAACTTCAATGAGTTTTTTCAAGAAGTCCCCTGTATCCTGATGAAGGAGGACAAACTACTCATAAGTGGCTGCAAAAAAAAACATATTTTGACACTGCTTCTAACACACTTTTTCTAGCTGATATAATAGGTCTACCGGGAACAGGGGATGTCTCCTTATGCAACTTAGGAATAAAGTACAAAATGGGAGTCGTAGGAAAGTCACTCTTTAAAAAGAGATATTCAATTTTGGATAGTAGGCCCTGTCTAGTCCATTGCTGGAGATGTTTAAAGACATTGTCTTTCACCAGGTTCTAGTGTTGACAGTGGACAATAGAGTAACAGCTGGAGTCAGAGAGGTGGGGTTGAGTTTCTAATAGATAGTCAGTCTTAGGCCGTAACACAATGTTGCCACCCTTGTCCGCACTGCTGACAATGACTTCATGTTTCTCACATAGTTTTTTCATAAGGGCCCAATAACTTATCAAGCGGTAACTGCGATGCTGACGTTTGGAATTTACAGAAAAATTGAGTTGTTTCAAATCTTCAATTACCATCTTGCTAAACACATCAACAGAATCTTTGGGAATTAATGGAATTAATGGGTAAAATGATGAAGAAGGACGTAATGGACTGGTGGCCGCCACTCCTGTATTGATTCCTTCGATGGACATACTCTCGGTGAATGAAACCTCACTCTGAGAGTCCTCACTGGCTAGTGATTGTAACAACTGAATAGTGGATAGGGCACTGGCTTGCAAGTTGCCTGTAGTAATGCCTGGATTAATGGGCAGTATAGATGTTTTTTGAGTTGAAAGAACTAAGTTTAAATTTACGGATGAATTTGTAGATGTCGATCCGCGATTGTTTATAGGAGAAGTTCGATTCTGGGCAAAATGTCAGACCTAAAGTTAGCAGTTGAAGTTCCGCTTTGGTGAGTGTGGTGTCAGTAAGGTTGATAATCGTGTTGTCATCCAGTAGATTTATCGTCTCCACCTCCTTGCGCCTCTTCCCCTGACTGATGTGTTTAATCCACTATATCTTGTTTCTATTTAAAATAAGTTTTTTCTTTTGCCAATATCTTTGGCGCCGTGGGACGAATCTTCACATTTTCAAAACTAATGGCCCACTCACTTCAGCTGCTGTGTTGAAGGTTTTGGGTGATTCGTAAAGCGGGGGTTGAGAAAAAGGGGGGTTCTAAAACACATTTTCATCACGTTCATTTCCAAAGGAAAAGATTGACACAGCTACAGCCCAAACTTCTGAATGGAATTACACCAAAATTGGCAGAAATGGACTAAATACATTTAGTAGTTCCTGAGAAATTTGAATATTTCTAAGACATCCAAATATGGGCACGGAGGATCAGCGAACCCACCCTTTCTCGAGCCTGCGATTTGATTTGGCTGCCAACACTTCTAACCAGGAAGTGTTGGCAGCCATCCTGTGAATCGAGTCACAAGACAAAAAGGTTGAAAAGCGTAACAAAATTAAGAAAAGGGGGCAGTGTAGAAACCCCCTACCCCCTAGGCCTGTTAAGGGGGTCCAAATATCTATTTTCTTTTTATATTTTTGGCGGGCTTCGTGTTGGGTCTGCAAATCAACCTGAAAAATAAAAAAAACTAAGCATGGCTTGATGTGCGCTTTGTTGTCTTTAAGCCCCCTGGTTGGCCGGGTCCGGTGGGCAAAGCAAATTAAAAATACATTGGCCCACAGGGCTCCCCAAAGCCCCAGGGACTTCCACCTCCCCTGGGCTAAGTGTATAATTAGGTGTTGGGGGCTCCTGCCCCCCCCCACTCAGCCCTGGGGAATGCCACCTCAACGGGGCCACTTACAAATGGGAGGGGGCTGCATGACCCCCTCCTGGAGCCGTAAATGGCCCTGGAGACTGCCACAACCCAGGGCCAGCTCCAGCAATGTCCCAGGGTGCCCACCCCCTGGACATTGCAGTTTTCTATTTGCAGTTTTTTATTGCTCCTGCCATGGCAAACTGTGCTTTGCTTCATGGTAGCGAGGGAATGAAAAGCTCTTGCTTCCATGATGTGGAGCCGAATTGCTTTTGGGTAGAGGGAGCTGCATTTGTACAGCTCCCTCTGCCCAAAAGCAATGACGGTTCCCGCAGAAGGCGGAGAGCCAGCAGGGACCGCTGGGGCTTTTAGGCTCCCCTGCAGTCTCTAACGGCCTGGCCATGCCCCGTGGGATGGGGTCACTGGGGCAGTATCGGCCCAGGTAGCAGGGCCATGCAGGCTCCTTACTCATTTTTTATTTAACCCCTTCCATGCGAATGACGAGCTCAGCTCATCATGCAGTACACTGCTTGTGTGCTCATGACGAGCTGAGCTCCTCATGAACAATGGGATTCAAAAAAAGGCAGCACCAAGGGAGAATTGCCTTAGCGTTGATGTGGTTAAAAAAAAAAAAAGATAAGGCCTGGCCCTGGGGGATGGGGTCCCGTTCCCAAAATTGGCTCCAGGAAGGGAAACAAATGCCCCCCCTTCTAAAAAGAAATTATAATAATTAAATTAAAAAATTGTCAGTGCCTCGGGGGATAAGAAGTGGGGGCCTTAAATATTTTTTTTCTCACGTGGTGGGAGTAGTGACCCTCAGTGTGGCCCCCCAGTGTAATGCCACACTGGAGTCGTGGATCCACTCTAAACAAATAATTAAATACTCTAGAATTCCAGAGGTAGTGTTACAGTTGTGAACTTTTTGATAGAGGTAGTGAGACTGAACTACAAAATCACATTAAAATTGACAGAGTTAGAAAAAATATTACAATTATAAATTAAAAGTAAAAGTTGAAAAGTGAAATGTGTTGTACTACATTGAATTTGTGCTTTTGTTTAGAGGATTCACAACAGGTTTGCAAATCTGGGTAATACTTCTAAGTTGTATATATGTTTACAAATAAATATCTTTCACTGTTGGGTTATAGGTTGGCTTTAACCGCATGCGTGCGGGCGGAATTCCGCTCGTACGCTGAGATATGCGAAAGCGCATGTTACGTGACGAGCTGGGCTCGTCATCAGCGTAGCAGGAGGCTACCTCATGACGAGCCCAGCTCGTCATCAGCGTCGAAGGGGTTAAGAAGAGCCAATGTGTTCATTCCGACTTTCTTCCATCTACATGTAAGTCTGGATGCACAGTTTAAGGTTGTTGAGAAACACTCTGGGGCAGATTTTTAAGCCCCTTGCGCCTTCTTCACGCCTCCGTTGCATCACTTTTGTGACGCAGCGGCGGCGCAAAAGAGGCGCCATGCTGCGGGGTATTTACAACATGACGCATCTGGGAGATGCGTCACGTTGTAAAGCCCTGGGCCACAAGTAGGATTCCGGCGCAAGGGGGGGGGGGCGTTCCGGTGCAGGAACGCCTCCTAAGTGGCTGAGTGGAATCTACAATATTTCACTCAGTCACTTTTAAGGCCATGCTGTGTCAAAACCCTGCGCCTGCTTGAAGCAGGCGTAAGGATTGACACAGCATTTGAAAGATTGGGCACCCCGAGCCTTGCTGGAGCTGCGTCGCGCTTGCAACGCGACTCCAGCAATGCGCGCCTTTCCGCCATAGATGCTTCAAGCATCTTTCTGTTTTTGCCCCATGGTGCGCCCCTTTGTAAATGCGTCGCATCCATGGTGGTGGAGCCCTGACGCACAATAACTGGCGCATCCCTGCTGATTTGCAGGGATGCGCCCGTTATTGTAAGTCTGCCCCTCTGTTCCCTTCATCTGTGAAGTGAACCCTATCACTCCTGTAGATGTTATGTATGTTAAAACGTAGATTGTTGTTATAGATAGAGCCCATGTTATGGTATCTGAGGTAAACAGAAACAGCTTTATTAACATACTTCCTAGCTTTGTCAATCTATGGACAGAATTGATAGGACCACTTCCATTTCTGTCTTTTGGCATTTATTAGATTATGCAAAAACAGTGTTAGGGAAAAGTGACATTAGTTGTGCATAGATATCCTTCATTAGAATTTCCAGTCCACCCCAGTCAAAATGCCTCAGTCATTGCCACCACAGTGCACAATCATTAGGTCAGGGGGTTGGAGATGCAAAAAGGTTTAAACCAAAGGCATCAGTTTGTGCAACTTTAGTCCTCTCTGTGCAAACAATTTAATAGGCACATTTTGCAAATCTAGGCTTTGTCAATACCTCTGTTTTCAGCATACCTTTTGCCCCAGAAAACATAGCTGTGTCCTACATTCCAAACTGTTAGCATTTTTAAGGGATCTGTGGAAGGCACCAAAAAAAGTATGTAGCTGAGTAAGTCAGTTGCTACAATGAGAGTTATATAAAATGGTGGAGATGATGCTGAATGCATGTTACTTTGCAGAACAGGCATCTCTCTGATTCGTTAGAGAAAAAAATGTGAAAGGTACAGGAGACAGGATAATGTAATATTTGTAGACTCAACCACACCTGCTATTTGGATTTGTAAGCTAGTGTGCTGAATTTGAAAATATTGTGAACTTGCGACCTGCTGGTACAGCTGAATTTTGCAGAAACTGTTACTATGGAAAGTAGAATGGGGTAAGGGTTGAAAGTTAACTGTGGTTTTAAAATATGAAATGGTGATGTGCTTCTAAAGTAACTTTTCCCAAATCAGTACTATGTTTAGAAGTAGTATGTTCTTAATAACCAATACTACTGTTGCTGGAAGTAGGTTTTTGAACTCCTGTAAGGGTGCGCGACTCCATTGCGATGCTACACTGCGGCACCGTGGTGGAGTCACAACTCCAGTAACTAAAAGACCCAGAATCGGCATTTTTAGAAGTAATAAAGGGTGTTAGATTTCGGGGTCTCTAGTTGGCACAGGTAGGTGCTTGTGACAAATAGGGACCCTGGCCTCTAGTCAGGGTAAGGGAGCTACACTCTTTAGATAACCCTTGCTCACCACCTTGGTAGCTTGGCACGAGCAGACAGGGTCGTGTAAAGTATTTGTACCAACACTCACAGTAATACAGTGAAAATACCGCAAATGGACTCCACACCAGTTTAGAAAAATAAATGTATTTAATCTAAACTAAACAAGACCAAAACGACAAAAATCCAACATACACAGATCAAGGATATGATTTTAAAAGTGTTCTTAAGGTTGCGTTAAAATAATCCACAGTTGCGTCACGTTTAGCCAAAAGTACCTTTAGATGCGACAAAAGTTCCAAGTGAAAGCTGCAGCGTTGAAAAACAATCGATGAGTCACTCCTGAATCCCTGTGGAAGCGATGCGACAACCCCGCTGGACACAGCGGGCGTGTTGAGGTGACTCCAGTCTGTAAGGGGAGGGATGCGATACCTTGTATGGATTCCAGTGCGCAGGTTTCGTAGGAAGAGTCTCGCAAAGGTACGATGTGAGGATCTTCAGGACGGTGACGATCTCCGGTGCGGCGGCGATGCGCAGCACAGCGTCGATCTTCTCCTCTCGCAGCCCCTCGATGCGATGGCTCTGCGCCGACTCTGGCAGCGACGTGATACGGTCTGCAAACAAGCGGTGCGATGATTTCACCCAGCGACAACAGGCTCTGCGACGATACTTGCAGTGATGGTAATCTTCCTGCACCGGAGCAATGCGTTCCGCCAGCGAAGGATGCGTTGGTTCTTGAAGCGGCAACAGGCGCTGCAGCGATCTCGGTCTTCACGGCGGCGGTAATTTCCTTGCACTGTCGGGAATGCGCTCCGCTAGCGAGCGATGCGTGAAACTTTGCAGATTGTCTTTAGTTTCTTCTAGTCCAGCTTCCCAACAACAGGTACAACTTCCAAGGCACCACAACTGGCCCAAGCACTCTAGGAAGGACAGAACTCTGTCAGTAGAGTTAAGGGGGAAGCTTGGGGTGAAGTCCTTTTGTTCCTGGGACTTCTTAACAGGGAGCCAGCTCTACTCAGGCCCTTGGAGATCTCTTCAAGCAAGGGGACACAGCTCAAAGCAAAGTCCTTCCCCTCTCCTTGGCAGCAAAGCAACTGTTGGTCAGCCCACAAACACCCAACAGGACAGTCCTTCCTCTTCAGTCTTCCAGCTTTCTCCTTGGCAGAGGTTCCTTCTTGATTCCAGGATGAACTAATTTTCATTAGTATGGGGTCCTATACTTATAACCCTAAAAGTCTTTCTTCCCTTTGTGCAGGAGGGCTCTGAGCCCGGTCTGAACCAGTTCTGGGTGTTCCTTGAGCACTTTGTTTTCCTGGCTTCTCCTTTCCTTACAGAGAAGGGCAGGGTCGTCAGCCGCCCAGCAGGAGGTGGAGCCAGCAATGTGGAAGGCAGGCACAGCCCTATTCAGGTCCAAGTGTTACCCCCTCTAGATGCAGATGGAGCTATTCAGCCCAGGGATGGCCCACTCAGGCTCTGGGAGCCACCCAGCCCCTGCCACTCACAAACCAGACACTCAATTCACAAACAGGCCAAGGCACACAGAAAGGTCAGACAAGAGAACAGCCACTTTCTAAAAAGTGCTGTTCTCAAACACAGGATTTAAAAAACACCTTTCCTAAAAGATGTGTTATTAAATTCTGAGTTCAGGGACACCAGACTTTTATAACCTATCTTGCGCCTATGGGAATATACGCAGGTAACCACTGTACACAACATTCCCCATGATAGCCTATGGGCAAGATAGACTTACAATAGTGAAAAACAAAAATGGCTGTAATTCACTACCAGAGCATGTCACCTGCACTAGTACACGCTCTACTTTTCACATACACTGCACCCTGCCCAGGGGGGGTACCTTGGGCTTTCCATAGCGGTGTCCAATGTGTACAGAAAGGCAAGGGATAGGCCTGGTCAGTGGGGACACTGGCCAGGTTGACATGGCAGTACACAGACTGCGCACAGGCACTGCAGTGGCAGGCCTGAGACACCATTTTAGGGCTACTCATGTGGGTGGCACAATTAGTGCTGCAGGCCCACTAGTAGCATTTAAACCACCAGCTCTGGCACACTCAGTGCACTTTACTAGGGGCTTCTTGGTAGTACAAAAATATGCCAATCATGGATAACCAATTACACTTATAATTTACTTGTGGAGCACCTGCATTTTGACACTGACCAGCAGTGCCAAAGTGCCCAAAGCATCTAAACCAGCAAAAACAAAATCCAGCACAGCGTCAAAAATAGAGGAGGTAGAGGCAAATAGTCCGGGGAAATCATGCCAAAGATGCCAGGTCTAACAAAGGGTTGGTATGTGTGTCCATTAGAAATGGATTTTAGAAATTAAAAAAATGAAGGGAACATTCTGATTTTGTTACTTACATTCATTTGTGTGGAGAAAGAGAGAGAACGTTTGCAATTACTGGTTTTACCTTGAGAGTGGTGCATCATATTTATTGTGTGGAAAAAAAATCTTTTGGGAGTTTCTGATATTTTCATATTCTGCAATAGTATTTGAGAGGTGAGTTACAAATGTGTTAGGTGCATTATGTTTTGGCTAGGAGTGCTTGAGTGTTTGTTATGATATTTTAAACTTTGTAATGCATTATTTATAAAGCTTGCAAAGTATTAGAGAAATGCGATGTATGAAATATGTTACCAACAGTTGGAACGTGTATTGTAGTCTGTTTTATTGCACTGAAATGAAGATTGAAATAGGTTGTGCATACTAATATGTGTGTTTCCTGAGTCTACAATGAAAGTAGTAGAGAAAATTGAGGTTGGCAGATGTATTAAACTTTATTCTAGTCTATATTACTCTGTGGGGAAAAATTCTCAAGGAAATATCGCCGAGTTAAGGGCACTTTATCGCAGCCAAAGTCGCAATAAATGTATTGCCCCAGTCACAAGCTGGTGCGAACAGCCCATAGCACCAGTTTACCTGTGATAGCAACTGCAAACAACATCGCCACAGACGACCCTCGCAACTATCGCTAATGAGATGCAGAGTAGGCGTTCCCGTGCAAAAAGCCACAACACCACTCCGCAACATTCTCAACAACCAGCCAGATCGGCGATAAGATCACAAAACATGCGATAAGGCGCATTAGCAGCAGGAAACTAACACCTGCTCTGACCTGGTGTAAAGTCAGACCAGAGCCTGCACCACAAACCGGGGGCCCAGCTCAGAGCCACACCTGAAGAACAACAGATGCCATGGAGCCACTGATCATGCAGCCCGGACACCCAAGATGGCCACAAAACCCACCGCCACCACCACCCCGGGGACCCACTCTTCTCGTCCCCCCGGGACAAAGACATGCCACATCAACTACATGGAATCATGTACCAAATATTCCACCTGATGTTGCACAATCACATCTGGTTACATGTATGTGTCAACACAAAAATGAGCATCACACATTCACCTTTGAAGCAACAAATGAAAATGTATTAAAACAAACACAGAACAGAAATGAAGACACATGACGGCCCCCTTTGGGACACTCCGCAAGTCACAGCCTGCAGGACAAAAATCATGATGAGAAGGTGTGTCCTGCACACATCAAGGAACAGAGAGAAAGCAAAGGAGAGAGAGAGAGGGCGAGAGAGAATAGACGGACAGAGAGAGAGTGAAGGAGAGAGAGAGGAGTGAGGGAGAGAGAGATAGATGGACAGAGAGGGACACAGATAACAGAAGAGATGGACAGGGAGAGAGAGTGTGGACACTGCGCACCCAGACCACACTGCTCACCTGCTGCCACCCGTGTATCTCCAACCATGTGCCGATATGTAGTGCAGTTCACCATTTCCCACATCTGAGACAGACCCGTCATCTGAAGCAGAGTCCAGAGTCAGGAATTGCAAATTACATACAATTGCACGCGACATCATCGCCTGTCTGCCCCAGCGCACCCAGGCAGCTGCATCTGAGCCCCTCCAGCTGCCCAGCGGCGTATGCCAACCCCAGCGCACCAGGAAACTGCCCCTCCCGTCGCCCAGCGATGCATGCCAGCCCCAGCGCACCGAGGCCTCACTTCTCACCTTCCGCCACTGGCGTGTAGAAAAAGGGGCCCACCACGTGCTGCTGCAAGCCACAAACCTGGGTCCCGCTGACATGCCACCCTCCACATCATAAAGCCCCTCTCTGCAGGCCACCAGGTCTCACATTTGGTGATGGGTGTTGATTTTGCCAAGGCAGAGGACATACCAGTGCACCCGGCATCATTGCAGGCTGCACACCTGCTCAGCCTCATAGGTGCCACTAACTCAGCGGCATAGGTGCCACTAACTCAGTGATTCAGGAGGCAATGCCACGTGGCCGTAGGCCCACACTGCCCACTGGCTCAGGCCTACAATGCTGTCCAGCAGGGCACACAAAACCTGAGCCGTCCGGACCACGGTATGGGGCATCATCGCAGGCTGCACACCTGTTGAGCACTTAAGGTGCCCCTAACTCAGTGCATCAAATGTCACCGCCCTGTGACGGTGTGCCTGTGCCGGCTGCAGTGTATCCGCTTCCAACAATTCTGTGCCCTGAAAGTCTGGGACCCTCTATGATTGGGTATCGTGGTGTGGACGCCATCATGTCACCTCCGAGCCTTAAGAATGTGATGTTGCACGCCCCTGGGCCCCATGCCTACATGCACACCCCATGGATACATCCCAAGAGAGGTTGGAAATGGTGTTGTGCACATCTGGAGCAGTACAGGGCCATGAAAACGCCACTTTACAATGTTGGCCCGAGGAGGGCCAGCCAGAGTCCTTCAGGGAATGACAAGTCCAAAGGAAGAAGAAGAGTTCAGTCCACAGCCTGTTTGCTGTGTAATTGGCGATCAAACAGAATATGGCAGTCCATTGTGAGGTCCAAGGTGAGTGTCGCAGAGTGTATTGGGACAGAGTGAAGGTGATGATGCAGAGGGCAGAACCAAGATGGAACCAGCCAGATGACGGAGATGAATGCTGTGTCCTTCTTACCACAATGGTGCTTTCATCCGCCTCTACGTCCTCTGCTGTTCCATGTGCCTCATGTGTGGGTGGTGCTGGCCTTTCTCCAGCACTGTGTGGCAGTGACACCTCAGGGGCCAGAGGTGGAATGTCTTCCGCACTGTGTGGCACTGACACTTCAGGGGGCGGAGATGTGGATGTACTGGTAGCCGCAGCATGCATCAGCGCCAGGCCTTGTGGATGCAATACCATGAGGATGGTTTTGAAGTCACTGAGGTATCCAGCTACCACTTGCTAGTATGCAGCCGTGGCAGCCGCTCTATCCGCATTGGCCCGCTCCATGGCCTCCATGAGCATCCGCATGTTTCCCAACACCTGGGCGAGCGCGCTGGAGCCACTCTGACAAGTCAGTCGTTCTTGTCTCGGATTTAGGACTCTGGCAATGTCAGCCATGCTTCGTTGGAGAGCATGGAGCGGACTGTGGGTGTCCATTAGGGACTGTGAGTGGTCCCTGATGGGACTTAGACACCTACGTATGGCATCTAGTTTGTCTGCCATGCAGTCAGAGCCCACCCGCACCTGTTACGCTAGCTGCTCCTGGCATCCTAACACACAGCATTGGATGGCCATGTGTTCTTCATGTGGGTCCTGGGAGGCGGCTGTGGTGGTGGCTGCTGCCTGCTCTAGGGTCTCCTCGTTGCAGCTGGGCTGCTCTGCTCCTGGAGGTGGGCTGCAGAGGCTGTCAATGAACTCTTGGAGGGCGTCAGAGTCGAAACTGTGGTGGTCCTCTTCATCATCAGAGAAGTGAGGGTCGGACTGCTCTGCAGGAGGTGCTGATTGCCCCTCTGCAACGTGAAGGGGAGATGCAGTTTAACAATGTGTTCACATATGTGTTGTCGCATTGTACATGTTTACATGCAGACTGCATGACTGTGTACATCGTGGCTGTTTGGGAGGAGCTGCCTATTTGATGGGGGACAATGGACATTTCGACAACAGCTGTGTGTGTTTGTACTTGTATATTATCATCCTCACATTTCCCTGCAATGCCACTTGTGATTTGCCACTGTCTACACCCAGTCGGCACCAGTTGTGTCCTGTGTTCTGTTGTGGACGTGCTGTGGTTTGTGCCACTTTGTTGTCAGTGTTGCTGTGCTCTGCATGTTATGTGTGTGTGCTGTATTTCGTGGGTGTGGCCCCTGATGCTATGTTTTGCTTCCCCTTATCCCTTTTCTGTGATGTGCCTTTGCCTTTGGTGCTTATACAGTGCTGAGATGTTTACATACTTGGGTACATTGGTCTCTTGGTAGGAGTTGGGTGTCTGGGGCATGGTTTGTTCGCAGATGTGCTCAGCTCAATTGTGCATGTGTGCCATTGGAATGTATGAAGTTACAACGCATGCTTTTACAACGCATACCTTTACAACACATTTTTTACAACGCAACATCCATCACAACGCATTCCATTACAGCGCATGCCATGACAAGGAATTTTAAAAAACTACCTTTACAACGCATTCCATTACAACGCATACTACCTTTACAACGCATACCATTACAACGCATAACATTACATTGCATGTATGGTAAGTATTGGATAGTGTAGGGGTAAAAATTACTGTTCTAACTCCAGGGGGTGCAACAGCAAGGTAAGTGTTGGATAGTGTAGGGGTAAAAATTACTATTCTAACACCAGGGGGTACAACAGTAGCGTAAGTGTTGGATGGTAATGTTAAGCGTTGTAATGGTATGCGTTGTAATGACATGCGTTGTAGTGGTATGCGTTGTAGTGTCATGCGTTGTAATGGTTGCGTTGTAACGGCATGCGATGTAATGGATGTTGCGGTGTAAAAGTTTCGTTGTAATGGTAGTGCGTTGTAAAAGTTGCGTTGTAAAGGTTGTTTCCCGTGCCATTGTGGCCATCACCCCCTTACCCCCAGTCCCTGGTCATTACTCACCCTGTTGCTGTTGTGTCCTTTCATGTTGAGTAGTGTCCGGTCCCCCGACTCCAGTTATTGTTTCCCCACTGATGACTGTGGACACCATTTCCTTTATATCGTCCAGCTCCTCCTGTGGCGCAGGACTCCCATCTCCAGTCTGCATTGCTGCCTTCCAGTTGTTGACAAGTTGCAGCTTGGTTTTACACTTGACACCATTCCAGCACCGCTTGACCTCTTCATTTGTCCTCTTCAACACTCCCACTGCATTCACCTTGTCCATGATGGACTACCATAGTCCATGTTTGGTTGCCAATGACACAGTGGAGGTGACGAACAGTTGTTGATGATGTTCGACCACCTCCATTATCAGGATCCTGTTTTCCTGCGACTGAAGCGCTTCTTCCTACTCTTCTTCTCCTTGCCCTTCCCTGACCCTGTGGTCCCAGACAGGTACTCCGGTGGGCTTGTGGGGTTCTGGTTCTCCTCTGTACTTGCTCCGGCAACATCCATTGTGCTTTGCTGTTGTTTGTCAGTTTTTTTCTACTTTTATGGTTATGAATCCCACATGACGCGTGTGAATTGCTGGCTTGTAGCTGGTTCTCACAGATTTTAGTATCGCGATTGACCACATCGCAGCTTTTTTTGCATTCGCGTTTCACATTTTTGCAGTGTGGCGTTGATTTTAACGCGGTCAGTTGATGTGTTATCGGGAGACTATCGCATGGTACCGCCGTGTTGAGAATTCTTGGTTAACACGGCGTAATTTTCCCGTTATACACTGCGATGTTGGAAGTTGCGTTAAGTTACTTTTGCTATGGTTATCTGTTATAATGAGAAGTAGACTGGTACCAATAATATATATAAAATAAGGATGTTTATTTCAAGTAACAGAGAGTAGTTGGTGCTCCCACCAAGACTAGCAAGCAACTGCCCACTAGATGCATTGTACAGAACATCAACACACTAAGAATCTAAATGGAACATATCACTTAAAGGGGAAAGGAGCAAGCAATACTAGATGAGAATACAACATATCTTCTTCCCTTCATACATTAAAGTGAAACAAGATAAAAAAATTATAAAAAGTAAATAAGACAAGTAAAACAGAAGAAGAAGCAACGCTCCACACATTAAGCATCTTCACAGAAATAATCTTTTAAATAACTTGGAGGACGTCTGCATCTCTGTAATGGAACACGAAGATCAACGACATTATCCTTATGACCAACATGGGTATCATCATGAACAAAAGTTTCATCATCCTCATTCCTTTTACTTTTTTTGTACAACGCAACCCTTCTCATATTCCAGTGTTCCCCATTGTACAACGTTACAAAACGATTATGTACAGATTTCACTTTAAACGGACCCCTGAATTTTGTCAATCCGCTGCTGATCCGACCAGGTTTTACCTTCACTAGGTCATTAACAGAAATCTTATTAGCAACAACTCCATCACCATACTCCTTTTCCTTTCCACAATTTTCTAAATCCTCCATAATCACACATTCCTTCATCCATGCGGGTACAAGCTTGGTTCCAACAGCTCTTCCTCTCATCAATTTGAAGGGAATTTCCCCAGAAACACTGTTCTCTGTGGTGCGATATGCCCACACTAGATCGTTTACCATACTTTTAACATCACCACCAGAAGAAACAGCCATCTGCATTACACCCTTCACCATCCTGTTCGCCCTCTCCACAACACCATTCCCTTGAGGATTATAGAGAGACGTTCTTGAATGTATGATCCCACATGCCTTTAAGAAAGACACCATCTCCCTAGAAGTTAATTGAAATCCACAATTGGTAATTATTTTCACTGGATACCCTTCTTCCCTAAATACCTCAGACATCATTTTAATAGTAGACTTGGTTGTAATTTCACTACAAAACTTCACAACCAACCATCTTGAGTAAACATCAACCATGACAAAAGCGAATTTCATATCCACTCCAAATCCACAAAAGGGTCCAATGAAATCCAAACAGACAGTGTGCCAAGGTAGCCCAGGATCCTCTATTTTACCATGATTACCCTGACCACCCACCGTCATCTGTTATAATGGGAAGTATACTGGTACCAATAATCTATATATAAAATAAGGATGTTTATTTCGAGTAACAGAGAGTAGTTGGTGCTCCCACCAAGACTAGCACGCAACTGCCCACTAGATGCATTGTACAGAACATCAACACACTAAGAATCTAAATGGAACATATCACTTAAAGGGGGTAGGAGCAAGCAATACTAGATGAGAATACAACATTATCACATATTCTTGAGAATATGCCCCTGTGTGTGTGTGTGAAACATCCATTACAACACAGGCATTACAATGGTACATGTATTGTAATGGCTTGTATTGTTATAGTATGCATTGTAATGGACCTGTGTTGTAAAAATCACATTGTAAAAGCATGTGCTGTAATAGTTTGTGTTGTAACATCATTTATACTTGAAATGAGTTTAAAAAGAATTAGACCTACAATAGTGACATGAGGAGAGTTGGTTCTTCATAAGTGCCTAGGCCTTAGTTAGTGAGGTGTCGGTGAATAGAGAAGCTGCAAGAGAAAAGTGAGATTTAAAGCATGTTGACAGGTGGATTACTTATTATGCTACTTCCAATGAGTGTCTGGAAAGGTACACTTGATATATGCCACATAAATGTAGGTGTCTGCTTGAAATGGGAATTGTCCTCTGTCAAGTTTAAATGTCTGCATGCTCTCATAACTGAGGTATGTGTGCACTTCTAAATATATTCTGACAGGTGTTGTGCTTCTGAAGATGCTAGCTCAAACACCTGGTAGCTTCTCATACAGGTGCACAAATCTTCTCAGTTCTGCTTCATCATTGTGTCGCAGAAGCATACATGTGTAACCTATGTAGGTGTAGCAGAACCCATCAAATGAGAAGAGTTGCTGTTTTATATTTGGCTATTTGAGCAGTCTGTGAATAGTGAAGCTGCAATAGAGAAAAGGGAGGCTTAAAAGATGTTGGCAGATGGATTAGAGATTAGCCTACTTCATATGGATCTCTAGAAAGGTGCACTTAAAGCAGGCCATATAATTGTAGGTGTCTGCTTGAAGTGAGAAGAGCACTCTGTCAAGTTTAAATGTCTGCATGCTCTCATGACTGAAGTATGTGTGTAATTCCAAATGTATTCTGACACATGTTATGAATTTGAAGATGCTAGTTGAAACACCTGGTAGCTTCTCATACAGGTGCACAAATCTTCTCAGCTCTTCTTCGTCATTCAGTCGTAAAAGCAAACATGTTACCTATGTAGGTGTTGCAAAACCCCTCAAATAGACAGTTCAATAGCTACGTGCCCTGTATTTTGAGCAGAAAGGAATACATGCACGTTCCTCTACACAAATTTAGAGAGCATGTGGTCTGAAACACAGTTATTCTGCTATTGTAGGTTTTTTTTTAGGCATCACGTCACTAGAAAAAAGGCACAGACACACATATGGATGCCTACAGAAACATGATGAGACTTACTACAGTGACATGAGATGAGTTGCTGTTTTATACATTCTGAGCAGTCGGTGAAAAGTGAAGCTACAAGAGAAAAGTGAGGTTTAAAAGATGTTGGCAGATGGATTAGTGATTAGCCTACTTCATATGGGTCTCTGGAAAGGTATGTGTGCACTTGTAAATGTATTCTGACACATGTTGTACATCTGTTGACCATAACTTAAAAACTACGTAGATTATCATATAGGTGCTCCAATGTTGTCAGTTCTACTGGAGCATTCAGTTGCAGAAGCAGACATCCTTTACCTATGTAGGCATCAGACAAATGTGCAATAGGTAGTAGATGAGCAGAAATGGTACTAGCATCTTCCTACTCCTCATACACGAGAGGTGTTTTAATATTAATTATAAAATGGGTACAATTCATAATAGATCACACTATAACAGTTGAGCACAGTAGATATATTATTGTCACAGGGCACCTGCGGGGACATCGTGTAGGTCTCATTAATGTTTATGGACCAAATATGAATGTTCCCAAATTCTTTTTAAATATATGGAGAAAATTAAGAGACCTACCAGACATGGAACTACTATGGGGTGGAGATCTCAACATTTCACTAAATGACAAGCAGGATAGATCAGGCACCACAAAGGAACCTCACAAGCGTGCACTTAAGGCAGTACGTGAAGGTATGACTGAGTTCAAGGTTGTGGATGTGCGGCACCTGCGCCATCCACAACAGTCGGAGAGCACACATACATTTTCGGTCCATAATAGCTGGTCACGTATTGATTAACGGTTAGCAACAGAGACAGCCAGCACCTGGACGCATACTGTTAAACACCTGCCAAAGACATTATCAGACCACAACCCAGTTCTAATTCCACTAGAACTCCCTGGTTACATACCGCCACCATATTTATGGCGCTTCAATGCCAAAGCAATATTAGACCCACTGTACCACAATAAGGGAGGACATAGAGGAATTATTCTGCATAAATAAAAACTCAGTAGCAGCATTTAAAGCCACCATATGTGTGTTTTGCATAATTATGCACACAGGGATACTGAGAGAAATACATCAGCAACTAACGAGATGCGAAAAGACACTCAGGGAATTAGAAGAGAAATATAAACATACACTTGACACTACCATACTTTGTACCATTAGAGAAGTGTTGTCTGAATATCAGGAATACGCGGACAGTGAACTTAAATATATAACAAGAAGACAAACAGCTAGGTCATATGGCAAGGGAGGTAGATCTGGTCATGTATTGGCCCATAAAATATGTAAAGACCGCCAACCCCACACAGTAATAAAAATCCAAGATGCACAGGGCATCATGCAGTATGGCACTGCAGGAATACTAGAAGCCTTTATGGACACATATGGAGCAATGTATGCATCTCATGACCCAGCCAACACACAAGAAGTTCTGGAGTACTTAGAAGACATAGCAATAGCATGGCTTTCTGATAATCAAAGGGAATACTTAGCACAACCAACCACAATAGTAGATGTTAAAGACTCCCAGAAAAATATTACCTAATGGGAAAGCCCCGGGCAAGACGGTTCACGCTTATGATAAACACATACTCCCCCCCACTTTACGGGAAGCATTGATAATAGCCCTTTTAAAACCTGACAAAGATCCGGATAGCTGCGGATCATATCGCCCACTATCTTTAATTAATACAGACACAAAAATATTAGCAAAAATCATTGCAAAACTACAACAGCCCCCTATGACTAATATTATCTTTCCTGACTAATCAGGATTCATACCCAACAGATCAACTGCACACACCATACGCACTCTATTTGCTTTATCCCACCAACTTATTCCAGAGTTGGAGGCGGCAGCAGTACTACTAGATACTGCCAAAGTGTTCGATTTGGTTTAGTGGATATATTTATTCACTGTTTTAAAAAAAATGGGAATGCCCCCCAACCTACTGCAATGGATCAAGATCCTATACACCAAACCAGTTGCACGCATTAAAAGTAAACAAACAAATATCAGACACGATCCAAATGAAGTGTGGAACAAGACAGGGATGTCCACTGTCACCCTTGCGCTAGAACCACTGTTGGGGGTCTTGGAGGACGCCATGCTAACACAGGGAATGTACACATTCAGATATTTAATATATATTGCTGTTGCAGTGGCAAGATTGGGTATAGAGCTCTGTGGCGTCAGATAGAACCCCCTACCGTCGAGATGTGGAGAGGAAGGGGTTTTGCCATATGTAAACTTGAAACTAGTCTCTACGACATTAAAGGGATACAAAAACAAAGATTGGGCGCTAAAATCTGGGGGGCTCTGTATGAATTTATGACACCCTCAACACAAGTAAATCAATAATCAAACACTGACACTTTATAAGGTAGAAAATCTGTGTTGCTGTATAAATTCCCTGCTCTCTTTTTAACCGTATGTATAGGTCCTTGGGGCATCATTTTCTGAACAAAATGTTAAATTATTGTGTACCCTCGTTTATTTTTTTATTGGGTCAATGTATAAAAGCTCTTTTTTTTTTCTAAATGACTACTGGCTTCCCAAAAAAAGAAAAAGAACCCCTGGCATGCAAAATCCAACAACAGCACAAATCCACAGCACTGCAATTTTCTCAGCACCCCATAAATATCTCCCTCTACGCAGATGATATGGTATTATACGTACCCGAACCTCAGGATATTTGCTTCCCCTACTACGGGAATATATTAAATTTGGAAGACAATCGGGACTCCAGTAAATCCACTATAATCCCATTAACAGAAATTACCAAACCACATCCAATAGAATACCCACTAAAATGGCAAGCAGACCCTGTCAAATATTCCGGTGTATGGTATCATAGGGACCCAGAGACAGTAATAAGAGAAAACTAGGGGGCAGCTATAGCGAAATTGGAGGAACAAGTAGAACGATGATCCATTTACCACTATCCCTGGCAGAGAAACTGGCTATCGTCAAATGGTGGTCCTACCTAAATTCCTTTACTTATTTATTAATATCCCCACACCCCCACACCAGTTTTCCAAAAATTAAAAACAAGTATAACACAGCTGATATGGGCTGGCAAGCAAGCATGTATTGAACTGAGAAGACTAACACTACCCTACCCAAAAGGAGGATTTGCAGTACCAGATTTATTACTTTACTATCTCCGTGCACAAGCGCAATATGCACACTATTGGTTTCATCCAATACACTATATGACACGTGGCGGTAGAAGATGGAGATGTACACTCCATTCCGCTTAGTAGCATATTAACACACTAGCGTCCACATATAGCCAGGAACAAAATAAATACCATACGCACCACAAATTTAGCATGGCAACGCATGGGAAATTAAATTAACACATAAACTACCATTATATGCACCAGCAATGCCATTGTAACAACACCCTGCTATATCCGTATCACAAGAAGGGGACGGAATGTCCATGATCCAACAAGTAGGTATAGATAAGCTAGGAGATCTATATAAAGATGGCAGATTCATTGATGATAATGACCTCAGCTACATCAGTAACCAGACCGTATTATTCAAATTTGCATATCATAGATTACGAGGAGCGGTAAAGAACTTATATCCTGATTTTCTAAATGAACCCACGACGTTGTCAGCATTACAAATGATTGTTACCAACCCTAATATTATACACCTAGTGTCCACCAAACTATACAAACTATTGCAAGAAGATATAGCGGGGGACACCAGAAAAGCATGGAAAATATGGACTGTACATCTAGAATCGCCACTAGAATAGACAGACTGGCATAGTTGCTGTGCTCTGACCGAAATGATCACCCCTAATGGCAACTTATGAATTATATACTATAAATACTTTCATCATACTTATCATACTCCACTTAAAATGCAGAAATGTGGTCTTCGGTCCGAAGCACGGTGCCGGAGATGTGAGGAAGAGAATGCTGACTTTATCCATTTGGCATGGAATTGCGTTAAAATTAGGGAATACTGCAATGAAATAACCGAAATACTGGGCAGAGTGCTAGAATCTACAACTGAATGTTCAGTTCAATTATGTCTGTTGGGCCTTGTGAAACATTTGCGCTCTGTAAAGAAAAATTGATGTACTATAGTGTTACTATTGGCGAAAAGGAGGATATCAATGTGACGGGATAGTAAAAAATGCACTACCAGTAAGAATTGGATAAAAGATATGGTATATTCTAAAGATACTCTGAAAACATATGTAGAAGAACTCCCCACAAACTCAAAACCCAGAGATTATTGGGAACCTCTAACATACTTTTTAAAGGCTCATTCAGATATGTTAAATTCTTCTACTGTGTAACTATCTCTTCTCTGATTAAAAGAAATAAGTATGTATATGGTACTGTATTATGTATAACAGATATATATGACATTCGAGATGTTGCGACGAGTGATACTACATCTTGAACTTTTTTTTGTTGTATGTATTTTCTGGAAGACAATTAAAAAAAGAATATGCGATAAGCCGGTGATGAAGATTATGGAAATATTCTTAAAGGCATAAGATTTGGTATGTTGATGGAACATGACAAACAAGCTTTAGAAAGTCGGCTACTAAGAAACTTTTATACATCTGAAAAAAACAGCAGTTGAAGTATTGTACAATATGCTTGTAGAAAACAAGTCTATAGTTTGCCTAATGCATACACTGCAGGAGTGTTTTACATTTAATGAACAACTTCTCAAACTGGAAAAACAACAGATTCTGGAAATTAAAGCTAATGACATAATTAAACATCAGGGAATAACAATACTTCTTGCTGAGAAACTGCAGGCTAAATTGAATTCTTTGGAAAAGTCTGTATCTAAAACTGCAGGAGTAGAAAAGAGTTTATGTGTTTTTAAAACTGTCAAGTAATTTTGCGGCGTAATTTGAATGTAGAAGAAGGATTAGTAAATGGAGCAATGGGAAAAGTTGTTGATTTTGTACATTTTCAAAATAGAGATGGAATAGAATTTTTGATTATAACATTTTACCAAATTGATGAGGTAAGGCACATTGGGTATTGTGTTAAATGTTATTTGCCTGTCAAAGGCTTGCATGTTCGTAGACAACAGTTTCCTGTGTCTCTAGCATATGCAGTAACTATTCATAAATCTCAAGGTTTAAGTATAGACAGAGCTTTTGTAAATATTGGAAGTACGGTGTTTAAAGGGGGAATGGCATACATTGCTTTGTCTTGAGTAAGAACATTGTCTGGTTTGTGTTTGATGGATTTTGATGAGAAAAAGATTAGGGCTGATGAAAATTGTGTAAGAGGGTACAATTGTTTAAGAAGACTGTATGCTCCACATGTAGGTGAATATCCAATATATGAGAAACGTATAGTGTGTCCAAAATAGAAATACATTAAATATTCAAGTGAGGTTGAAAATAAGAAAACAATTGAAGATAAAGTTGAAGGTGTAAAGAAAAAAAAAGTGGAAAGTGATGATGAGATTGTAGGATACCAGTTGGAAAACAGTTCATGTATCAACTGTTATGCTAATGAGATTCTGGTGTTGTGTCTCATTAACCACATTTTCATCAAAAAATCATGGACATTTGTGAAAAAAGATTCTGTTCTGCACTACATCATTTATTTCAAAAGTTGATAAGTGACAGAAGTAAAATACATACTGCTTCTCGCATTTGACATCTTTTAAATATATGTACTGGTTCATTGACATTTACTCTAAACATAGAACAAGATGCACAGGAATTTCTATTGCTCTTGCTTGGAGTATTAGAACACAAAGGAATACACATTGATAACTTATTTGTACTAAGTTTCAAATGGGAATATAACTGCGAAGAGTGTTCATTTACTTCTACCACTCAAATACAAACAGAACGATTCCTATATATAACAATACCAGACTGCAAATCAGTTCCTTTTAACAAATTTGTCAAAACAGGAAATCGGGATATGGCATGTTCACATTGTAGATCAGAGATGTTGTCTATATTACATATAGAAAGATTTGGAACATATGTCATTTTAATGTTTCAACATTGTAGAGCACATGGAAGAAAATTGGAAGGAAGTCAAATAACTATTTTAGGAAGAACTTATACAACAGTGGCTATTATTTTCCAAGATGGACCTACTACAACATCTGAACACTGTACTTTTTATTTAAAGTGTAAGTGATGCCCACTTGGAATCAAAACCTAGATTTATTTATTTATTTGTTTGTTTGTATAGCGCTAGAATCAACCCCCGAAGGGGTATCTCTGTGCTTAAGCAGACTGTGAGGAGAGGCAGTGGTTCCTAGCAAGTTTAACAGACACTGAACAAAAAGGTTTCAAGCAGTTTCCTGAATATCAGATGTTCTGAACACTGTCTGAGAGAGAGAGGGAGCTCATTCCAAAGGTGAGTGCCAAGGTAGGAAAGAGAATTCCCTCCTAATCTAGCCTTTCCTATACGGAACTGTACAGAATGCCTCATCAATTATCAAATTCTTATATATTATTTCTCCTGCCAAAGTTAGAAATACAAGAAATACAAGAATACCTGTTTCACACCACATGCTCTCCAAATTTGTGTACAAGAAAGTGCATATATTATATTCTTCTTATTATATAGGGCAGTGGGTATTGAACTCTCTATTCAACAGCTTCTGTGACACCTACGTGGGTACCAGATATCTGTTTCTGCGAGTGAATGCTCTAGTAGGACTGATAGGATTTGTGCACCTGTATGATACGCTACATCATTTTTAACTTAGGGTCTTACACAATACATGTCAAAATACATGTAGAAGTAGACACATACCTCAGTCATGGTAGCACGCATAAATTCAAACTTGACAAAGTGCACTTTTCATTTTAAGCAGACACTTCAATTAATGCTGCCTACTTAAGTGTACCTTTCCAAACACTCATATGAACTACCATAAACACAAATCAATCTGCCATCATATTTTAAACCTCACTTTTCTCGTGCAGCTTAATTATTCACTTTCAGCTCACAAAGTTAGGCCCAGGCAAATATGAAAGGCCAACTCTTCTTGTGTCACTGTTGTAAGTCTCACCATGTTAGTCAAGCTGTTAGTGTGTCTCTGTGCCTCTTTGTGGTGTCATGATACATCACAAGAAGCCTACACATACCAGAATACCTCTATTTCACACCGTATGCTGTCTAAATTTGTGTACAAGAAAGTGTATGTATAATGTTTTCTTCCTTATACAGAACAAGTGAGTATTGTAAGTGTTTTTATTATATTTGAAAATGTGACAGTTTTGAAGTTTGATGTATGTTCTCATTTGAAGAAGTATCTTAAGATATATCATAGAGCTAATAGTGATGCGCTTTAAACAATAGAATGTACTGTATACGGCACAACCCATGCACTCATCCATTTATACACACACTACCTGAACACTTACGAATCACATAGTGACTAGCCTTGCACTCATCCATTTACTCATGCAATACCTATGTACTCATTCATTGACTCAAGCACTATCCATGCACTCATGCATTCACCCAAGGACTGCCTTTGCCCTCATCTCAACAATCATACACTACTGCTTGCACTTATTCATCATGCATTAACCATGCACTCATGCAATCACTCAGGTACTACTCTTGCACTTAACTATTAACTTAGTCTCTATGGATACATTCCTGCATTCTCTTTGATACTACCCATGTACTTATCCTTTGATACAGGCATTATATTTGCACTCATCCTGTCACCCAGGGACTATACATGCACTCATCCATTCTCTCAGGCACTACACATGCACTCATCCAATTACCCAGGTACTACCCATGCAATCACTCAGGCGCTAACCTTGTTCTCATTCTTTCAATGAGGTGCTAACCATAAACTCATGCTTTCACTCAGCCACTACCCATGCACTCATTCATTCACCTAGGTACTACCCATGCATTTATCCATTCACTCAGACACTAATTGTCTACTCGTCCATTTACCCAGGCACTACCCTTACACTCATCTATTTACTCAGGCACTACACATGCACTCATTCATTCACCCAGGCACTACCCATACACACATCCAATCACGCAATCACTACCTATGCACTCATCCATTCACTCATGCAGTCATCCATTCACTCACTCAGTAACCATGCACTCATCCATTCACCCAGACACTACCACTGCACTCATTCATTCACTCACGCACAACCCATGCATTCATCCAATCGAGCATGTACTACTCATGCAGTCATTCATTAATGCAGATAGTACTTATACCATCATCACCCCACTGATACACAACTCCTACAACTATTCAATCAGCCAGGCACTACTTATACACTCTCATAACCACTCAAAAAGTAGTGATTCATTCATAAGTAACATATTCATACCACACAAACAACAGTTTGTCTATCTTTAACCAAATAGGTGGTTCAAAAAAGAAATTTTCTTTTTGGTATTTAAAAAATGTAAATGTAAATGTAAATGTATTTCGATTTATATAGCGCACGAATCACCCAGGGGTCTCAAGGCGCTTGCTTAGGGAACCCGTCCTGGTATTCCCCTGCGAGATACCCCGGCAGGGTATTCACAAGGTGAAAGCCAGGCATCCCGCCGCGAGGGGCCGTAGTGGAGATTAAGCAAGCTATTGCCCAGAGTCGCAGAGTGTGACCCCGTGAGTCGAGTAGGCACCGGAGCGAGAATTGTCGAGTCCGTGGAATTTTTGAGCCCGAGACCCGCCGAGGCGGGGAATCGAACCCTGGTCCACGGCTGATCTCAGCTTCCGGGTCTGCCGCCTCTAACCACTGAGCCACGCTTCTCCACTATAAAAAAATAATGTATTTCAAAAAACAAGCCAACACACTGCAGTAAAGAGGTGAACATATTTTGCAATTTGAATGTTATTGCAAAACAACAACAAAAACTAGCATTTGTGGCTTCTTGCACATACAACAACTGCAGCAATAGACTGCTCCCCAGCACACAAGTACTGTTTTGCACCTTAAGCATTGTTGTCCCAAACTAGGAAACTTGGGTACTTTCAATGGTTAGTCAGAACTTAAAATAGAACCCACAGATGTACTGGGTCCAACAAGTTCTGCATCCTACTATTGCTGTTGAAGTTCTCGCTGGCGCTGCTCTCTTGCGAGACGGTGTAGATGGTTGGTCTGGAGATGTTTCATCATGGAGGATGTCCCACATGAGTATTTTGTCTCGGAATACCAAGATTGTACCTTCTCGCACAAAGTGCATGTCACTTTGTGCACGTTGACTTTCTTCTACCCAGGTGGAATGGAAAAGAAGGTCCAGACTATGCTCTCCTTTCTTTTCTTGATAGGCTTCTCCTGCTCCTCCACATCTTTAACCTTGTCTACAGGTGGATTTACAGATGCCATATCTGGTGAAAGTCAAAAACACAACAAAAAACAGGTGTTTATCCTAAAAAAGCTCCTGAAAGAAAGAACAAATTGGGTAGGGCCCTCTAAGTAATAGAATAGAAAGCTTCTTAACCAATAGAATCCTTTTTATGAAGTCACATGGGATTTGCGTACCGGACACGTATTCACCGAGCACCGGACATAACTCTGGAAAATATAGGTAAAAAATATTATGTATCTATTCCAATTACAAATATAGTAGTTTTACAAATATGAAAGTAAATCTCTTGGTATAATATATAATATTAAAGTATGTCTATATGTTTTTTAGAATTACATAATTTGCGCTGGAGTGGCACACCTGGAAATACCTGCGCAAGGGTAGGTGGAAGGGTAGCGCTTCCATAATTTTATCAGAAGGCCTCAAATATTCAAAATATTTATATTAATGTCAATTTTATAACTCTTTCTATCAAACACATATGAGTGATTTAAAATGTGTATAGTATATATCATGTATTTAAAAAAAATTTAAATGAAAAATGTAATAGCAGTGCACCCATCGCGCACCCTACACAGAAATTAAAATATGGCGACACGCTGCTCAGATTCACACACCCACTGCGACCGGTACGTGATCTCTGCGCGAATCTTACAGTTCCTTTAAATAAAAAATACATATAAATCAATATATTTAATGAAAATGTTGAAATAATTCCGTTACCTTTATAAATATGAAAAAAAATTGAACAAGCCATGTTAACACGTACTATAACTTTCACACAGTGCAATTCTTCCGAAATAGTTACACATGTTGCGCCATTTCTGTTCCACTCTGAAAATTCAAACACTAGTTGAAAAACCTTAGAAATTCACTGAAAAAACACAGGTTTCAGGGACATTATAGTTAGACTGACATTTCACTCATACAAACCAGAGAAATTCAGCCATTACAGTTAGCTGAGTTAACTATAACCCGCGCCCTGTAATGCACAGCTAATGACATCACATATTCCATCATTCATGACATTGTCAATGACATCACTCAGTCAAGGCAGTCTGCCAGTACCCAGATGTCAAGTCACAAGTACTGAGGTACTGGGCAGCTCTCAGCCGATCCACAAGGTCATCAGCTCTGGGGTTGGGGTGAGCGCCAGTCTTGGGGACTGCATTAAGCCCACGGTAATCCACACAGAACCAGAGTTCTGGGGTGGCACCAGGCTCAGCAGCTTTTTGCACAAGAACCACTGGGCTATCCCAGGGGCTGCTGGATGGCTCAATCACCCCTAGCACCAGCATCTTGGAAACCTCCACCTTGGCCCTGACCTGATCAGCTAATCTGTAAAATGTTTGTTTTACAGTCAGACTGTCTCCAGTGTCCACATCATGGACGCACCAATGGACAACGCCTGGGGTAAGGGAGAACTGGGAGGCGAACTGACCCAATACCTGGTGACCGTCCCTCTGCTGTTCCTTGGTCAGGGTAGGTGAGAGGTTCACCCCTTGCACTGACCCATCCTTCTCCTTGGCTGACAGGAGATTAGGGAGAGGTTCACTCTCCTCCTCCGCCCCATCATCTGTAGCCAACAGCATAGTCACATCGGACTTCTCAAAGTGGGGTTTGAGGTGGTTCACATGGAGGACACTCAAAGGGTTCCTGGTAGACTGAAAGTCAACCAAGTAGGTCACTTCGCTCCTGCGCTCCACCACCTCATAAGGCCTTGACCTGGACCACACAAGGCTCTACTGGCGCCATCACCCACACCTTTTGCCCGGGTTGAAACTCGACCAGAGTGGCATTCTGGTCGTACCACTGTTTAATTTCTTCCTGGCTGGCTCCCGATTCACCTGAGCGAGTTGCCTGTAATGCCTAGCTTGGTTCCGGAAGGCCAGCTTGTACCTATATACATCCTGGGGGGTTTACTAAAAGCCTTCGCCCAGCCCTCCTTCACCAAACTCAAGGGTCTTCTTATAGGGTGCCCATACAGGAGCTCAAAGGGACTGAACTCTAAGGACGTATGTAGCACCTCTCTGTAAGCAAACAGCAGGCATGGTAGAAGGACATCCCACTTATGCCTCATGGGTTCCTCAAGACCCATAAACATGCCCCTCACGGTCCGGGTAAATCTTTCAACCAGACCGTTACCCTGGGGGTGGTAGGGCATGGTGAACTTGTAAAGGGAAGACATGGCTTGGCAGTTCGGGCTGGACTGTTCCCATGAGGCACAGGGTCAGACTGATTTGCATATGGCCATGTCTGAACTGGGGTGGCGGAGTGAGCTAAAGAACGGTGATGGATTAAACCCAGATCAGTTGACTGGGGGTGAGTGTTTGTATTGTCAACGCTCCGTCCATCACCACCTTTGGTTTTTCTTTGTTCGCCCTAAGTTGGCAGGGTATGCTCAGACGTGAGTCCCTTGCTCACTTTGCCACTGGAGTCAAGCAAGCCCGGCTGAAGACGGCTGTAATGCCAGAAACCGGTCCTGGGAAGCTTGATTCCGGTCCAGGGAAGACATGGCTTGTCAGTTCGGGCTGGACTGTTTACATGAGGCACAGGGTCAGACTGATTTGCATATGGCCATGTCTGAACTGGAGTGGCGGAGTGAGCTAAAGAACGGTGATGGATTAAACCCAGATCAGTTGACTGGGGGTGAGTGTTTGTATTGTCAACGCTCCGTCCATCACCACCTTTAGTTTTTCTTTGTTCGCCCTAAGTTGGCAGGGTATGCTCAGACGTGAGTCCCTTGCTCACTTTGCCACTGGAGTCAAGCAAGCCCGGCTGAAGACGGCTGTAATGCCAGAAACCGGTCCTGGGAAGCTTGATTCCGGTCCAGGGAAGACATGGCTTGGCAGTTCGGGCTGGACTGTTCCCATGAGGCACAGGGTCAGACTGATTTGCATATGGCCATGTCTGAACTGGGGTGGCGGAGTGAGCTAAAGAACGGTGATGGATTAAACCCAGATCAGTTGACTGGGGGTGAGTGTTTGTATTGTCAACGCTCCGTCCATCACCACCTTTGGTTTTTCTTTGTTCGCCCTAAGTTGGCAGGGTATGCTCAGACGTGAGTACCTTGCTCACTTTGCCACTGGAGTCAAGCAAGCCCGGCTGAAGACGGCTGTAATGCCAGAAACCGGTCCTGGGAAGCTTGATTCCGGTCCAGGGAAGACATGGCTTGGCAGTTCGGGCTGGACTGTTCCCATGAGGCACAGGGTCAGACTGATTTGCATATGGCCATGTCTGAACTGGGGTGGCGGAGTGAGCTAAAGAACGGTGATGGATTAAACCCAGATCAGTTGACTGGGGGTGAGTGTTTGTATTGTCAACGCTCCGTCCATCACCACCTTTGGTTTTTCTTTGTTCGCCCTAAGTTGGCAGGGTATGCTCAGACGTGAGTCCCTTGCTCACTTTGCCACTGGAGTCAAGCAAGCCTGGCTGAAGACGGCTGTAATGCCAGAAACCGGTCCTGGGAAGCTTGATTCCGGTCCAGGGAAGACATGGCTTGGCAGTTCGGGCTGGACTGTTCCCATGAGGCACAGGGTCAGACTGATTTGCATATGGCCATGTCTGAACTGGGGTGGCGGAGTGAGCTAAAGAACGGTGATGGATTAAACACAGATCAGTTGACTGGGGGTGAGTGTTTGTATTGTCAACGCTCCGTCCATCACCACCTTTGGTTTTTCTTTGTTCGCCCTAAGTTGGCAGGGTATGCTCAGACGTGAGTCCCTTGCTCACTTTGCCACTGGAGTCAAGCAAGCCCGGCTGAAGACGGCTGTAATGCCAGAAACCGGTCCTGGGAAGCTTGATTCCGGTCCAGGGAAGACATGGCTTGGCAGTTCGGGCTGGACTGTTCCCATGAGGCACAGGGTCAGAATGATTTGCATATGGCCATGTCTGAACTGGGGTGGCGGAGTGAGCTAAAGAACGGTGATGGATTAAACCCAGATCAGTTGACTGGGGGTGAGTGTTTGTATTGTCAACGCTCCGTCCATCACCACCTTTAGTTTTTCTTTGTTCGCCCTAAGTTGGCAGGGTATGCTCAGACGTGAGTCCCTTGCTCACTTTGCCACTGGAGTCAAGCAAGCCCGGCTGAAGACGGCTGTAATGCCAGAAACCGGTCCTGGGAAGCTTGATTCCGGTCCAGGGAAGACATGGCTTGGCAGTTCGGGCTGGACTGTTCCCATGAGGCACAGGGTCAGACTGATTTGCATATGGCCATGTCTGAACTGGGGTGGCGGAGTGAGCTAAAGAACGGTGATGGATTAAACCCAGATCAGTTGACTGGGGGTGAGTGTTTGTATTGTCAACGCTCCGTCCATCACCACCTTTGGTTTTTCTTTGTTCGCCCTAAGTTGGCAGGGTATGCTCAGACGTGAGTACCTTGCTCACTTTGCCACTGGAGTCAAGCAAGCCCGGCTGAAGACGGCTGTAATGCCAGAAACCGGTCCTGGGAAGCTTGATTCCGGTCCAGGGAAGACATGGCTTGGCAGTTCGGGCTGGACTGTTCCCATGAGGCACAGGGTCAGACTGATTTGCATATGGCCATGTCTGAACTGGGGTGGCGGAGTGAGCTAAAGAACGGTGATGGATTAAAACCAGATCAGTTGACTGGGGGTGAGTGTTTGTATTGTCAACGCTCCGTCCATCACCACCTTTGGTTTTTCTTTGTTCGCCCTAAGTTGGCAGGGTATGCTCAGACGTGAGTCCCTTGCTCACTTTGCCACTGGAGTCAAGCAAGCCTGGCTGAAGACGGCTGTAATGCCAGAAACCGGTCCTGGGAAGCTTGATTCCGGTCCAGGGAAGACATGGCTTGGCAGTTCGGGCTGGACTGTTCCCATGAGGCACAGGGTCAGACTGATTTGCATATGGCCATGTCTGAACTGGGGTGGCGGAGTGAGCTAAAGAACGGTGATGGATTAAACACAGATCAGTTGACTGGGGGTGAGTTTTTGTATTGTCAACGCTCCGTCCATCACCACCTTTGGTTTTTCTTTGTTCGCCCTAAGTTGGCAGGGTATGCTCAGACGTGAGTCCCTTGCTCACTTTGCCACTGGAGTCAAGCAAGCCCGGCTGAAGACGGCTGTAATGCCAGAAACCGGTCCTGGGAAGCTTGATTCCGGTCCAGGGAAGACATGGCTTGGCAGTTCGGGCTGGACTGTTCCCATGAGGCACAGGGTCAGAATGATTTGCATATGGCCATGTCTGAACTGGGGTGGCGGAGTGAGCTAAAGAACGGTGATGGATTAAACCCAGATCAGTTGACTGGGGGTGAGTGTTTGTATTGTCAATGCTCCGTCCATCACCACCTTTGGTTTTTCTTTGAACTTGTAAGTTACACCGCACTCCTTCCACAGAGATTTCATATACCTAAATATGAAGTTCGTACCCTTGTCGTACACCACCTCTCTGGGGAATCCCACACAGGAGAAAATCCCCATTAGTGCACGGCTCACCACAGGGGATGTCAACATCCGGAAAGGGATGGCTTCCCGGTACCGGCTGGCATGGTCCACCAGGACCAGGATGAATCTGTTGCCCATGGCTGTTTTGGGCTCTAGGGGATTCACAATATCTATGCCCACCCTTCCCTTTCAAAGGGGGTGCTGACTACAGGAAAAAGGCTGGAGGGGAGCTTAGCTCTTCCTTCCACCCTTACCACTTGCCGGGCAAGTCTGACAGGTCCTGCAATGAGTATCAGAAATCTTGCGCATTTGAAGTCAGTACAAGTGGGTGACAAGCCTCTCAAGCGTCTTGTCCTGACCCAAATGTCCTGCTAAAGGTACATCATGAGCCAACCCCAGTAGGAAGGCTCTGAAGCGCTGGGGTAACACCTGCGCACGGACTGACCCAGGCTCAGGAACCTTAGGCTCACTATATAGGAGATCATTCTCTTAGTAAATTTAGTGTGACCCGGACGGATCAACTGCTGCCTGGTTTGCTGCCTGTTGCCGCAAACCTACAAGAGAAGGGCACTTTTTGTGCTCCTCACAGAATTCCTCCCTGGTCAGCTCAGGTAGGTCCCCCAGTTCAGCTACTTGCTCCCCGTAGGCTCCAGGGCACTCCCCTCAAGGGGTGCCTCCTTCGGGACCGTGGGAACGGTGGGGGCCGGTTTCCCACGCCCCCTGCCTCTTCTCTTCATGGCAGGCACCTAGGCCATTGTTTTAGGCTCCAGGTGCTCTTCCCTTTACTGGGTGCCGTAGACCGAGTGGTCACACAAGTCCACTCAGGCAGTCCCAACATCTCAAAATGTGGCTGATGTTCCACATCCTTCCAGGGTAACTCTCAAGGTCATTCCCCAGCAGACAGTCTAAAGGCATGGATGAACTTACAATGACCTTCAAGGAATCTGAGCCCCACCTACTCAAAGGGAACTAGCACCACCTTGCAGAGGCACACTGAGTTGTCTGCTGCAACTACAGGGTGAAGTACATTGGCAATCACCTGCTCCTCAGACACCCACTGACACCTGACAGATGTCAAAGTGGCTCCTGTGTCTCTCAGAGCCTCCACCCTCCTTCCATTGATGGTCACCCACTGCCTGTACTTCTTAGTATTCTCAGGCAGAGAGACTTCCTGGACCATCCCTCAATCCCCTAATGAGACCACGGTCATAACTGCTTGTTCCTTCCCATTCCAATGACTCAATTCCTCCTCCAACGCTACACTCATTAAACCCGGTGTTGGAGCACCAGTGGGTTCAGGTGACTTCTTGGGGCATTTAGGGGCAAGTGACCCACTTCTTTACAGAAATAACAAGTAGGAGGACCTCTGTTGTCTTACTTGCCCTTATGGGGCCAGGACCTATTAGCCTTGGTGGAATGGGACCTTTTTTACCTGGGAACTGCTTGTGGGGCCCTCTAGAGAACCCCTTGTGGTTACCCTTGTCCTCCCCTACCTTCTGCGGGGGACCCTGTACACTTTGGTAGTGGTACATCCAATCCCACTGTGGACCAGGGTACTGGTCCAGCGGTCCGCCTCTTCAGCAAGCTTACTGGGATCAGTCAGCTTACTGTCCAAAAGATGCTGGTGCAGCTCCGGAACACACAGACTACTCAAGTGCTCCCAACTAATTAAATCGCATAAGCTCTTAAAATCAGTTACCTTGCTGCCCTTCATCCAACCATCCAGTGCACGCATGTACGCATTCACACACTCAACCCTAGTACTGGATTCAAGTTTCTTGAAGTTACTGAATTTCTGCCTGTACTGTTCAGGAGTGAGCCCATACCTGAGGTTTAAACCCTCCTTCATATTTGCGTAGGTCAGGGTTCCCGCCCTCTCTAAAGGAGGTAAAACATCCCAACCCGAAGCCTCAAAGTGTTTCCATAGGCTCCTGAGGGTGGTCCTTCCACTGGCAAATCCTGTGGACCAAATCCATTCCCTGGGTCATCCTCATTCACCTCAATATCACCTGTCTCCTGAGCCCCTGTGGCTTCCCACCAGGCCCTCAAGGCCCTTTGCAGCTCCTCCTTCTTGGAGCTACTTTTCATGGGACATTACAAAGCTCTGCAGAATTGCCTCAATTGATCAACGTTGTAGGTAAGCAATGCCTCAATGTCGAACTCCAATTCTGCAACCTCACTGGCTACTTGACTCCTCTGAGACATGATGTGTGGCTTAAAGGTCGCTCAAAAATATAACTACACATCCAAAAACACAATATGTTGATGCGTTGTGGTCTGCGCTAAAATGAGTGATGTATACCAATCACTGTGAGTGAATTTGCAAATACACGTTCAAATCCCAAACCGCTGACCACCAATGTTTGAACTGGGGGTCTCCAGTTGGCTGAGCTAGGTACCTTAGGCCAAATGGGGACCCTTGCTTCTAAGTCAGGAAAAGGCAATCCATCACAGCATCAAAAAAGAGGAGGTAGAGGCAAAAAAAGTCAAGGGTAATCATACCAGGAAATGACAAGTCTAACACGGGACCAAACCATATACTAAGAAAGTGGTATAAGAACCATAACTCGGGTAAAGACAATGTCGAGAGGATGTAGAAGTGCTAGGGACCCAAGGTCAGTGACTTGGAACCCCATGGAGAGCGTGTGGCAAAACGACTGAGTGCTCTGTACAACTCTAAGTGTAATATACGGTTGGATTTTTAAAGATTAAGGACCCTGAAGAAACCCTGTGGAAGACAGAAGGTTTGAGAGCCACTCTACCTGTGAATACCCTAGTACCCATGTTACCTACACCAGGGAAGCTGGGTACATAGATGAGAAGTTGTGTCAGAAACCGCAGTTGAACCTAATGGAGGACTTCAGGAAAGGGCCGCTGTTGAAGAAGGAGAAAGTGTCCGGTGGAGTCTGAAGATGGATTCAAGTTGAGAGGTACCTACAGGCAGAGATGAAGTAGTCTATGTCACTCAGGAGTGACCAGGAGATCTGGAAGACAAATGCCCACCAATGTCAGGAGTGGCAGGAGAGTTGATGAGGACCTTGACTCTGCAGATGTGAGGACCAGATGACACTGAGGAAAACCAGGAACTATGCACAGGCTATCCCACGTTAGATGTTGAGTGCTGAGGGGTTGGTGTCTGGTAGGAGCACCAACAAGCCTTTGCAAACCTAACAAACTCAGAAGTCGAAGAAGGTGCAACGTTAGGACCAGCAAGGTTCAGGGCAGGGGACTCACCACAAGCAGGGGCGTCAGGGCAGGCCTAAAGCAATAAGGGAAGTGCAAAAGAAACAAAGGTGACCCTCCAATGGACCCTGAGGCGGGAGGCACTGGAGTCATGAGAGGACCTCAACCAGCTCACCAAAATATGCAGGCCATGATGCACAACGATGTGGTTTGGCTGAAGTTTCTGGTCACTGGAGGTGCTCGAGGTTGGGGCTACTTGTATCCCGAAGATCTTCTTGGAAGGAAACCAACAAGCCTTTGCAACTGCAATTTGACAAAGTACACAGGGGTTCGATTATTGCAACCCCACGAGGGTTACCTACCTCAAACTTGATGAGAGGGAAGAGTAGGCCTCAGGAACTGTGGAGAGTCTCCACCTGTGTTGCAGTACCTTTCAGAGTCTGTCGGAGCTCAGGATCAGCAGACCAGTCAACTTAGTTGTGGTGCATTTTTCTTCAGGTGTCTTTGGTGCCCACAGGCCTTGGAAGGTTCCTGAATGGTGCTGAAGACAGACGATGCAGCAGACTGGAAGAGTGGTGAAGTCGAGCCTAAATGAAGTCCAGAGTGCTGAGACAGTAGAAGAAGAAGTGGTGTCTGATTTAAATCTTGTCCCGCGATGAACCTAGGGACCCACCTACAGGTTATCCCTTAAGTACCCTAAGGAAAGGGTTGGAACCACTCAGGGGACTCTCTCAGGGGAGGGTCTGGACAGGGGGGAGGTTACTCCCATGTCCTTTGTCCAGTTTCGTGCCAGGGCAGAGCAACAACTCCCAGAGCTGGTTTGAAGTGGACTATACATGGGGACACCAAATGTGCCCCCGGGCAGACTGAGTGGTACTGGCAAAAGCACCCACCCTGCCCCAATATCTGAATCTTGTCTCGGAGGTGGTCACACCTCCCTGTGACAGGATGCCTGTTGTTCTGGCTCCCCCTGCTCATGCTTGACTCAGCAGCAAGATGGCAGAATCGTGTCTCTGGTCGGCAGAAACAATTTTGTGCTGTCCGGGTTTAGAAGGCTGGTACTGCGGACACTGAGAGACTAACGGAGGGCTCTTCCAGTGCTTGGAATCATACCTCCCAAAATGTTTACAGTGTAGGGATATGATTCAAACATGTTTCATACCAAACATGATAGGATACCTTGCAGCCTTTTTTTAGATGGTCATCCTCTATATAGTATGTGGCTGCTTCAATTACAACCCAGGAGAATGGACTCTGAACACTGTAGGGGTGTTCTACTCATGCTGGGGCACCCTCACACTTAGAACCAAGCACCCTGCCTTCAGGATTGATGAGGCCTGCTATAGGGGTGGCTTATAGGTTTTAAGTGCAGGTAACCTATATCTTTAGTAAATGGTGCTAGCACCAGATTCCACAGGCTGCAATGGCAGGTCTGTAGTTCCATTTTGAATGGTATCCCATGGGTGGCATAATGCATGCCTCAGCCCAAGGGGGACCGCAGGGGTACCTATGCCCTGGGTACCTTAGTAGCATATACTAGGTACTGATAAAGGTACCCCACTATACAATCTTTGGATGTACCTAAGTACTGAAGACAACAATTTAAGGGAGAAGGCAGATAGACTGGGGTCAGACTAGTCAAAAAGTAGGGGTAACCATAAAAGAAGATGCAACTTTCCTACATGGTCCCTATTCTGCTGGCCACCAGAGATGGGACCACTCCCAAGTCCAGTAAAAAAAAGGCAAAGAACTTAGGAGTTGTGGTGGATGACAGGCTGAATTGTGGGTATCCAACCAATTTGGTGGTCTCATCCTCATTTAATACCTTGAGGATGATTAAGAAAATTCTCCCATTCATCCCCTCAGACACAATGAAAAACATAATTATAACCCTAGTTTGGACTATTGCAATGAGTTGTACTTAAATTTGCAGGAAGAATATCTAAATAAATTGCAAACCATGCAAAGCACGGCAGCCAGGTTGCTCTTGGGTATTCCCACATTTTAATCAGTTGCTCAGGCCACTAGAAGACTTCTCTGGCTGTCATTAAGGAACCGCATAAAATTCAATGCTCTCTACATAGCCTACAAGGCTTTGCATGATATTGACCCTGAATTCTTGGGACAAGTGTTCAGAAGATATGACCCAGCAGAAATCTATGATCAATCAAGGCAAAGAAAGCAGTGGTATCTAGGTTCATGCGGAAGAAATGGGGAGGAACTAGTTTTCTTACCGGGGCCACCAAAACTTGGAATCTGCTTCCACCTCTGGCTGTTCCATCCCTGCTTGCTTTCAGAAAGGAGATATTAACGTGGCTTTTTAATAGTTACTTTTAATTTAAGGCTTCATCCAGTTGTGCTCAAGCCTTTTGCTAGCACCAAAACACCTCAGGGTATACAAGCACTCTATAAATTGCATAACACAACATTACGTAACATAACACCATTCTGTGGCAAGTAGGAAAGTACCTGTTTCTCTTACGAGGGTTGTTAAGACCTCTAATATTCCATGTCATGTACACCAACTCTGAAGTTTGTGCTCCTGTAGTAGGGATCCCCATTACTTAATGTAGTGTATGTGTTATATGTGAGTCCAGCCACTCACCTGAAAACCAGGACCGTCTGCAGGGACGATGACAGTTCCTCAAAACCCCTTTGAACACCTCTCAGGGCTGATGACCAAAAAACAGAAGCCCTGGCAGGTGCCTAAAGAGGGAAGGGGATTTGGGATCAGAGACAAGAAAGAGAGACTGCTACTCTTTACGTTTTGCCAAGAAAAGGGTGTGTGCTGTCTGGGCCAGCCAGGTTCTGGAATTTGACAAAGTGAACCACTCATAACTTTTCCTAAAAAATAAGGAGGTAGATAGGCACAGAATGCCCTAAAAACTCTTTGGACTAGTAGTAATACCAACATTATGTCTTCTACTACTTCTGATTACCTTTTAGGCGTGATGGCGCTTCAAACAGTTTGTCTCTCAATAGGCATTTAAGAAATGTATTTACAGGTTTCTATTAATATAAAACAGGAATTTGTATTAGACTGTGTATTCTATGTTATGAATTCATGTAGTATAATTGTTGTTTGTAATACCTTATGATCTCACCTGATTGTGCATAAGGCTTTTCCAAAGACGTTTCCAAATATATTTCTAGAGTTCAATCCAAGCCTGTTTTAAAACACACTAAGCAAACATGCCTTAAAATACTGCCCAAAATATCCAGCAACTTTAAGAATGGCGTACTAAAACGCAATTGCGCACAACAATATCAGAAAAGGCGCACATTACATATAGTCCTTGGCGCTTTACAATGTTATCAAATGTCCCCTTACTACTGCCAAAGAAGTGCACAACGAAAATCAGTCAATTTCAAAATACAAGGAGAGTTGTTGTCCAAACACAACCAGAAAACATGTGCACCAAGCATCAGAAAGCTTCAAAATCACTAGGAAGAATTGTTGCCCATTTTACAATCAAACCCATGTGCAACAATATCAAGCATTTTTCCAAATTGCATTCAAAAGCAATACCATTAAGTTAAAACACAAGTTCTTCACTTAAATAGCACAAATGAGCAATTACAATATTAGCAAAAAAATGTAAAGCTTCAGTTGAACACTTAGCTCTTGATCATTTACAATAACAACAAAAAATGTAAAGCTTCAATTTAACACTTAGCTCTGAAGCACTTTTAAAATGAGTCCAGAAATGATCTTATCTCAGTCCTGAGCCAGCTCAAAGAAAGGGAGAATTTCTGCTGGCAGAGGTCACAAGGTGAAATCCTTCTCTTCAGCTGAGGCTCAGATGACTTGGGGCTCCAGGGAAAGCCTGTGGCAGGAAACAGAAAGCCAAGCAACAGGTGTCTGCAGATCGAAGCTATTTATAGCCAGGATCCATTGCCGGGCATGTTCAATCCATGTGCTCAGTACAGTTACAGCTCACCTGTTAAACCAACTGCAAGCAGCTGCACCTGTGCCCCCTGATCCTCAGATATCTGACAAGCATTGGCAAGGTCCATACAAAAAGCATAAACATTGGCAAAAGCAAAAACATTAAAGAAAAAACAAACATTGGCCAAAGTACTTATTGTAGGAACACTGCGATATGATTGATATTCACGCCATATGGGTGTTGATAAACAATGCAGGGGACTCTGTGGATGGCGTGAAAGGGGTTCCTGACAGTCCTCCCTCTCAAAAGTCCTGGTGGTGGTCGTGGCTTAGTGGGATTTTTTTGGTGGAATTGTTGCACTAATCGAGGAGCATGTACAGAAGAGGCGGGTTCCCCGAATTCTCTTAGAATCCAAAACCTTGGCTACTTCAAACTCCCATTCTCAATGTACCTTCACTGGGGGTGGGGGTTGGTCCTGTCCGAGTAGAGGGAGAGTGGGGCCGTAGCAGAGAAACGTAAAAAAACGGGTGAATCCGATAATCTGATCGGAGCTCTAATTTTACTGTCACCGAATTGATCATTTTGGTAAAGGTAAAGGGTCCCAGATACGTTGGGTTTAACTTATGAGATCCGTCAATGTTCACATTTTTAGTTGAAAGCCATACTTGGTCTCCTATTGCATTTTGTGGGGCTAGCAGCCTATGTTTATCCGCTTGTTTCTTATCTTGTTTTTGGTATGACTCTATGTGTTTCTTAACTTTTGTCTGGATTTGTGCTAAGTGGCGATGATTTTCATGGACTGCCGGGACCTGACTAACAACAGATGGCTGCAATAGTGGGAGCATTCTGGGCTGGTAACCGAATACACAAAAAAAAGGTGAGACTCCAGTAGCTGCATGGACTGAATTATTATATACAAATTCCGCCAGTGGTAATGCCTTATCCCATTCACTGGTCATGGTAACAAGAAAACAACGCAGTGATTGTTCCAAGATCTGGTTAAGGCGTTCTGTCTGTCCAACCATTTGAGGATGGTAGGCGGAGGACAAACAAACATCAATTTTCATAGAGGAACAAAAACTTCGCCAAAACCTAGACACAAACTGTGAGCCCCTGTCTGACATAATTGCTGTCAGTAAGCCATGTAATTTGACCACATGTTGTATTATCAGGTCAGTTCATTCTTTTGCCGCCGGCATGTGCTTTAAAGTAACAAAGTTTGCCATTTTGGTTAAATAACCTACCACCACCCATGTAATGGAGAAACTGTTTGATGTGGGTAAACCAGTGATAAAATCCGTACTAATCATATGCCAAGGTGCAGGTGGGATGGGAATTGATTGGAGTAGTCCAGCAGGAGCAACATGAAAGGGTTTGGATTGTGCACAGGTTCGACAGGTTTTGACGTAGCTTTCAACATCTGATGCTAGAGTGGGCCACCAGAAATCTCTCTGCCATAATTCCACCGTTTTCTTTACCCCTGCATGACCAGCAAATTCTGAGTCCTGATGCCAATTCAGAACAGTATTATGCAACTCCTTTGTGGGAATGTACAACTGGTGATCATGATACAATGTTTGAACTGGGGGTCTCCAGTTGGCTGAGGTAGGTACCTTAGGCCAAATGGGGACCCTTGCTTCTAAGTCAGGAAAAGGCAATCCATCACAGCATCAAAAAAGAGGAGGTAGAGGCAAAAAAAGTCAAGGGTAATCATACCAGGAAATGACAAGTCTAACACAGGACCAAACCATATACTAAGAAAGTGGTATAAGAACCATAACTCGGGTAAAGACAATGTCGAGAGGATGTAGAAGTGCTAGGGACCCAAAGTCAGTGACTTGGAACCCCATGGAGAGCGTGTGGCAAAACGACTGAGTGCTCTGTACAACTCTACGTGTAATATACGGTTGGATTTTTAAAGATTAAGGACCCTGAAGAAACCCTGTGGAAGACAGAAGGTTTGAGAGCCACTCTACCTGTGAATACCCTAGTACCCATGTTACCTACACCAGGGAAGCTGGGTACATAGATGAGAAGTTGTGTCAGAAACCGCAGTTGAACCTAATGGAGGACTTCAGGAAAGGGCCGCTGTTGAAGAAGGAGAAAGTGTCCGGTGGAGTCTGAAGATGGATTCAAGTTGAGAGGTACCTACAGGCAGAGATGAAGTAGTCTATGTCACTCAGGAGTGACCAGGAGATCTGGAAGACAAATGCCCACCAATGTCAGGAGTGGCAGGAGAGTTGATGAGGACCTTGACTCTGCAGATGTGAGGACCAGATGACACTGAGGAAAACCAGGAACTATGCACAGGCTATCCCACGTTAGATGTCGAGTGCTGAGGGGTTGGTGTCTGGTAGGAGCACCAACAAGCCTTTGCAAACCTAACAAACTCAGAAGTCGAAGAAGGTGCAACGTTAGGACCAGCAAGGTTCAGGGCAGGGGACTCACCACAAGCAGGGGCGTCAGGGCAGGCCTAAAGCAATAAGGGAAGTGCAAAAGAAACAAAGGTGACCCTCCAATGGACCCTGAGGCGGGAGGCACTGGAGTCATGAGAGGACCTCAACCAGCTCACCAAAATATGCAGGCCATGATGCACAACGATGTGGTTTGGCTGAAGTTTCTGGTCACTGGAGGTGCTCGAGGTTGGGGCTACTTGTATCCCGAAGATCTTCTTGGAAGGAAACCAACAAGCCTTTGCAACTACAATTTGACAAAGTACAAAGGGGTTCGATTATTGCAACCCCACGAGGGTTACCTACCTCAAACTTGATGAGAGGGAAGAGTAGGCCTCAGGAACTGTGGAGAGTCTCCACCTGTGTTGCAGAACCTTTCAGAGTCTGTCGGAGCTCAGGATCAGCAGACCAGTCAACTTAGTTGTGGTGCATTTTTCTTCAGGTGTCTTTGGTGCCCACAGGCCTTGGAAGGTTCCTGAATGGTGCTGAAGACAGACGATGCAGCAGACTGGAAGAGTGGTGAAGTCGAGCCCAAATGAAGTCCAGAGTGCTGAGACAGTAGAAGAAGAAGTGGTGTCTGATTTAAATCTTGTCCCGCGATGAACCTAGGGACCCACCTACAGGTTATCCCTTAAGTACCCTAAGGAAAGGGTTGGAACCACTCAGGGGACTCTCTCAGGGGAGGGTCTGGACAGGGGGGAGGTTACTCCCATGTCCTTTGTCCAGTTTCGTGCCAGGGCAGAGCAACAACTCCCAGAGCTGGTTTGAAGTGGACTATACATGGGGACACCAAATGTGCCCCCGGGCAGACTGAGTGGTACTGGCAAAAGCACCCACCCTGCCCCAATATCTGAATCTTGTCTCGGAGGTGGTCACACCTCCCTGTGACAGGATGCCTGTTGTTCTGGCTCCCCCTGCTCATGCTTGACTCAGCAGCAAGATGGCAGAATCGTGTCTCTGGTCGGCAGAAACAATTTTGTGCTGTCCGGGTTTAGAAGGCTGGTACTGCAGACACTGAGAGACTAACGGAGGGCTCTTCCAGTGCTTGGAATCATACCTCCCAAAATGTTTACAGTGTAGGGATATGATTCAAACATGTTTCATACCAAACATGATAGGATACCTTGCAGCCTTTTTTTAGATGGTCATCCTCTATATAGTATGTGGCTGCTTCAATTACAACCCAGGAGAATGGACTCTGAACACTGTAGGGGTGTTCTACTCATGCTGGGGCACCCTCACACTTAGAACCAAGCACCCTGCCTTCAGGATTGATGAGGCCTGCTATAGGGGTGGCTTATAGGTTTTAAGTGCAGGTAACCTATATCTTTAGTAAATGGTGCTAGCACCAGATTCCACAGGCTGCAATGGCAGGTCTGTAGTTCCATTTTGAATGGTATCCCATGGGTGGCATAATGCATGCCTCAGCCCAAGGGGGACCGCAGGGGTACCTATGCCCTGGGTACCTTAGTAGCATATACTAGGTACTGATAAAGGTACCCCACTATACAATCTGTGGATGTACCTAAGTACTGAAGACAACAATTTAAGGGAGAAGGCAGATAGACTGGGGTCAGACTAGTCAAAAAGTAGGGGTAACCATAAAAGAAGATGCAACTTTCCTACATGGTCCCTATTCTGCTGGCCACCAGAGATGGGACCACTCCCAAGTCCAGTAAAAAAAGGCAAAGAACTTAGGAGTTGTGGTGGATGACAGGCTGAATTGTGGGTATCCAACCAATTTGGTGGTCTCATCCTCATTTAATACCTTGAGGATGATTAAGAAAATTCTCCCATTCGTCCCCTCAGACACAATGAAAAACATAATTATAACCCTAGTTTGGACTATTGCAATGAGTTGTACTTAAATTTGCAGGAACAATATCTAAATAAATTGCAAACCATGCAAAGCACGGCAGCCAGGTTGCTCTTGGGTATTCCCACATTTTAATCAGTTGCTCAGGCCACTAGAAGACTTCTCTGGCTGTCATTAAGGAACCGCATAAAATTCAATGCTCTCTACATAGCCTACAAGGCTTTGCATGATATTGACCCTGAATTCTTGGGACAAGTGTTCAGAAGATATGACCCAGCAGAAATCTATGATCAATCAAGGCAAAGAAAGCAGTGGTATCTAGGTTCATGCGGAAGAAATGGGGAGGAACTAGTTTTCTTACCGGGGCCACCAAAACTTGGAATCTGCTTCCACCTCTGGCTGTTCCATCCCTGCTTGCTTTCAGAAAGGAGATATTAACGTGGCTTTTTAATAGTTACTTTTAATTTAAGGCTTCATCCAGTTGTGCTCAAGCCTTTTGCTAGCACCAAAACACCTCAGGGTATACAAGCACTCTATAAATTGCATAACACAACATTACGTAACATAACACCATTCTGTGGCAAGTAGGAAAGTACCTGTTTCTCTTACGAGGGTTGTTAAGACCTCTAATATTCCATGTCATGTACACCAACTCTGAAGTTTGTGCTCCTGTAGTAGGGATCCCCATTACTTAATGTAGTGTATGTGTTATATGTGAGTCCAGCCACTCACCTGAAAACCAGGACCGTCTGCAGGGACGATGACAGTTCCTCAAAACCCCTTTGAACACCTCTCAGGGCTGATGACCAAAAAACAGAAGCCCTGGCAGGTGCCTAAAGAGGGAAGGGGATTTGGGATCAGAGACAAGAAAGAGAGACTGCTACTCTTTACGTTTTGCCAAGAAAAGGGTGTGTGCTGTCTGGGCCAGCCAGGTTCTGGAATTTGACAAAGTGAACCACTCATAACTTTTCCTAAAAAATAAGGAGGTAGATAGGCACAGAATGCCCTAAAAACTCTTTGGACTAGTAGTAATACCAACATTATGTCTTCTACTACTTCTGATTACCTTTTAGGCATGATGGCGCTTCAAACAGTTTGTCTCTCAATAGGCATTTAAGAAATGTATTTACAGGTTTCTATTAATATAAAACAGGAATTTGTATTAGACTGTGTATTCTATGTTATGAATTCATGTAGTATAATTGTTGTTTGTAATACCTTATGATCTCACCTGATTGTGCATAAGGCTTTTCCAAAGACGTTTCCAAATATATTTCTAGAGTTCAATCCAAGCCTGTTTTAAAACACACTAAGCAAACATGCCTTAAAATACTGCCCAAAATATCCAGCAACTTTAAGAATGGCGTACTAAAACGCAATTGCGCACAACAATATCAGAAAAGGCGCACATTACATATAGTCCTTGGCGCTTTACAATGTTATCAAATGTCCCCTTACTACTGCCAAAGTAGTGCACAACGAAAATCAGTCAATTTCAAAATACAAGGAGAGTTGTTGTCCAAACACAACCAGAAAACATGTGCACCAAGCATCAGAAAGCTTCAAAATCACTAGGAAGAATTGTTGCCCATTTTACAATCAAACCCATGTGCAACAATATCAAGCATTTTTCCAAATTGCATTCAAAAGCAATACCATTAAGTTAAAACACAAGTTCTTCACTTAAATAGCACAAATGAGCATTTACAATATTAGCAAAAAAATGTAAAGCTTCAGTTGAACACTTAGCTCTTGATCATTTACAATAACAACAAAAAATGTAAAGCTTCAATTTAACACTTAGCTCTGAAGCACTTTTAAAATGAGTCCAGAAATGATCTTATCTCAGTCCTGAGCCAGCTCAAAGAAAGGGAGAATTTCTGCTGGCAGAGGTCACAAGGTGAAATCCTTCTCTTCAGCTGAGGCTCAGATGACTTGGGGCTCCAGGGAAAGCCTGTGGCAGGAAACAGAAAGCCAAGCAACAGGTGTCTGCAGATCGAAGCTATTTATAGCCAGGATCCGTTGCCGGGCATGTTCAATCCATGTGCTCAGTACAGTTACAGATCACCTGTTAAACCAACTGCAAGCAGCTGCACCTGTGCCCCCTGATCCTCAGATATCTGACAAGCATTGGCAAGGTCCATACAAAAAGCATAAACATTGGCAAAAGCAAAAACATTAAAGAAAAAACAAACATTGGCCAAAGTACTTATTGTAGGAACACTGCGATATGATTGATATTCACGCCATATGGGTGTTGATAAACAATGCAGGGGACTCTGTGGATGGCGTGAAAGGGGTTCCTGACAGTCCTCCCTCTCAAAAGTCCTGGTGGTGGTCGTGGCTTAGTGGGATTTTTTTGGTGGAATTGTTGCACTAATCGAGGAGCATGTACAGAAGAGGCGGGTTCCCCGAATTCTCTTAGAATCCAAAACCTTGGCTACTTCAAACTCCCATTCTCAATGTACCTTCACTGGGGGTGGGGTTGGTCCTGTCCGAGTAGAGGGAGAGTAGGGCCGTAGCAGAGAAACGTGAAAAAACGGGTGAATCCGATAATCTGATGGGAGCTCTAATTTTACTGTCACCGAATTGATCATTTTGGTAATGGTAAAGGGTCCCAGATACGTTGGGTTTAACTTATGAGATCCGTCAATGTTCACATTTTTAGTTGAAAGCCATACTTGGTCTCCTATTGCATTTTGTGGGGCTAGCAGCCTATGTTTATCCGCTTGTTTCTTATCTTGTTTTTGGTATGACTCTATGTGTTTCTTAACTTTTGTCTGGATTTGTGCTAAGTGGCGATGATTTTCATGGACTGCCGGGACCTGACTAACAACAGATGGCTGCAATAGTGGGAGCATTCTGGGCTGGTAACCGAATACACAAAAAAAAGGTGAGACTCCAGTAGCTGCATGGACTGAATTATTATATACAAATTCCGCCAGTGGTAATGCCTTATCCCATTCACTGGTTATGGTAACAAGAAAACAACGCAGTGATTGTTCCAAGATCTGGTTAAGGCGTTCTGTCTGTCCAACCATTTGAGGATGGTAGGCGGAGGACAAACAAACATCAATTTTCATAGAGGAACAAAAACTTCGCCAAAACCTAGACACAAACTGTGAGCCCCTGTCTGACAAAATTGCTGTCAGTAAGCCATGTAATTTGACCACATGTTGTATTATCAGGTCAGTTCATTCTTTTGCCGCCGACATGTGCTTTAAAGTAACAAAGTTTGCCATTTTGGTTAAATAACCTACCACCACCCATGTAATGGAGAAACTGTTTGATGTGGGTAAACCAGTGATAAAATCCGTACTAATCATATGCCAAGGTGCAGGTGGGATGGGAATTGATTGGAGTAGTCTAGCAGGAGCAACATGAAAGGGTTTGGATTGTGCACAGGTTCGACAAGTTTTGACGTAGCTTTCAACATCTGATGCTAGAGTGGGCCACCAGAAATCTCTCTGCCATAATTCCACCGTTTTCTTTACCCCTGCATGACCAGCAAATTCTGAGTCCTGATGCCAATTCAGAACAGTATTATGCAACTCCTTTGTGGGAATGTACAACTGGTGATCATGATACAGGAGGTCTCCTTTTGTAAAAGTATGAGGAGGTGTGGACTCTTTTTGTTGTGCTACTTGGACCTGCTCTATGAAATCATTGGGGGAACACAATGCAATGATCTTATGTTCTGGGATAATAGTAGTAGGTGTATCAGTACCCTTGTCCGGAGTTGGAAAATCTAATCCTGGCAGTGTGTCAGCCTTCTGCTGTTCTTTTCCAGACCAATATGTGATTTCAAAATCAAATTTGTTGAAAAACAAAAGCCAACTTAATTGTCAAGGAGTTAGCGCTTTGACATTCTGATAAAATTACAAATTACGGTGATCTGAGTAAATTGTTATTGTGTGACGGGCTCCTAGCAAATGGTGTTACCACTCATGAAAGGCAAGTTTGATGGCTAAGAGTTCTCGTTCTGCCACCGTATAATTTTGTTAAACAGGTAAGAGTTTTTTCAAAAAATAGGCCACTGGATGTAGATGTCCTGATGTAGGAGCTCTCTGGGACAAAATACCACCAACCGCAACCTGAGATGCGTCGGCCTCCACATCTAAGCGTTGTGAAGGATCTGGGTGAAGGTACAGTGGGGCTTTGGTAAAGGCCTGCTTGAGTTTCTGGAATGCTTCATCTGCTGCTGAGGACCAATGAAAAGTAACCCCCTTCTTGAGAAGGTGAGTGATGGGAGACACAACGGAGGAGAGCTGAGGGATAAACCGCCAATAAAAATTGGCAAAATCCAAAAATCTCTGAATATCCTGTAAAGAGCTGGGTGTTTCCCATTTCAAAATGGCCTGAACCTTGGAATCATTCATAGCTATATAGTTGGGAGATATTACGTAACCCAAATCCTCAATGCGGGTAGCATGGAAGACGCATTTCTCTAACTTAACAAATAGTTGATGCTCTCGTAGCCGTTGTAACACAGTGCGGACATGCCCAATATGTTCTTCGGTTGTTGCTGAAAAGATCAGGATATCATCTATGTAAACTATTACAAAGACGTCCAGGTAATCCTGCAGCACATCATTGATGAAAAATTGAAATGCTGCAGGAGCATTACAAAAACCGAAGGGCATCACTGTATATTCAAAGAGACCGAATTTAGTCCTAAATGCGGTCTTCCACTCGTCCCCATCTTTTACTCTAATTAGGTGGTATGCACCTCTCATGTCTAATTTGGTAAATGTAGTGGAATGCTGTACCTGATCTAATAATACCGGAATTAATGGGAGTGGATAGCGTTTTTTTACCGTCACCTTTTTTAAGGCGCGATAGTCTATGCAGGGGTGAAGTTCTTTATTCTTTTTAGGGATGAAGAAGAGTGGCGAACTAATGGGGGATATAGAATGTCTAATAAACCCATTTAGTAATAAGTCATCCAAGTATTCGCGCAAATATTGGGTCTCGGGCTCAGACAAGGCATACAAACGACTACAAGGTAGAGAGGCTCCGGGGAGCAAATCAATACGGCAGTCGTATGACCGGTGGGGTGGTAACTTGGTTGCCTGTTGTTCAGAGAACACATCATTAAAGTCACTGTATTGTTTTGGGAAGGTGATTTCTGATTCCTCCGCTTGTATCAAAGCTGGGTTGTCAACTATGGACGCACAGTGCAAGGGCGTTAGAGGATACTGATCAGTGGAATCGCATTTCTGCCAACAATGTGCGGAATCCAATGTCACTGTGCATTTGCCCCAATCAATTTTAGGATTGTGTAATTGGAGCCATGGAATACCCAATATGACTCCAAACACAGGGGTGTCCATAAGATCAAAATAGATCTGTTCGGTGTGTCCATCAGCACAGACCATGTTTACTGGGGGGGTCTGAAACAGTATTAAACCAGAACATAATTCTGAGCCATCTATGACACGCACAGGCTCAGGAACCTCTTTCTTGACAGTTGGAATGTTTAAGGTATTAGCTAAGCCTAGGTACAGAAAATTTCGGGAAGTTCTAGAATCCAACAATATGGGAATAACTTTTCTGGTCTGGGTAGAAAAAAGCAAGGTAACTATTAAGGTTAAATGATGATGTGCAGCAGTCATAGCGTTTCCTAAATGATGGCAAGAGGCCAATTTGTTGTCTGAGCTCGATAAGGGTCCCTCAATCCGGGTCGGGCCTGGAAGTTTTCCGACTGCGTAGTTTCAACGATGGGAAGAGGGGAGTCAATAACAGTGGCTTCCTTTTTGGGGGCATTTTTAATCAAACAATCCCGGGCGAAATGCCCAGACTTCCCACAATATAAACAAAGATTAAGGCGAAGTCTCCTATCCTTTTCCTCCTTGGACAAAGGTCCCCTTAGTCCCCCAATCTGTATGGGCTCGGTATGATCTCCCGAAGTATTGGTATTGGATGTGTCTTTTTTCTCATGTTTAACTACAACGACTCTGGGCATGTCGCAATGAGTCTTTTCACTCTTCCTTTCTCCAAGACGATGATCCAACCGGACCACTAAGTCAATAAATTCAACACAATTTGATGGCAAGTCAACAATTTGTGGCAAAACATCTTTTAAGTCATCTCGAAGGTCACAATAGAAAAGTGATGTTCTTTTCTCATCTGGCCATTGTGTCTCAGCAATTAGCCTATTAAAGGACGTGACATAAGACAATAAATCCTTATTGCCCTGACGCAGGTTAAGCAGCTCATTGTCGCTTGCCTTTATAAACTGGTGCCTTGCAAAAAGCTTTTGCATTGTTTCCTTAAAACGGCGAAAGTTATGTAAAATCGAGTCATCCCTTTCTACAAATGGTATTGACTACGTGGCCACCGTACCACCTAGATAGGATAGGACGAATGCCACTTTTGAGGGGTCATCAGGAAAAGCTGCAGGTTTACAGAGGAAATGTAACTGGCATTGATTCATAAAAATGCTAAACTTTGTCTGGTCTCCAAAGAACCGTTCAGGGGGAGCCAATGGAACAAGAGTAGGAGTGGTGACATTGACATTTACAGGTTGGGCCCCCCTGCTCCCTCTGTAGCCAATGGGGTGAACCTAAAGTGCTGCGGTTGAACCACTGGATTGGTTTTGACCGGGGTGTTATCCCAAGGGTTTTCTCGTGGCTTATATCATTGCAACTCGCAGTGTAGCATGTGGGTTTCTTGTTTTAATGAGGTGACTTCCTGCTGTAAACTCAACACTATTCTAGACAAGTCTTGTACTGTCATGGTGTTTTCTTCTGTGGTGACGTCCATTGTCCAGGCAGACTTAGTTTTTGTGGCTTGGCTTTATGCTATATGTGAGTCCAGCCACTCACCTGAAAACTAGGTCCGTCTGCAAGGATGATGACAGTTCCTCAAAACCCCCCTGAACACCTCTCAGTGCTGCTGACCAAAAAACGGAAGTCCTGGCAGGTGCCCAAAGAGGGAAAGGGATTTGGGATGAGAGACAAGAAAGAGAGACTGCTACTCTTCACGCTTTTCCAAGAAGAGGTTGTATTTACAGGTTTCTATGAATATAAAACAGGAATTTGTATAAGACTGTGTATTCTATGTTATGAATTCATGTAGTATATTTGTTCTTTTGTAATACCTTATGATCTCACCTGATAGTGCATAAGACTTTTCCAAAGACGTTTCCAAATATATTTCCAGAGTTCAATCCAAGCCTGTTTTAAAACACACTAAGCAGCTGTGCCTTAAAATGCTTCCCAAAATATCCAGCAACTTTAAGAATGGCGCACTAAAACGCAATTGTGCCCAACAATATCAGATGAGACGCACTTTACATATAGTCCTTGGTGCTTTACAATGTTATCAAATGTCCCCTTACTACTGCCAAAGAAGTGCACAACCAAAATTAGTCAATTTCAAAATACAAGGAGAGTTGTTGTCCAAACACAACCAGAAAACATGTGCACCAAGCATCAGAAAACTTCAAAATCACCAGGAAGAATTGTTGCCCATTTTACAATCAAACCCATTTGCAACAATATCAAGCAGTTTCCCAAATTGCATTCAAAAGCAATACCATTTAGTTAAAAGCCAAGTTCTTCACTTAAATAGCACTAATGATCATTTACAATAATATCAAAAAATGTAAAGCTTCTATTGAACACTTAGCTATGGATCATTTACAATAACAACAAAAAATGTAAAGCTTCAATTTAACACTTAGCTCTGAAGGGCTTTTAAAATGAGTCCATAAATGTTCTTATCTCAGTCCTGATCCAGATCAAAGACAGGGAGAATTTCTGCTGGCAGATGTCACAAGGTGAAATCCTTCTCTTCAGCTGAGGCTCTGATGAGTTGGGGCTCCAGGGAAAGCCTGCGGCAGGAAACAGAAAGCCAAGCAACAGGTGTCTGCAGATCTAAGCTATTTATAGCCAAGATCCTGAGCGTTGCCGGGCATGTTCAATCCATGTGCTCAGTACAGTTACAGCTCACCTGTTAAACCAACTGCAAGCAGCTGCACCTGTGCCCCCTGATCCTCAGATATCTGACAAGCATTGGCAAGGTCCATACAAAATGAATAAACATTGGCAAAAGCAAATACATTAAAGAAAAAACAAACATTCGCCAAAGTACTTATTGTAGGAACACTGCAATATGATTGATATTCACACCATATGGGTGTTGACAAACAATGCAGGGGACTCTGTGGATGGCGTGACAGGGGTTCCTGACAGTATGGTACTGTCTCGAAGTGCTGAACCTGATGTGTTGTATGGAAGCCTGACAACCAGCATCCAAATAAACAATAGACAAACATTAACAAAGCATACCCTCCCTAACACCAGACTTTGAAACATCTAGTGAATCCTGCCAGAGCCCAAAAAGTAACCCAACAGTAGGCATTGTGGTGCACACCCTGGAGGATGGAAAATCCCTGGCAGCCAGCACCCAGCTGAATAGAAGAACTAAAAAATAACATCGTGACAGGTTATTTGCATGATAACAACTTATTGCCCTCCCATATGGTTAACAAAGTAGAATTAAAAAGGTTGGTTAAGTTGGCCTAAGAACCCTAACGAGAGAAAGGAGGTATTTAGGAGCAGTCAATGCTCATTCCGATGGCAGTTGAACAATATCAACATTCCAACCGGCGGGGATTGGTCAGGGGACAGTTTCTTGCAGAAGTCTAAAGCCTCGGCTGGTGGAGCAAAGATGCGAGTCCTCCCAGCGATCGCAGCTTTCAAACAAGGTAGCTATAACATACTGTATATAGTTCCCTGTTTGCAGAGGGTGTTCTTCACATCTTCAAACTTGCAAACTTACACATCGCTTGCTGTACTGCTATAGTGAAGTCACGGAAAAAAGTGATGGTTGAGCCCTCAAACATCATATGACAACATCATAACATTTTTTGCAGAGCTCTGCATTTCCTCGAAAACTAACTAGGCCACCTCAACTCCACAATCTCCCAACTTTATGCCACTCTCTCCCACTTAAGCTCTACAATGTCCACTGTATTTGACTCCTTACCATCCTTGGAGGGAACAGAGTACCCCAAACACATAATCGCGAGTAGTACTGTTCTCTCACTCCCAAAAAGAGCTGTGCACAATCTCCTCTAAACTAAAATGTATAATTTGCTTGCAAGCTAGAACCCCGCTACCCCCCACCATCTCCTCTCCAGACAGCATAAAAATGTCTGTATACCCACCATCTCCCTGGTCCGAACCAAATGTCAGCCATTACCAATCCAGGCATCAACCACTAACAACATAATTCATATCAATACCAGTAGCCCTGACACCCCCTACACCACAAAAGTCACCTCAAAGCTGCATTATATGCTTCACAACTGCAGATCTGCTAAAAGGCACAAGCTGGAAATCTCAGATACCAACATTCACTACAACCTTGACCTACTATTTTTTTTTAAATTTAATCTTTATTGTTTAGTTAATTAAAACCATAACAATTTGTATATCACACGACCATTGAATACATTTATAAGCTTTTCGTTAAAAATAGAGGAATGAATTAAAAAACATATTATAAAAACGGGTAATAAAACTCAATTATATTCCTGAAGTTATTCACATCATTATAGAAAATCACAGTAGCAAAAAGTCAAATCATTAACAATTCAAATCTCCATTTTGTTTAAGATGTTTTTCAAATGCCTGCAAGAACTTCACCAGATTACAATGTAAACGAGGAGCAATTGTGTCCAGGCTTCCAATAATGGCAGATCTACATGTTCGTAGCCTCTTAATCCGAAAACTAGGCTTTAAAAAATATGTACGTTCCTTGGTCAGCATCTTACAATGACAAATTAGATCTTCTTTGGGGCTACCACACAGTCGACATGTGACAGCTGCATGCTGTTTCCAGCCCGGTTCCTCAGCTAATGTTGGGAATTTGCCTAGCCTCAATGCCATCAACTTTCTCTTAATAAAAATGGAATAAGTTGTTTCCAAGTACAATGCTGGGGTTAATGTTTTATAGCCGTTTATCACTAACCAAGAGTGGGAACGATGTGAAAAAATGTCTTTATCTAAAATCAATGAATGAGGTTTGGCCACTTTATTTAAAGCCTGTTTTAATACTTCAAATGACAGATTTTTATCCCATAGGGTTTTTGTGCAAGTAGCCTCCAAAGCATGTGTAAGGCATTGATTTGCTTTTGATTTTTTTTGTGAATTAAGCTCTTGCCATAGATAGGTATTAAGATTATTGTTGATTGCTTTTTCCTTGATCTGGTACCACACCTTGATGTACGAATATAATCTGCCCAGTGTTTCGTTTTTCAAGCCAAATTCTAGATGTGGTTGTGCTGGTGATGACATGCTGGGTAATCGAAGAACCTTCTTGTAAGTTTTAGTTATTAGACTGTTTAGTAGGACCGCATCCTTTCCATGCATAGCCACACTTGCATACGTCAAAGTTGGAAGGACTTTGTTGGCCATCACGATTAATAATGGTTTAAGTGATAGGCCTTCCAATTTCTTTGTCAAAGTACTTAGTCCAAATATCAGGGCTCCCGCTCTTTGCGTCAGATATTTCGTCTGATCTTTTAAGTTAAGCTTATCATCTAGAAAAAAGCCCAAATATTTGTATGCTGAGACTTTCTCTAGTATTTTTCCTTTTAGCCAAATATCTTGACGAGATCCACGGCGGTTAGTTATCAACATAGTTTTGGTTTTTGAGACATTTAAAGCCAACTTGTTTGCCGACAGGAAATCTGAGAGTTCTGATACTAATCTGGTTAAACCCACCTTTGTTAAGGTCAATAATACTATATCATCGGCGTAAGCCAGATGGGTGAGCTGTAGATCACCTAGTTTTGGTGGATGGGCATTACAATTATTCAGTTTCCCGGAAAGATCTGAAATGAAGAGATTAAATAAATGAGGCGCAAGGACACACCCCTGTTTAAGTCCAATCGATGTAAAAACTTTTCTCGACAGCCGTGTGCCATCCCCTATTTTTACTTGCGACCAGGTATCGGAGTAAAATAGCAGCAGACCCCTTAGAATACTCTCCGGTATGGCCCATGCTTTCAGTTTCGACCACAATAAATTACGGTCTACACTATCGAAGGCGGCCTGAAGATCGATAAAACACAAGTTCAAGTCCTGTTTACTACTCATGCACTTCTCCGCAATCATAGTGATGGATAGGATATTTGCTGTTGTTCCAATCCCCTTCCCGAACCCCGTTTGATTAATGGGAATCAGCTCTTTTCCAGCTGACCAAGTGACCAAATCGTTTAAGAAAAGCGATGCAAAATATTTTGCCTCAACATCCTGCAACGCTATTAGACGATAGTTATTTGGATTTGATCTTTCACCACCTTTATAGATTGGCATAAATACGGATCCTTGCCAGCTTTCAGGTACTCGGTTCAGGTTTTGCACATCAGCAAACAGTTCAGCCAGACATGCTCCCCAAAATTCTGGTGCGTATTTATACGCCGCTTGCAGGATATCATTCGGGCCAGGTGCCCCATTAGATTTCGCTTTTTTGATTATTTTAATTATTTCTTCTGCCGTATATGAATTATTCTGTTGGTCGGTACTTAGTATGTTGCTGTGGTTGCTGGCCGAAAGTTGACTCCCCTGTTCATATACGGGGCACTTTTTGTTTTCACTTTTTGGGCAAGGATCACTACTTAGTGTATTTGGCGAGGTATCTGTAAACTTTGTCACAAGAAACTTTGCCCACTCCGATTCCTGCACATTCGATGTAAGAACGTTACAGGGTCTTGTTAGCTGATTTATGGTTCGCCAAAATGTATTAGTATTCCGGAGTTTTGAACTGAAAATTAATTTGGACCAAAATCTCTAAATAGTTATCCTTTTAAATTCCCAGACCTTTTTTTTATATTCTTTTCTTTGCGCACGAAAAGTGGCCCATTGACATACACCACGGTCAGCATACTGTAGAATCTTTTGAGTTTTTCGAAGTAATCTTCGCAGATCTTGTAGCTCTTTCGAGTGTTTTGTCTGTGGTCCGTCAGTGCTCGCTTTCATAACAGGCAGCTTAATTTTTAGTTTTAGTTTTAGCAAGAAAAGAGACCATGCTTGGATCACATTTGTTGCAGCATTCCCAATCTCATTCAGTCTATCCTTCATTATAATAAACCACTCGTTTTCATTTGTGTTAGACCAATTTATACGTTTCAGGTTAACAGAGCTTAGATGGCCTTCCAGTATATATGACTGTTGCAACCTTTCCTTGTTGAGGTTAAATATGGTGTGTTGCATTGCATGATCACTCAGCAGGGAGAACTCAATTTGAAAGCTGATTACCAAAGGGATTATTGAAAGACTAACCAATGTAAACTCCAAGGTAGATTGGGAGTGTGGACCATAGTATGTTTTACTGGGGGGTTGGTCTTCGGGGAACCTCCCGTTCAGTACACGCATACCAAGAAACTCTAATTCAGTCACTAATTGGATTGCTGGTTGATCCTTCCGTGTTCCTGCACCACCTTGTATCTGTTGTGGAACACCCCAATAGATATTATCCGGTGATATTTTATCATCTTCGTCCGGTGATAGGATCAGGCTGGAGTTAAAGTCACCAGTGATTATAATGTTGGAAAATGGATCCGTAGTACGTAAGTCCATAATAACATTGCACAATACCGCATTTTTGGACTTTTTCTGCTTAATTTTAGGTTGCGTGTAATAATTACCAGAATTGTTGACGTGGCAATATTGGTGTTTTGATCAGTTAGTTTGATTAACTGAATGCTAGAATCTGGTGATTGTAATTGTACTGAATTAATTTTTATGGATGTTGACACATATACTGAGAGGCCACCAATGGCACGGCCATGGATCTTACACTTTTCAGCAGCTACGCTATGATGTATAAACCCAACAAGGGCGATTTCTTCTTGTAACCAAGTTTCCTGTAGCGCAATTATGTCACATCCGCGCCATTCTTCCAATGGTAATCCTCCTTCTAGTAATCTTTTTGCACCTGCAATGTTCCAGGATAACACATGTATATCCTTATTAGTTTTTTGTTTCTGTTCTCTGTTGAGCGGTCAGACCTTCCGTTTTTCATTTAACATACCAGGAAGCCATTTCCATTTATCCATAGTATTTTGCGATTCCACATTGCCCCGTTTTGTTTCTACACAAGCTAGTGGGGATTCACTTCTGCCCTTTGCATTGAATAGAATTGAGTAAACAGGCTTTTGTGGATTTGTATGTGCATCATCAATTTTCCTGATAAGTTGAACTCCACCCGACCTCATCAGTGGTGGCGGGTAGCGTGGGGAAATTTGGTGAGTTATTTGAATACCCCAAGATTGAAAAATATCCGATTTCTCCATAATTGCTTGGCCAATTTCTGTTGATTTCCAGATTGTCAAAGTTTGGTCAATAGATGCGTTGTTAGGGCTTTCAAGAAATAGAACCTGCTCAGGGTCGCCTGTTTTAATTTCTTTTAGGTCCTCAAATTCAGCCAACAACTTCAGGATGTTGCTCCTATTCAGTATATCGTGGGCCCCCTGTGTCTTATACTCTGGAATCCAGATTATTTTGTGCAACTCTATTCCGGATTTATGATTGAGTGCCCGTATCGAGGTGCCAGATTCCATCTTTGCTTGAATCACTTCTGGATTCGTTACACAAAATTTTAATGATTTCTGCATCGGGGTGCTTAGCTCCGCGGTCAGTCTTTGATGCTCACGGTGAGGTGAATCCTTTCTAGTTGGAATTGCCGGATCTGTTAATACTTGTGTAGAGGGAACTAGAATTGCCTTTGGACCTTCATTGCTGCACACTGACATTTGTGCATGGCAGATTAAACTGTCTGAGGCAGTATTTTTATCTGCCGGTTGTATGTCTGCCATTGTTTTTGATGGTATTGATTTCGATGAACTGCTACTTGATTGCAATTGCCCTTCCTTGTTATCATTGACCGGGCCTTGGACAATCGTTTCCGTGGGCTTCGTCTTGTGCTTAACAACTGACTGCATGACCTGATCACCAATATTCTTACTCTTTTTGTCAGAATTTGGAATAGACAAATGATTTTTGCCAACCTTCTCAGTTTGCTGCATTTTTGCGACGTGTAAAGTTTTCGTCACGGAGCCTGATATCTGAGGGTTTTTAGGAGCATTTTTTGTCAATGATTTACCTCCATTAGAAATGATATTACACACTGATGTGTCTGAATCGCTTCCGCTGTTTTCTACATTTTTATGTGGACCTTGTTTCAGGTTAGAAAAAATGGAATATACTCCAATTCCCATGTTTGAAACTACCTCAGTTTTCTTGTTTCTGGCTTTCCTCTCTTTTTTCCTTTGTCTCTTTGTTAGCTTATGATTTGAAGTCTCATTATTTCTAGACTCTTTCTCAGCTGTTATATTGGTTACTTCACTCACATTGGACTTTACAAAAGCCATATTATCCTCATTGGTGATTAGCGCGTTCAGGGTATTTTCATCATCCTGTAAATTTTCTTCAGTTTTAGGACTAATCGGACCGTCCGACTTCAGATCTGCGTTAATCAATCTTTGATTTAAGGTTAGAATCTGTTCAAGGATGATGGGAAGAGAGCTCAATTTATCCAAGACAGGACCACAGGAGCAGGAGGACAATGACTGATAAGTATGTGCTTTTGCTCTGTTTATTAGACTATTCAGGTTGTCCAGCTTTGTATTTATCCCTGCAATATTGGACGCAATAATATTCATTAAATCGATTTGAATGTCCAACTTGTCAGATTGCATTATCAAAGTTGTTGTTGACGTTTGCAAAGCTCTTAAGAGAGGGGCAACAAGATTCACAAATGCCATATCCATTTGAGATTTAGACATGAGTTCCTCTTTTGGTGGACCCTTGTAGTTTGTATTGGGTGCTGGCACTTGATCCGCCCTGGGACCCGTTGGCCTCTGTGGGTGTACTATGAGGCGCTCACTGGTCAGGAACTTGTCCTCTTTGTAGCTCTCAGTTGCTCCTGCTCCCACTAACTCCCTATTTCCTAGAAAGAACTCAGCCGGCTCATCATTCCATACACTTTTGTCTATCGATAGGCTTGTGTTAGGACTGAGAAGGGCCAAATCATCGGGGTCCGGTTCCATCAAAGCCGCACATTTAGCAACCCGATTTACTATAGAATCTGATACCATTGATAACACTGAGCTTGGATTGGTAGTTGTTAGCATTTTTGGAGACTGAATTTTTGAATAAGTCGTTGGTTTGTCCTTGGGGGTAAGATGAACTGATGCTACTGTTATAACTTAACATTTTTTCCCCCAAAGACCTGTTATTTTTCCTGTATTTCCTATTGTCTCCAACTGTTCAGTATATTTACAGGGATCACATGTTTCGCTTGACTGGGGACTTTGTCCCCCAATGGCGTTTATTGATGTTGACGTTTACATTGAGGAAGCTTCAATTAGTGTGGCCTCCACGTGCTCCCCCGGGGAAGTCAAAATAGTGGGTGCAATAGGAGTTGATAAGCCCAGGACTCCCTCCGTTGAGGAGAACAAAACGGCCCCCGGGTCTTTCAAAAACTGGAATCCAGAAGATGACAAATTTTTATTTTGAATTGACTTTTTAAAGAGAGAGGCAATTGGTGAAATAAGTGGATTCTGTATTGGACTGTTTGCTTTATTAGCATTCACTTTTTCCATCCTTTTCCGTTTAAGAGCTCCTTGTGAGGCTGGTATCTTGTCCCCTGGTGTCTTCCTCACTTTGCCAGACCTCATGGTGTGACCTGATGGTGAGACCCGATGTTGACTTTGTCTTTGTTTTGCGACTTGGTCCGGTCTTTTGCGGACAATATGTAGGAGTAGACAAACCCCTAGCTGAACCCCCTTTTCAACCTGCGAGATGTTCCACGAAGTAGGGCTCACCAGATCTTGCAACGCTTCACAATGATACAACCACTAGCCGGCAGGGCAATCACACTTGTAGTCAGCGCAGTTACTTCATTTGGTTAACCACCGGCTGATGATTTCCAAACGCTAGTCCAGCTCTTTTTTTTTTACTCTCTGAGGTCTCTGCGCTTTCTCCGTCAGACCAAAAACATACAAGCCTCTTTCAATTATTTCAATTGCTTATTTCGAAGGCTCTGGGCTCTGGGCTCTAGGCTCCAGGCTCTGGGGTCTGGGATCCTAGTCGTCCCCTCCAGCAGCTCCCAACTCTGAGCAAGGTCCTGGCAAAGTCTTGACACCTCCCAGGTCCTCAGGGTCTAGTACCTCAATAGCCCAGAGTCGCCGTGCTCTGCCAAACACTCAATTCAACAATTCGGCAATTCTGGAGGCTGACGGTTACGCTGTTTAAAAGGCGCAAATGTGCGTGAAAATTAGTGGAGTGGATGGTAATCTCTTTTTTAATAATCTACAATAAGCTACTATAAAGAAACTTTTTCGTGGCTCCAGCCGCTATATTGAGGTGTTTTCGCGGCCCCTGCCGTTTGGAGGCTCCACCGGCCGCCAAAAAAGACACTCGCGGCTCTGGCTCCGGCCGCTATGTGAGGGTTATTGCGGCTCCTGCCGCCAGAAAGACACTTGTGGGAGGAGAACTTAGTTCCCTGCTCCGACCGCTGTGTGCCGGCGTTTTTTTGCGGCTCTGTCCGCCGAGGGAGACACTAGCGGCTCCGGATCCGGCCGCTGGGGGAAGACATTTGATCCCTGCTCTGGCCGCTGTGTGCTGGCATTTTTTTGCGGCACCAACCGCCGGAAAGGACACTCACGGCACCCAGCTCCGACCCCCGGTTCCGGCCGCTGTGGGGGAAAGTATGGTGTTTTTCGCGGCTCCTTGGCTTCCAAGAGAGGTGTACGCGGCCGCGGGGGAGAGGTGCTCTCGTTCTCCTCCTCCGCTTGTGAAGGCGCCTACGGCTTACGGAGACAGCCTCACACACCCAGCAGCCGCTCAGCTCCTCGCTCCTCGCTCAGCTCCTCGCAGGCAAACCCCTCTCCTCCTGACAGAAGATGGCGCTGACAACTGGTGGTGACTGACTCTCAATATTATACTGTGTGTACTGGGGACCTACTAATCCACACTGAGACCTGGTTCAATGACATGTCTCACACCATTCCGGATTGTCTGCTCCCCCTATCCATTCCCTAATCAGGAATGATAGACTAGGTAGAGGCAAGGAGGCATCGCTGCCATCTTAAGAAACTCACATCAATGCAGGCCACCCAGTAGCTCTTTCTCTACACTTGAATGCCTTACTCTGGAACTACATGCTCCCCACAACTCCCCTATTAGGAGTAACATCATTTACCACCCACCAAGTTTAAACTCTGAATTTACTTAGGAATTCATTGATTTTGAAAGTGACCAATCTTACAAAGCGATAAACTAATCTTTCTAGGAGACTTTAACCTTCACTGGGCACCTCGGAAGACTAGACTGCCAACCAGCTTGCCACATTACTCTCCTGAAATAAAAATTTAGAGCACACTCTAAACCAGCACTCTCCAGGGGCTCCACATTTGACCTTATTATTTCCAAAGAAGATCTGCCCACAGTAGATGATCCTATACCAGTAGACTGGCATGCCCACTGCCTCATCCCTTTCTAATGTTACCTCTCACATGTAGCAATCCTTGGCCAACCAAACAGGGCAACTGTCTGGTTTTGCAACACAAAGAACATCAACCTTAACACTCTAAACAACACCACCAAGAAGGTACTAGCAAATAGCATGTCCAACTCTGATGTCATTGATTTGACTACACACTGTTTCATCAGTTTATCTATCTTGATAGACAATGTAATTCCTCCCCAAAGCAAGAAGAAAATGCCCATACTCTCTGCCCCATCGTTCAATAAGTCTCGCTATGATGAAAGGAAACATCTAAGAATCTTGGAGAAGAAATGGAGGCAATGACCTCTGTCAATAATCTTGTTTTACTCGGGCAAGCAAGCTCAAATTATCACAAACATATCATTAACAAAAAATCAAATCACTTTTGAACTCTGCTCAATTTTATCAAGAAAAGACCAAGAAACTCTTTGACCTAATCAAAACCACCAGCAACCACCCCATCTTCAGCCATAAAATGTTATAAACCACCCAAGAAAGCAGAGGAATTTGTACAATTCTTCAATGCCAAAGATAAATTGTTCCATAATCATAATACACATCCAACCCAACATGAGATATGCAATCCAAAAACTTCTGACACAATTTTGATATCATCACTGAGGATGCCCGCCACAAGAACATCTTGAAAGCCAAATCTTAGAGCCATTCTCTAGACCTTATCCCAAGCAACATTGCTAAAGACCTCTACGCTCACATGCTTCTCTACTGGACAAATCTGGTTAACCTCTTTCTCAGCCAAGGATCCTTTCCCGATGCCTTTGAAACTGGTCAGGTGACCGTCACAACTATAGAAACCCTCTGCTGATGTGAATGATCTTAACAATTTCCACATATCATGAACTTCCCTTTCCTCTTCAAAATTATTGAAAGATGTGTAGCATAGCAACTCACTCACCACATTAAGGACAACAATCTTCTAGATGAATTTCAATCTGGCTTCAGTCAAGCCTGCACAAATGAAATAGTATGAAATTGATGATGCCCATCGAGTCCTAGGCTCAGGCAGCTCCTGCCTCCTGATTCTTTTTGACCTTTCTAAAGTTTTTAATACTATAAACCATCACACACTTCTTAACACATTAAAACAAAGAATGGTAATTGAAGGCTGAGTTATTAGGCAGTTTGATGTCTTATCTCATAGGGCGATCTCAGATGATCAAAATTGAAAGCTCTCAACTCCAAAGGCTATGTATCAAGGTGTCCCTCAAGGCTCTATCCTTGCTCCAACACTTTTTAATCTCTACATTGAACCACTAGAAGACCTATTAAAAGAAGCTAGGATCCTTTATCACTTATATGCTGATAATACCTAACTCTACCTCCAATTGTCCTCCACACATGATATCTCACTTCTCGCCACCACCGTCAACTCCATCCAAGATTGGATGATGTCTCATCACTTAAAACTGAATCCCTCTAAAACAGAACTTCTTTTTATCTCTATGCTCAAACGCTCTACCTCCTGTTCAGTCATGGATGACTAATCTAAGCATTCTTAACAGAAAACCTACCACTGTTGACAGTGCCAAATCAGTAGGTGTCATCCTAAACAAAAGACTTAGGTCCTGGTTACAAGTTTTGAGGTCCTCCGACCACCACACTCGCGGTGGTGCAGCAGTGGCAGTCCACCGTTCACCGTATTAAAACTTCTAAAGTCGTTCCGGTGGTGGACCGTTGGCTGCACCAGGGAACAGTAGATCACTGGAAGTGGTGCAGAAGCGCCACTATGCAATATTCTGAGCGAGGACTGACGCTGTTGAGTTCCAGGACTGACAACCTTTTCATGGCAGAGCTTTGTCATGAAAAGGGTGGCAGTGCAGGAACAAAGGGATGATACATTCAGGGGGCACAACATGTGTCCCCTTACCTGTACCATTGTCTGTACCCCCACAGTTCCAGCCTGGCCTGAAGGCCACGTCCATGCCTTGCTGAAACTTGTTTACTGTTCCCATTGCGGTGCCTGTGTTCCAGGCACCGTCATGGGAACAGCAAAGGACTACCCGCCGTAATACAAGGTACACATTTTTTACTTGTAATACAGTCTGCGGTCCTTAAACATCTTTGGTGGCCCGGAGGCAACATTGTGCCATCGCCACTATGACAAAGTCGTGATCAGGCCCTTAATTTTCAATCCCAAATCAACACTATGGCCAAGAGTGCACGCTTCCAACTGCGCCTTTCCTGGGGGAGAAGACGTTACATTCCTGAGCAAGACCAGAAAATTCTTGTCCGATCTTTGGTACTCTCCAGACTAGGCTACCGCAATTCTCTCCCTACAGACCTCCAGAGACACACCTATCGCCTTTAAAATGCATCCTCCTGTCAGCTGCACATTTAGTCTCCAGGGCAAAAAGAAATGACCACATCACACATGTGCTGTTATCTCTTCGCTGTTGAAGCCAGGACTATTTACAAGAAGGCCTCTATCACTTATTAAGCCATTCACACTTCCATCCCTTGCTATCTAGCAAACAAAATCAAGATATCAGGAGGCTCTAGACCTTCGGGTAATGCTGAAAATGTGCTGCTCGAACTTCAAACTTTCAAAAGGGAAAGACTTATGGCGCAATCTTTCTCAGATAATGTGACTAGAATTTAGAATTTGTTACCTCCAAACCTCCACACCACCACTTGGTTTCAAATCTTCAAAACGGACCTTAAGACTCTTCTCTTCCAAAGATATCTTTCTCAACAACACTTCACACCAAGCTTCCCACCAGGCATATGACCTGAAATTTAATGGTGTGACCTTGACTGTTACATGGCATCTTCAAGAGCTATGAGGACCTTTCCACTTCAACTCTGTAAATACGTGATATGTATTTATTTATGTATCGCTAATCACTTTAACTTTTATTAATATGTAATTTGTAATGAAGATGTGTAACTCTCACCATATGTTTCCATAGAAGCTATACATATTGGGGCACATGCATTAAAGTCCTCATTAGCGATTACCAAAGAGTGATGTTTAAAAAATCGCTATTTGTTATTCACAAATGCCTATGCATGTAGGAATCACAATAATAATTCGGAAATTGCGAATCACTTTTGGCTAATGTTACTCCATTCAATCCTATGGGCCAACAGGCACAACTAAATGAATGGTAATGCATTCGCAAATTGCGATTACCAAATTAGTAATCGCAAATTGCGAATGCAAATACAAGGGTGCCTGGGGGCCCACCTGCTGAACCCTCCAAAAAAGGTAAGTATGCACAAGTGAAACACTGTGCCATACAAGACACTCTGAAAAGTGCATTTTTGTGCATTTTTCAAAGAACGCACAAATGACCATCAGCTTGAAGTTAATGGTAATTAACATTTCCTAAAATGCACAGCTCGCATTTAGGAAAGACTACATGCATCTGCAAATAGGGATTTGCAAATTGTGATTCCTTAAATGCATTCGAAATTTAGGTAATCGCAAAAACTAGCGATTACCTAAATTGTGAATGACAAAAGGTACATGCATCTGAAAAGGACTTTTTCCATTTGCAAACAGGCTAATTCTGCAAATCGGCCCATTTGCAAACGGAAAAAGGCTTGATGCATGTGCCCCATTTTCACCTATTACATTGTTACTTTAAATTTATTATGTAGCGTTATTTCACTGTATTGTAAAACTCTATGACACCTCTGGATATTGTCAGTGCTATATAAAAACGCATGGATAAACACATTTTTCAAAGGTTAGTGTTTAAGATGATGGTGAATCATCAAGGCTCTCATTGTTTATCACTGGACAGGAGGTACCGTCCAGAAAGGAGACTGTCACATAAATACAAGTATCATCCACATACTTGTGCCATGATATGGAGCAGAATTATGAGATGTCAGTCAATAGTATCTAACTAGTATTAGACGGCATACTGCTAAAATACACTTGGCCATTTTGTTGATCTGTAGCCCTCTAGTGATGTATTTTTTTAAACGGGAATAAGTCAGTTATTGCAAAACGATACTGAGATGGTGGGAAGATTGAAGCTACCCGATGGTTTGGCAATTAATTGCATCATGCATTTCGGGGGGGGGAGTGCTGGGGTTGGGCCGGGAATTGGGGGTGTGAAGAGGAATTGGATTGGGTGGGCGAAGAATTCTGCGAAGTAACGCAGAGCAGAGGTTTTTCTCTCAAGCAGCTCGCCAACGTAAAGTTGGCGAGTGCTTGCGAGAAAAAATCATGTGCTAGACCTCCCTCCGGCAAGACTTCTCAACGCACGGGGTCGTGGTAGGTTGTGACCACTCGTGTCGAGAAATTTACAGCTCAGGTTGAGGAAGCTGCCGCTCGAATAGAATGTCTACTGGAGTGGCAGAAAGCAACAGTGCCCTCTGATGCAACGCATAGTGCCATTCGTGATGATTTACAGCACGGGACAAACTCCTGGCACTAAAAATAAGTGTGCGCAGTGCGACTTAACAGACTACTCAACTGGTGGAACTCCACAGAGTGTGGAAGAGTTTTTCCATCACTTTTTGGAGTTCCGTGGAGTAAAACTCTGCGAACTCCGCCCAGGCCTAGTATTGGAGTCCGATTTTTAAAGCACACTGACTCAGTCTCCGGCACCCTATTGTTTATGGCAGCAGGAAAAGGATGGCAAAGAGAGCGAGAGAGAGAGGAATTAACGAAAATAATGGGATAGAAAGGTATTGGGGGGTGGTTTTTCACATGGCTGCTTTGGTTCTCCCTGTCCGACCGTGTAATACAGATCTCCAGCGAAGAGCAAAGACGAAATGAAGAAAAAGAAACAATATTCTAAATAAATATAAAAAGGATGATAGATTTTTTTTTTCTCCGGATCATGTTCCAGACAGATACACCGAGTAAGGTTTAAAATGAATGTCTATAACTCTTTAAAAGCCTATGAGCTAGTTCTAGTAAACAAGCTCTTATAATCCTCTTAAACAAACAGAACATTTTTTTTAACTTTGTTTTCTGGGACAAAATGCAAGATATTATTTTTATGCTTTTGATTTTCTCTCTGCTGCTGCAAAACTAAATAATTTGATATCGAACCTACAAATCAAACTAAAATGTGATTACGGAGCACATTCCGTAGAATTCTATTTGATGGTATCTACAGAATGTAATGGTTTTGCTAGATTTATTGTTTTTATCTGATTAGCAGAATGTTTTATAGAAAATTGTATATGCTTTGTCTGTTATAAACGCATCTGGCTACGAGAACATTACATTTTATATAGAGTTTGATAGAGTTGATGAATTAGTTTGATGTTTTTTAATGTAATAAGAGCTGGGCAAAATAACACCTCTGTTGCATCTTTGAAAGAAGCATGTCTTTTTAAGTAGTGGTTAAGATTCCTACCTTCTAGCGGCGTGTGCAATGGTCTATCCAGCACCTTAGGGGAGGAGTTAGACTAAGCAAATTGTCCTGAGACGGAGGAGCAGTGCACCTGGCAAACCTCATCAAGAGTTTCGGGCAAATTCGGCATTTGCATTACACATTAGGCCAGTAACATTGATCAGCACTCTGCTATATTTAAGCCTACCTAAAATGGAAATGTTCGCTGTGAGGTAAAACCAGTTGCTGTGCAGCCTGATATTTCAGTTTGCAAACAAGCCTCAAGAGTATTCCCTTAGTCCATGGACACTAGACCAGGGCTCTTGGAAGCACCAGCAGAATTATTTTTCACGTGACATCACTACATTCCTTATATGTTGTGTGCATTGGAGCTTGCATCATTGTGCATGAATTTTGTGAAAGCCTCTCTCAACCTATTCTGGTTGTTCACTCAAGCAGGTGTACATCCATTTTCCCAACTCCACTTCTAGGTAGGCTACTGGGTGGGTGAAACAATATACAATGTAATCCAGTGACATCCTATTTGGTATCCAGAGGAGCTGGCAAAAAGTGAGATTCGGTTAGGTATGCATCCTCACGCCCTCCTTGTAATGTGCACTTCACGCCATTGACTTGCTTGAGCAGCTTTTGGAAGTGGACACAGTTATCTGGTTTGTGACTGGTCAGGCTGAACTACTTCTACTCGTCTTTGGCTACCCTATTGTGATCTTAGATTTATAGACTGGACAACATTGCTAAACAAACATTTGCTCATCAATACAACACCTCCCTTCCATTGTGAGGCAATCTGTTCCTTTCACCACTTCATGGTTAGAAGACATATCTGTGTCTTCTGAACAATTCTATAGGCCATGCTGTGTGGGTACGGGGGGCATGCACTGGGCAAAGATGCATATTTTGATGAGCAGCTTTTGGGGTGGTGCATTGGGTACTATAAATGTCAGGACATTCAGAGTGCTTGATTTGTGGCCATTGGATAAAAGAGAAATCATAATGGCACCAGGGTGCTAGAAGTGGCAAAATAGAAACTGAATGTTCACAAAAGCCACATCGTGTGTCCATATGTCATTGGGAATTAGGTCAGTTCTGAAAACTCCAGAGAGGAGACTGTCACGTACATGAGGATCTCGGCAAAAAGACACTGAGCAGAGTGTTGCCTTTGACAAAGCCATACACCTAGATCCTAATAAACAGGACTGGATGTTCTGTCCTCTGAGCTGCATAACTGGGTAGCCCTTGCCCATTTTTGGCCTTTGGTCATGATTTGCACTCAAAGCCTACTGGCACTGGTAAGAGGTTGTGCCCATTGATTCTGGGGGCTCATTAGTTCAGCACAGGCAATGTCCAAGGTCATGCCTTGCTTTTAGAGTCTTCTGGTCAGAGGTTATGTACATAAAAATTAAACAGTGGACATGACTAAAAGTCGGTCATGATTTCAGACCCCAATGAGGTTGGTGAGTCTAGGAGAAGTTTGCTACAGCTGTGGCCTTTTCCCAGTATTCATGGGGCAGTGCCAGAGACCGTGCACAATGAAGGCAGGATGACCAGCTGCAAGACAGGGCTTTTTGACCGCTAACTTCAGCATTTGGTCAAGGTAGTCCTCCTGTCACAAAAGTCTGGTGTTTATTTTTACTTGACCTGTGAAATCTTGTGGCCAAAGGACTTGGCACAAAGCATAGCCAAAGGGTAGCAGCCCCTGTTCCCAGAGCCTACAGAGCATAAGCCCACATGCCCTGGACGAAGGCTATGTCTTTGGTAGTACAGTCTGGTATCGACAGGACTAGTATAGGGCTCTTCCAAAAGCCACATCTTGTGCATGCTGGGTTTTGGAAGCAAGGGGAACTGGGTGACATTTGAAGAAGCGTTGCGCTCTGTTATTCACTCTTAAAACGTCATCTGTTTGTTTTTAATCTTGCCAAGGATACCATAATAAATAATTTCTTGGTGGATACCATAATAAATAATTTCTTGGGGGTATTCATGTTGGCAATTTTATTCCACAATCTACCCTCCCCCTCACCAAAGAGTTCCCTTGTAGTTCAAGGTCGAGCCTACTCAGATACACGCAGTATCTGGGTGAAGACTCGATGATGAAGCATTGTGCAGTCTCTAAAATACGATATTCTTTGTTGGCAAATTGATGACCGCCAGAAATGTTTTGGCACTCAAACATCTTTTTTCACCAATGTCCCGCAAAAGGAGCATTATATGACACCCTTCCAAGATTGCATTTCTCAGACCACAGTCAGGAATACAGATCTTTAGTTATGAAATAGGATTCCATCCCATTCAAGTAATTGATTTGGAGCATATTTGTTTCAACATACTTTTGTTTCATTTTCTAATACTCCTTCAACCAAACTAAGAAGACATTGACCTTCAGTTAGCTAACTTTTGGAATGCCCTGAATATTAGGTGTGCCCTTTACTGATTCACCTTCATCGATAGGTCTTGATATCACATCAGCTTTATAATGTCTCTTCTTTGGTCTATAGTTGATTATGTAATGGAAATAGGAAAAGAACAACATCCACCTGCCATGCTTGGCATTAGAATGTTTCATGGACTTACTATATCCCTGAGTTTAATGATTTATTTAATCCGTTATAGAAAAAGTGGCCCTTCAAAATAATGTCAAAATTGTTAAAATTCTTCCTTGATAGCCAAGAGTTCTTTATCATAAATTATATAGTTTCTTTCCTTACTGGACAGGATGTGAGAAAGGACCACAACTTGAAGTAATGCATTCAAAACTGTGTCTCATTTGATAAAATAGCTTCCAGATGAATGAAGAGGTATCTGTCTTCACAATATATTGCAAATCAGGGTTAGCGTGGCAGTGTACAGGAGCACTGGTGAGGGCACTCTTTCATTTATCAAAGGCAACTCGTTGGTCTTTGCCAAATAAGAACTCAATATAGGCACAAGTAAAATGTACAGTCAGTGACACAACTGTGGACAAATGAGCAATGTGCTGATGGCAAAGGTTTGTAAAACACAGACATCTTGGTACCTTCTTCACAGACATAGGATGTGGCTATTTGAATGCTGCAAACCCTTTCTGAGGATCAATACTGAGTTTAACAAACCCGATAAAGGATACAGAATCCATTAAAACAAAAATATTTCTCTAACTTTGCAAATATAGAATGAATGCAAAGATATTGTAATAATTTCTTTGCATGCAGTCAATGTTCCTGCAAATTCTTTAAAAAATGGAATGAGGAACTCATCTAGACAAATCACTACTTATACATTGAGGGTATCCAATAAACAGTGTCACTCACTTAGGGCCAGATGTAGGACACCAAATACCGGTCGGTAACGGCCGATTTCGGCCGTTACCGACGGTATTTGGTGTTTGACATGTAGGGGGCCTTATATTTACAGAATCGGTATATTTACTGAATTGGTAAATTTACCGATTCTGTAAAATACCGAATCGGTAAATTTACCAAATCGGTAAATCCAGATGTAGGTGGCACTTCAAACAGTGCCACAGGCCAATACCGATTCGTAATACTATTGCATGGTAAATAACGAATTCCTGTGTACATGCACATCTGTGCATGTACACCTGTGCCATGTGGCACACATACATGCCCTACGGGGATGTATGTGTGTCACATGGCACACAAGCCAAAAAAGTGGGGTGCAACAGGGTGTCAAAGTGACACCCTGTTCCCCTTGACAATTCATTATTTTTACCGAATCAGTATTTACCGATTCGGTAATTGACATGAATCAATGGCAATTACCGAATCGGTAAATACAGATTCGGTAATTACCGAATCCTACCGATTCGGTAAAAAATACCGAATTTTTAGCTATATCTCATTTACCGAATCTAGAATACCGAATCGGTAAAATTCGGTATTTTAGAGTCGGTAAATGAGGATTACCTACATCGGGCCCTAGATGTAGGAAGAACGCTGGTACATTACACAGGCTAAAGAGCATATCCAAGTAATCATAATGACCTTATTTGATATTGAAAGCAGTTTTAGATTTGATACCTGCACTGATTCTCACAATGAGATCAAGTGTTGTAAATTCTGTGCATTACACACTTGATCAAACAATACAGAAAGGGTGGCAAATAAAGACTTTGTGTCATAATGGCATTCAACTCCCTGTAATGTAGGCAAAGACAAAAATCCACTTGGGCCGTGGACACAAAATATATGTGAGCACTCGCTGGAAATGTGGATTATATGATAATATTAATAGCAATATAAATTATTATTATTAGTATTATTACGAACAATATTATTATTAATAATACGAATAATACTAATAATAATATATTGTTCAGTTAATTAAAACCACTGCAATATTAATGACATCAAAACAGTTAAAATCAATGATAATACCAGTTAATTGCGCTTATATAATAAAGAAAATAGTAACTAGAGAGGAAGAAAGAAGGATCCCATTACTTTTTCCTATCAAGATATAGCAGTTGTCAGGATGATTAGTCGCATTGACAAAAATAAACATGATAAGAAAAATGATCATGAGGTAACTCGTAAAGTCAGTCAGCTTAAAAGAAAGCCTTGTTTACTGGATGTGTGCGTTCAGATTGATCTATGCTCTTTTTATACATTTTCCAAGCCGAAGGCCTGTGGTGTTGAAACATTCTTTTATCACAGAAGCACATGTTCTGATAACAAGGCGTCAAAAAGGCTGAGAGCAACAGGCCGTGTCTTTCATCGTGGAGAGCGTAGCAGTCGCAGAGATGGGGAGCTAAACTTTTCTAATGTTGGTCACAGAGTCTGAAGGCATCTGATGGTGTTCGACTTATCCAAAGTTGATTTATCTCTCTAATATCACATTGACCAAAATGGAGTCTAACGTGAGATATTTTGAATTACATGTAATAGCTTCCTACCAAATCAGTCTTGAAAGATTCTTTGAAATTAAAGTAATGTGCCATAATGTTTAAGGGATTGGTAGAATGAGCTAGTGTGTGTTTGACTCTTTAGAATTCCATTGGACTACTAATGCAATTAGTTGGTTCCCTTAGCCACTTGCATGGTTATGGTATTAAGTGTTAGATGAAATTTGGCATTGTGGTAGGGTTTGCACATTCCATCAATTTTCTCAAGATAGAGTCTTAATGTGACTCCAGAGAACCTGGATTGGAAATTTTGCACCTGTGCCTGAAGCTCATAGTGTGCAATTCTTTAATGAGTTGCTATTTAATCAGGCAAAAATCATGGTGGGATACCTGCACTTGGGATATATAAGTTGGAAGCTCAAAAATGTGCCTAGCTAGTTTACAATGTTTTACCTCAAGCCAAGTTATATGAGGAGGGTGACATATTTCCCAGCTTTAATTTAAAACAGGCATGAATTACATTTTAATGACGTCCTGCAGTGGCTTAGTTGATTTACTAAACAGTTTGATGGCTAGCTTCATCGTAGCAAACAATAATAATTTAGATTTTAATGTTAGATTTGCATGAGGATAGACTAGGCTTTCAGTGACTTGGAACCACACTCCAATGTATTTATAGATGCTAGCTCTCTTAATTTGCTTTCTGTTTAGGTTCCAGTATGCTTTGGACGATTTCCCATTTATCAAAATACAGGGGCATAATCTCAAGAACGTGTGATAATTTTTGCAAAATTAGCTTAATCCAACTCTTCACATCACAATCTATCACAGGAAAATAATGCTGTGTTAACGTTGTATTCTCAACATGGCGGTACCATGCGATAGTCTCACAATAACATGTCAAATGACTGCGTTAAAATTACCGCGACGCCGAAAAACACAAAACTCAAATGCGAAAATAGTAGCGATGAGGCCAATCATGATACAAAAATCAGTGATAACCAGCAACAGGCCTGCAATTCTCACACGTCATGCGGGAAAATGCACCATAAAAGCAGAAAAAAAGTTAAAAAAATCAACTGTGTAGCACCATGGATGCACCTGGACCGAGTGCAGAGGCCGTCGTGAACCCCACAAGCCCCACAGACCACCAAGCAAGGAAACTCAGGGTTGGGGAAGGCCAAGAAGAAGAGGAAGACGGGGCTCATTCCACAGCAAAACCAGATATTCGTCAAGGAGGTGATAGAACACTAACAACAACTGTTCGTCACCTCCACTGTGTCATTGGCAACACAAAACGGAAACATGCCAGTCCATCCTCCTCCATTGAATGCAGTCGGAGTGTCGAGGAGGTCAATGGAGGAGGCCAAGAGGTGCTGGCATGATGTGAAAAGCCAAACCAAGCAGAAACCTGCTGCCAACAGGAAGGCAGCCACGGTGACTGGAGGTGGGAATCCTGGTGAAAGGAGGAGCTGGAGGACATGATGGCCATAGTCATCAGTGTGGAGACGGTACAAGGAGTTGGGAGTCCAGACACAGGTCTATATGACCTGACACAACATCAACAGGGTGAGTAACGGCCAGAGACTGGGGGACCGGGTGAGATGGGCACAATGGCACACATGCACAATCATGTGTAGCACACTGCACACCCACAATGACCCTGGATCTTGTCCCTGATCCCCGTGGCACACTGCAGAACACATACAAACACCAAGTAGGCCCCCATCCACCATGTGCCCAAAGGGGTCCGACCCTACACATCACCAATCTCACAACCAACACATGCACACATGCGAAACACAGCAGAGATGCGCATTTGTGAGCTACACTGACAATGCAAGTGACACTACATGACGGTCAGCATGGCTGCAGTACAATCATCATGATATTGTGCACGCCACAACAATGAGGTGGCTGAGTGTGGACCACATCCGCAAAGGCGCAGGTCACACTCTGCCACATCGACGTGCCCCAACAGCCCCTGACGTCAATACATCTGCAGACAAACAATGCACAAGAATACAAAAAACGTCCAAGAGCACAAATGACCCAAGTCGCCAACATCTCTGCACTGTAAAAGCATAAAGTCAAAGGCGCACCGCCTCAAACGGATAAGGTAAAACACAATGAGGGTGACCAGGTGTCCCTCAGAGCCTGGGCGAGTATTTAGTAGAGTACAATGGCTCTATATCAAAGGGATAAGGGGCAGCAAAATCACAGCTGCAGGGGCAACTCTCCCACAATGCAGCACACACATATAGTAATAACAGCACATCCACATTGACAACAATGTGGTACAAAGTGCAACACTTGCGCTGCAGAACAGAGGACACAACTAGGTCATATGTGCATAGAAACTGGCCAATCACTTCTGAAATAGCAGGAAATTGTGAGATGAACTTACATCCATCATGTAGTCCAAATGTCCTCTGTCCCACATCAAATAGTCTGCTCCTCCCAAACAGTCACAATGTACATTGTCATGTAGTCTATATGTAAACTTGAACAATGCGTCAACACAATGTCAAAATGCATCTCATTTCAGAGGGACAAACAACACCTCCAGCAGAGCAGACCAGACAATTCATCAGTGATGCTGAAGAGGACCTCCACACCTTCGACACCGACACCCTACAACAGTTCATAGACACCTTTGGCAATCCACCTCCAGGAGCAGGGCAGCCCAGCAGCATCGAGGAGACCCCACCCCCTGCACAGACCACATAGCTGGAAGCACCTACCACCACAGCTGGCTCCCAGAACCTCACCGAAGAACACATGGCGTTCCAACGCCATGTGTTAGACCACCAGAAGGAGCTGGCTGAACAGGTGTGGGTGGGGTTCAACCTCATGGCAGTCAAACTAGATGCCGTACATGGGTGTCTAACTCCAATCAGGGACCACTTACACTCCCAAACTGAGACCCACACTGCGACAGAGACACATGCATTTGCACATTTCTAGTACTGAACCATGCCCAGAGCCACGCGACAATCATTCACACCCCCACACTGGACTTGCATACGCCGGCCCAGTCCACTCCTCTTACGTATTGAGTGGGGGACTACAAAGCTACATGTCCAAGGTCTTACCCGCTGCCTGCGGTGACATGGTTGCGTCCGCTGTACACTACACCAGACATCAAACACCAGTAGTGTATGTAGACATAAATATGTCTGTGGTCTGCATACTGCAGTCTGGCCAGCACTTCCACGTCACACTTGTCATTGTGTATATTCTCATTCATGGGTCACTTTCCTCCTTCGCACATGCCTGGTTCCCACCTCTCTCCCCACATTCTGCTATTGTGTGGCTGAGGTGAAATTCCGTTGATGGCTCATGTACATGGCTAGCCGTGGTTACCACAGTAAGTTGTGCTGTCCTGTCTGGTGGGTGGGCATGTTGTTTGGCATGTTGAATGTGAGTTTGTAACGTGTGCATTTTCAGAGTTGAGAGTTGCATGACTGTGGAGTTGGGGTGTGTGGTATGTTCATTTGGTACTTACCGACGAGCAGAGCATTTCCGTGGGTGCCATCCGTGAAGCGCCAGTTGTTGTTGGACTGTCGGAAGATGTAGGAATCATGCACACTACCTAGGTAGTTGGCGAAGACATTGGGCAAGAGTCCCCGGTGGTCCACTGTTGCCTGCACATTGATGGAATGTGTGTGCTTACTGTAGTGGTAATTGTGTGCACTGTTGGCAGGGTGCACAAGTAGGACATGTTTGCAGTCAATTGTCCCCCACACGTGTGGGAAGCCAGCTATGGTGTAGAAGACTTGCTTGATCTCCAGCTGTTCCTGCACCGTGTGAGGGAAGTGAAGGTACTGCGGTACCAAGCTGATGATGGCATCCAAGGCAGTTGTGATGAACTTTGATAGGGCTGGCTGTGAGACTCCTCCGACTCTGGCAATTGTTGGTTGGAAGGTACCAGAGGCCACAGATGCAGCACAGCCAGCAGCTTTGTCTGCGGAGGAATGTTGGTTGTCCGCTGTGTGGGTACCGTCAGCCTGTGTGCAATGATGTTCAGGATGCGGAGGATGGTTGTCATTTTGTGCATGTAGTGGGTAATGACATCCTCTTGTGTTGGGTCTTTTAGGCTGGTGCTATTTCTGAAGGTCCGCTGTCTTTAACTCTTTGAGCCAGTACTGCCGTAAGTTGTATCTTTAAATCTAAAAGCTTATTCTTAACTGCCTCTTCTGAAATGTTACCTCCCTGAGCAGTTTGACTAGACTCACAGTTTCGAATTTCTTTTTCCAAATTAGTAACTAAGCTATGATACAGTCTCCGCTTCTTGGCCCCCTGAGCTCCCATTCTCCCTCTCATAAACGCTTTGCAAGTTTCCCATACTATATCCTCCTTAGCCGAACCCACATTCACATCTAAAAAGACTCGTATCTCTTCTTTAAAAGCTTCTAGAAATTCTTCATCTGCTAAAATTGTTCGATCTAATCTCCAGACAGAACTCGTTTCCTCTATTTCTAATCTTAAGTTTAGACTCACAGCAGAGTGATCTGATAGATGAGCCCCTATAAGTTCTACGCTCGTGACCCGCTCTTTTAACCTAGTATCCACCAAAAAGAAATCTATCCGTGAACTATGCTTGTATTTTTTATTATAAAAAGTAAATCCTGTCTGCTGTGCAGCTTTCAATCTCCAAATATCACAAAGCCCTTGCTGTGCCATAACTGACCTTACCTTTGCTGTCATTTTGCTATTTACTATTGCCCTGTCATTCCCAGTTCTATCCAACTTACAATCTAATACTGTATTGAAGTCTCCAGCCATAATAATTTTGCCTGAGAATTCCAACAACTCCACTTCAATTTTATCTAATATTGTTGGGTCGTCTACATTCGGGCCATAATAACCAACTATAACAAGAGCTTCCCCTGCCAATCTTAACTTACTAATCACCCATCTTCCTCTTCTATCTACTGAATTATTTTCAACTACTATATCAGCTCCTTTCCTGATCAAAATAGCCACCCCTTTCGTAACCAAATCTTGAGATGTGAAAATAGCATTTGCAATCCACTTTTGAGTACTGAAAATCTCCTTACTTTCATTCTCAGTTAAATGCGTCTCTTGTAGAATAATCACCTGGGCTGGAGAATCTTCTAAATATTTCAAAATGAATAATCTCCTCGTTTTAACCCGGAGACCGTTCACATTCCATGTAAGGAACCTTAGCTCCTTATTAGTAATCCTACTCATAATACGCTACCCATATTTCCCTTCTACATATTTGACGGTAAGGCAGCTCTTGAGGAATATTTTTTTGTTTGCTCCCTTAACCCACCCCCTCCCAACCCCTCCCAACCCCCCCTCTACCCCTACCCCTCCCCTCCCCACACAGCCTACTTTTCCTACCCTCCCCCCTCTTCCCTCCCCGGAAAACCCAACCATAACTCCCATGGCCTAGGCCAGTGGATGTCGCAGTGGTGATGTCTATTTATACTATTTGTCTATACATAGTCAGTATTCTAGTCTTATCCATCCTGAGTGATATCCAGAAAGGCGTCTACATCTTCAACTGTGCGAAAGGTATACATCTTGTTTTGCCACATCACTTTCAAAAAGGCAGGAAATTTTAACTGGGCCGTAGCTCCTATTTCTCTTAAAGGTATCAATCGTTTTCCTAATTCCCATTGCCTATTTGCTGTGGCTGGGGACAGGTCTGACCTAATATACACTACCGTTCCGTCTATCATTATAGACTTTTTCTTAAGAGCAGCTGTCAAAATTTTTTCTTTTAGAGAGTATGTCCCAAAATTAATCAAAACTTTTCTTGGTTTGGCGCGGTCTGGGTTCAACCTAAAAGGGTCGCGATGTACTCGCTGAATATCTCGCATCAACATTTCCTCTGTTTCGACTAACGGCAATTCCTTCTTTAATAGCTGTACTACAAAACTCTTAATATCTGAACCCTCCTTCCCTTCTGGTACTTTAAGAATTTTTAAGTTATTGCGCCTTTGCATATTTTCCAACCTCTCGACTCTTTCATCCAGCTCTCTATCCTTAGAACTTAACTTCTCTATCTCCTTGCGATTATCCAAAACTCTTCCTTGTACAACTTTCATCTCTGATTCCATCTCCCCTGTGCGCGTACTTAACTTGTCAATCTTATCTTCTAGTAATGTACATGTAGCACTTATGCGCTCCTGATTTCTTTTGGAGGCTTCGAATCCTAGATGAATATCCTGTTCCAATTTCCTTAGTAATGCCATAACAGACAAGTCTATCGTTACTGAACTATCTTGCTGTCCTATTCCAGATTCTTCTGAGGAAATCAACATTTTTCCACTAATCAATGTATCATCTTGCCTTGCGGATATGTCCTCTCTTGCATCTCTCACCTCATTTTCCAATTCATCTGAGACAACGGATAAACTTTCACCTAGTGTATCTGGTAAAGGGGATTGAAGCCCCTGCTCCATAGGTGCCTCCGCATCCACACTAATAATTTCCCCTTTATCTAACTCCATCTCTGCTGCAAGTATCTGGAAGGGGTTCGGTGTCGAGAGAGTAGACCAGTCCTGTTCCTCTTCTATAGAGCTCAGTGAGCGGTCAGCCAACTCACCAACTATGGATTGAGATTGAGATAGAGATTGAGCTTGAGCTTGAGAAGTAGAATCTGGCTTCAAAACCAAAACTTTTGGAACTGGCTTAAAGTATAAGTTAAGCGAAGGGGTTATTGGGGGCTTAAGACCAGCCCTTTTTTGTCTCTTTTTTCTTTCTTTTCTTGATGGGGAATCCTTAGCTTTATTAGAAGTAAACTTAGAGGTAACCTCTTCTGCTTTTTCTACCGCACCCTTTTTAGTGCCCTTTTTAGTGCCTCTTTGCAACTGTAACGGGTTAGAATTCCCCAAAACACCTTCAGTTTTATCTACTTTACTTAGTTCCTCCGGTCTATTACTCCTTAGTAGATATCTTGTTTTACCCTTTACTTCCAGCCCTTTGCTTACTTGTTCGGCTTTAGTTTCAAAATCAGCCCCCTTGTCTTGTTCATCAGCTTTCTCGCCAACTTTTCCACCCAGCAAGGGAGCGGGGGGGGGTGGTAGTTAAATCTTCCACTCCTCGACCTCTACCTCCGCTCGTTGGCGTTCCAATTTTCGCCAGTACTCGGCGTCCTCTACTGACCCCTTGAGCCGCTCTCTCCCAACTCCCGGCCGGAGATTGACGCGACTCCGCCCCCTCACTCTCGGCAGCCTGCACAGCCGAGGTCTCTGCCATCCGCCGCGGGCTTCCAGCAACCGGCCGACAAACGGCCTCCAAGATCGCCCGGTAACTCGTTTTGGAACCGGAACAATCCTCACGAACTCCAAAGTAAGTGCACCCGTCTGGAACTGTTAAAACTGACTGCAACCTTACGCCAGCATCACCACTGCTCCGGACATCCGCGACCCGCTACCTAGCCGGCCGCCATGTTTTCCCCCGAAGGTCCGCTGTCTTGATCTGTGCTGCCTCTGGGGTAGTCCTGGGGGGGAGGGGTTGGGTGGTGGCGAACCTGGGGGTGGTGTCGATGGGTGTTGTTGCCCTCTTCGGGCTGCATGATCAGTAGCTCCATGGCATCTGTTGTTCTTCAGGTGTGGCTCTGGCCTTGGCTCCCTTTTCTGGTGTAGGTTGTCGTCCAACTTTACACTAGGTCAGGGCAGGTGTTAAATTCCTCCTGCTTACGCGCATTATTGCCTGTTTTGTGATCCTATGGCCAATCCGGCTGGTCTTTGAGAATGTTGCGGAGTGGCGTTGTCGTGGCTTTTTGCACGGTAACGCCTACTCTGCATCTCATTAGCCATAGTTGCCGGGGTCATCTGTGGCGATGTTTTTGGCGGCTGCTATCGCCAGTAAACTGGTGATATTGGCTGTTAGCAACAGCTTGTGAATGGGGCAATACATTTATCGCCACTTCGGCTGCGCTAAAGTGCTGATAACTCAGCGATATGTCCTTGAGAATATGCCCCTAAAATGTTTGATTTCTCATGCTTTATTGTTATCTCTTCACTAGGTCTCAATATGGATTTAAGGAGTGTTGGAGGCCAATGCTAGTTCAATGTAAGATGACGTGCAAGTTTTGAAATGCATCTCTGGCACTGGATGGAGATGAAGCAATATCTGAAATATGTAGATTAAATAACATGGGTGTAACTGCACAGCCTTGCTTAAGGCCGGTGTGGGTGTATATTTTCGTGGTTAATGACTTACCACCTAATGTCACTCTACTCTAATAAAACGCTTAAAAAGATTCTTGCCTCCTGAAGCGCATCTTACTTCAAGGGATAAATCTGTCCATGCAGTTAGTACTATAGCCTGAGGGAAATGATCAGTCTCACAGTCTCACAGTCTCACAGTTGTGTTCACAATGGAGTTGAAGATGGTGAACGCTCAAAGAGGAAATCTTTAAGCTCAGAGTACAATTCAGGAAAGTTACTTGTTTTGGCCCTTCGAGCATAGTTGAAGAGCACATTAACGTTTGATTAACACAATAGTGAATTACAGAAAAGCAATGTGACTTCTAATAATTAGAAGCAACTGAAGCAACCAGGTTTTCAATCAATCAATAAGGTTAATCTGACGGACTCACTATGCCCAATTCCATTGGGGCCCATCGGGAGACGGGGAGGGGAAGAACCGACCGGACACAGGTATATGGTGTGTTAAAGGCCGCTTTTATTGGAAACAGGTGCATCCTGAACATACCCCAACCTTGGCCTTTGCCGCACAAAACTAGGCCTAACTAAATATACACATATCTGTCAATCCCCCCACCCCCACCCCTAAACAGTTCCCCAACAACCTCATAAAACTCCTTATCATTTACACAAACGCCTGGCTCAATGTTTTAATCTCTGCCCTATGTACACTCCCTCCCTTTCAACCAGTAAAGCTCCTTCCTCCTATCCTACCCCCCCCATTATACTAGGGAAAAGCGCCAACCCACAGAAAACCACCCCAGAACCTGCTCCTAGCGACACACTCGGCAACCCTACCACAGAAAGCACCTGCAACCAACAAAAACCCTTGCTCTGTCCCCCCCCCCAACCCTAGCTAGCATAAAACAGGGAGGGCGGGTGGGACAAAAAACCCCTTCACCTCCCCGGCTGCTGGGTCACTGTCCCATCAAAATGGTGCCCAGTGACCCAAAATGGCCGTTTATATACCCTCCCAGCCCAAAAGAAGCCCAAAACCGCCGCCAAGCCCAAACTGCCCAAGTCCCTTCCTGTGTCCTCCTTATAGGTTCCCCTCCCCTTCCTCCCAGAGCCCCAAAATCCCCGGGGGGGCGAGCCTCCCTCCGGTCGGCCACCCCCCGCAAAGCCCCATTGCTATATTAAAGAAGCCTGCTTCCAAACCCTCCGTGGGGGTTAAAGATGGTGCATCGGTTGCCTTCGTGGATTCAGTCCTTAATTGTTCTTCAAAAAGGAATATCGTGAGTCCTAACAAACGTTTGACCGAAATAGTGCACAAATAACTAGAAATCTACAGGTGAGAGACGGCATTATCAACGACAATATGAGAAGCAGGTACACAACAATATTCTCAGGACCCACATCCACATCTTGCAAAAGCAGATCAGACACACATAAGGAGGTGACAATAAAGGACGGCTGAGAATACACGTGTGTGACTACATCTTTTGCTATAGAAGACGCTGCCCATGACACACTAGAGAAGACACTGCCCATGACACAAGCACAACAGTCACTGATAACTAGCTTCTAGTGGCCATTGAGGAAGAGTAAAAAAATATGTCACATAAACTACAACGGTCATTCTCGCAGAATCATTTTGTCCATTTGCATGATATTCCTTTGAGAGAGAGGATAGACAGTCAACAAAAGAATACGAAAGCACATGTGCATATGAGTTTGTGCGCATGCCCAGGACTGGAAATTCTTGCACAACCAAATATTAACAGCTGAATGCATCCCAAAGTAGGAAACCACTGCATTGTCATGAGAGACATAGAGGAATATGAATGAGTGCACTTAGGAAGTCATGTTCAGTCTGACAAGAACCAAAATACACCCGGAGTTGCCACCGTTGGCATAGATGATGAGAATGGGCACAGCTCCCGATGTGAAACGTGGGGTCAATGCCACGGTACAGGGTGATTCAAATGTATCCTGGGAGCTGAGGTTGGGACCGCGCCAACTGCACTCTTTCAATGGCAGGCTACATTGCTGATGTAAACATACATCATTGAAAGAAATGATGGACACATAATAGTAATAACCAATGTAGAAGATACAAGCTCATGTCCTATGCAATAGTGGTGTATATAAAACATGCAAAAGGTAAGGTAGCAGAGAGTGGTACAATGATGATTCACTCCTAGCCCACAATAGAGTCAGACTCATTAGAAAAGTTTACATGGGTGGTTAGGGAGCGGAAGCTGTCCAGGTATGAGTGAGACAAAGTGCATGTATGCACTGAACTCATGTTGTGCCAATAAAATGTAGATTGTGCCTTCAGCACCATGAATGCACAATTTGCACAGTCATCGCCAGGTTACAGACACATCCCTTCTTCGCTTGTACAAAAATGTCCTACTAATGGGCCATCAATGGGAATCGTCTTGCAAGAGAAAGCAGGTGTAGAGCCTTCCCATACTACTTAACCAATCGGCCAAAGCACCTTTACAAACTCGTATTTTCCCTCACCACAAAGCACTTTGAGGTAACCTACAGAGCTAACCATAGATTTACATCATCCATGTATAACTAAATACATATTAAGCTATTCATCTTGGCGACTAGAAATGATGTCCCTAAATTATTGAAACTGTTTATCCAGTGACAAATTTGTGCATTTCCCTTACATATCTATATGTGTCAAAAATATGGATGTGCCTTAAAACTACAAGTTGTGGGCTTAAACAGCCCTCCTGTGACCTCTGGAATCTATGCTGGTGCTGCTTTACCTTTTGGTTGACCAACTCTTTCTACTATAGCTGTTCCTCAGTGCTTCCATGCAGGCATGTTGTGACTAAAAAGTAGTAATAGTTTCTTTGTATGTCTCTTCACATTTGCATGGGCAAGTGATGGACATGCAAGCTCGAAACATCATGCCCTAGCTTATTGAAACCATTTGAGTGGGCAGTAAAGAGTAAGTGGTAGTCACATACCACCTGAGTGTTGTGGAGTGTGTACATTTTGCAGCTGTACTACAGAAAATAGGGGGATACAGGCTTTTTGATGGGAAGATGTGAGCAATTTATTGGGTTTAGGATGAGGGTGAACCAGTTATTTTGTAGAAGTTATTTTTTGGCTTTTATAATGTTTTGCATTTCAGGAGGAACAGTGACAAATCATGTTACATGTGACTTGACCGATTAAAGTGGGAATCTGTATGTAGGGAGAACCGAAATTACATATTTTCTGCTTGACAATTCTGACTGACGTTTGCAGTTATACAAAAGCCCAATGCTGAGCGCGAACACTTCCGCGTTTTTTAGTATGAACACTGCCAATTACATGATCAGGAGGTGACTCTTTGAACATCTGGGTCAGCACAGTTTTCTATCGTTCGAGCAACGAAGAACTGCAGTTCTTCACACATCGCTATTTTCTCACAGACAGAAAATATGAGCCTTATTTTCAGTACATACATGCACTTTATAACAAGCATCAGAGGAAAGATTTGCACTTGGGCGTTATAGGTTTTCCCCATTCTCTCACTGCTTACTTATCTGTAAAAATGTGAATGCCTCATAACGTTAGGAATATGTTTTTCGTCACAGATTCCCGCAGAGGTAAGTAAAAAGATGATATCCCAGAAACATCATTCATGGGAATTAGTACAATTCTATATTTACAATGTTCTTAATTTTTGGTATACCGATTGGAACCTATTTCATCTAGTCAAAAAATGTTTTAATATTAGCATTTGTCAAGCGCGACTGAGCCATCCCTGAGAAATGAGGTAATTCCCACTGCATTGAAATAAACCTGAATTTCTTCGGGCACTTATGCATGCTGATGGCACGCATACTGTGGATCATGTAGAAGGCTGTCTGTATTTACATCATGATAAACTATTCTGCAAGTGAAATGTCTCGCTGTGCTGAATGAATATGAATTATGTCTACTCACCCTAAAATTGAATTAAATTCTTGGTCTACTTGCAGACTACTGTAAATTAGCTATTTACTCTGAGTAGGATTCCGAAAGAGTACAGTAAAAGGAATCACGCCAGCCAATAAACCTTGAATGTGGAGGAAGTGAAGCAGTCTGTTGAACTTTCTGTGTTCCATAGGTGCTTATGTATAGCTTGTGAAACTGCCTCAGTGTAGATTTTTGATATGTGGGATGCATTCAACGTGCCTGGACCATCTTTATTTTAAAGCCACTATGGCCACTTACGTTGAACAGGTAGCTTGTAGCCATGTCAGTACTAGCACTGGCCACTTAGTTATGAATCATTTTACATTCAACTAGTGTGGTGTTTATCCTATTAATTACTATTATTACTATTATTATTATTAATTACTACATGTTAGTTGAGACCCCTATGAGTCATTTGTAGGTTATTTTAAATATAACGATTTAAATCATTACCCAAACATGGGACTAGAGGATTAGCTTGATTATAGTTTCCCCAGAAAAAAAGAGCTGTTTGGATTTCAAGTTTGTTGAATACATTCACAGACGAATAGATAAACTGAAAGGCAAAATCAAACACTTGAACTTACTACCTCTGATGCTTTGTTATTGCTACACAATCAAGTTGGAAGACATTATGTCCCACTGTGGAGTTTGCATATAATAATGCTTTACATTTTTCTTCTAGTCTCAGCCTTGATTTGCCACCTGTGGTTTTCCTCCTAGGACTTAGCTTTCAATATCTGATTCTGAAGACTCTGTTCCAGCTGTACAAGAAGTTTTCCACAACTATTACAGATACACTAAAGAACAACTGGTTAAGGCTTAACAAATGCAGAACAGACAGACCAACAAACATCAAAGACCAGCGCCAGCATATAAAGTTAGAGGCAAAGTTGTGTTTTCTTCTTCTACCAAGTCTCCTAAATATTTCCTGTTTTAAACTAAGCCCCAAGTTTCATGGACCATTTGTTACTTGCTGAATCATAATTCCAGGGATAAATAATTTTAGATCCATCTTTTCATCTTTTATGGCTTAAGCTCCTTATCCCATGTTAAGGTCCAAGAAGAACACGTCAATGAGATTTGTGTTTCCAGTTTCCATAAACATACTTTATAGCTTTGGAAAGGATGGAGCTAAAAGATCTTGGGGGCTGCTTCCAATGATACATGCATCACACCTGGTAAAAAAGCTTTTACTAAAGAATCAGGGTAAACCTGATCAACCATGGGGAGACAGGGGGGATATTTTCAAGGAAGTTGGGGTGAGAGGCGTTAGCCTCCTTTGCTGAACGCCTCTCACCGCCACTTCGGAAACACAAGTCTGCACCCTATTCTCAAGAATGTGATGCAACCTGGCGTTTCCCCCTGTGATGGTGCTAAGTTTCACGACTTAGCGCCAACGCAGACATCCTTGCACCAAAGGGTGTCTGTGTGCAGGGGAGGGTCCTTAATGTACAGGAATGTGCCCCTTCCTGCACTTTAACAATTATAAAATACCATTTTGTGACTTTCAATGGGGCTGCTTTGTGCAGCACACATAAAAGTCACAAAATGGCATTTTTGCAAAGGTTTGTCCATGTACAGGAAGGGGCACCTTCCTGTACATGAACAAACCATGGCATTTTGAAGATTCACAAGTCGACTTTGCCGATGCAGAGGGCTAGCGACTGTGAAGAGACCACTTTATTCAGTAAAGTACCTGTTCCTTCCACTGGTCTCCTTCTGACTCTGCAGCTTTCCCCTTGTATTGGCATAGCTTGATGGCATGCTCCTGGAATCAGGTTTCTGCAGGCATTTTTTCTGACTCTAGATTCTCTCCTTTCAAAGATCTTTTATCCATTTCACATTTTACTTTGAGAAAGGGATTATTTTTGTTATTTGTATCTCCCAACCAATCCAAAATGGTTTGAATGCGCATCCCGATTTTTTTCGTTTCCTTCCAGTTGTACACATACGTAAGGAGTCTGGTTGTCATTTTGAAGAATCACAACTTTGCTTGTCCCAGCTTGCTGCTCTGGAGCTACACCCCCTGGGCTAGACCCACTTGCTCTGGCTGAATCCTAAAATATTTTTCTGTCCTTAATTTTTTTTTCGTTTGGAGGCACCAAGGCTTGCTTCGGTTTGCTTCCCTTGTTTTCTTTTAATCCAGATTCCATTCTAAATTCAGAGCTAGAGAAAGGAAACCGCAGGCTAAATCTGCACTCAAGAAAAGATCACTTTGCATTGACATGAAGACCAGCTCCTAACATGAGCGTCCCCTATAAAGCCACCGGGTCTGTCGTTTATAGACAGTTAAACTCAGAAAAATTGACTTCAAATATAAGAAAGATATAAAGATCAGAAGAGACAAAACATATATGAAGATATTTAAAATTATACTATTAAGTCATCTTTTACTTAATCCCATTCTCAGCACAGCCAAATTCCTCTGATCCCAGTTAAGGATACGATAAAAAGCTAGTATTTTAAAGGCGATGTGTTGTTGAAAAGATGCACCATGGTGACTGCTGTCAAACTACATTCTCTGAAAAAACTTCTAAATTATCCTATATTACACCTTCTTCCGACATTTATCATTAAACCTCTCATCATTAAGGACTTAATGCACTTTTGTAAAAGACAAACTCCATAGATGCTATTCTGATCCATTTTTGAGGAGACTCTTTCTTCTCCTTTTTCAAACCACTTGCACTTTCTGTCAAGAAAATTATTACTGGTAATAAAGTTATAAAACAATTAGGGCTCGATTCCGATCCGGTAAAAAGCGCTCCGAATCGTCGTACGGAGCGTTTTTTCCCCGTACGAATCGTACCTGTAAACGTCCCGTACGTACGATGAAGTACGATTCGTACCAGGAGCCGTACTCCGTACGAGTCGTACAAGACACCGTACGACTCTAATCTCCGTACGATTCTCCCTCGGAACCCGCTGTACGCGACATCTGTACGGTTCGCGGCTGGTTTTTATGACCCAGCAAGTACGATACGTGTCGGGTACGCACCGTACGACCCTTTTTCTACGGGAGCAGAAAGCAGCCGTAAAAGCAGAGTTCGTGCCGAAACAGGTAGGGAACGGCCCCCCGGGTACAGTGCGTACCCCCATGATCGCAGGGGTATGCACCGTACCCCTGCGATCATGGGGTGTACGGGCTGTACCCCAGTGTACGATCGGTGTACGAGCCGTACCCCCATTGTACGATCGGTGTACAAGCCGTACCCCATGTACGATCGGTGTACGAGCCGTACCCCCATTGTACGATCGGTGTACGAGCCATACCCCTATTGTAGGATCAGTGTACGAGCCGTACCCCCATTGTATGATCGGTGTACGAGCCGTACTCCTATTGTACGATCGGTGTACGAGCCGTACCCCATGTATGATCGGTGTACGAGCCGTACCCCATGTACGATCGGTGTACGAGCTGTACCCCATGTACGATCGGTGTACGAGCCGTACCCCCATTGTATGATCGGTGTACGAGCCGTACCCCCATTGTACGATCGGTGTACGAGCCGTACCCCCGTTGTACGATCGTTGTACGAGCCGTACCCCATGCACGATCGGTGTACGAGCCGTACCCCCATTGTACGATGGGTGTACAGCTCGTACACTGATCGTACATGGGGTACGGCTCGTACACCGATCGTACAATGGGGGTATGGCTCGTACACCGATCGTACAATGGGGTACGGCTCGTACACCCATCGTACAATGGGGGTACGGCTCGTACACCCATCGTACAATGGGGGTACGGCTCGCACACCGATTGTACAATGGGGGTACGGCTCATACACCGATCGTACACTGGGGGTACGGCTCGTACACCCCATGATCGCAGGGGTACGGTGCGTACCCCTGCGATTATGGGGGGTACGGACCGTATGGTGTGTATGTGTTTGTGTGCTTTTCCGTACGACTCGCCCTTACCTGACGAGCCGTACCCCCATTGTACGATCGGTGTACGAGCCGTACCCCCATTGTACGATCGGTGTACGAGCCCTACTCCCATTGTACGATCGGTGTACGAGCCGTACCCCATGTATGATCGGTGTACGAACCGTACCCCATGTACAATCGGTGTACGAGCCGTACCCCATGTACGATCGGTGTACAAGCCGTACCCCCATTGTATGATCGGTGTACGAGCCGTACCCCCATTGTACGTTCGGTGTACGAGCCGTACCCCCATTGTACGATCGGTGTACGAGCCGTACCCCATGTACGATCGGTGTACGAGCCGTACCCCCATTGTACGATCGGTGTACGAGCCGTACCCCCGGGTGTACGGCTCGTACACCGATCGTACATGGGGTACGGCTCGTACACCGATCGTACAATGGGGGTATGGCTCGTACACCGACCATACAATGGGGGTACTGCTCGTTCACCCATCATACAATGGGGGTACGGCTCGTACACCCATCGTACAATGGGGGTACGGCTCGTACACCGATTATACAATGGGGGTACGGCTCATACACCGATCGTACACTGGGGGTACGGCTTGTACACCCCATGATCACAGGGGTACAGTGCATACCCCTGCGATTATGGGGGGTACGGACCGTACGGTGTGTATGTGTTTGTGTGCTTTTCCGTACAACTCGCCCTTACCTGACGTGGACCGTACGAATCGCGTTCTCATACCCCGGTCCGGATCGTACTCGTCGAGTCATAATACGGCATGTGTACGAGTCGTATTGTATGTGTACGAGTCGTACGGTTTGCGCTTTCAGCCTTGCAATATGTACGGATCGCGACGATTCGGACGGATTCACGGAATACGGATCGTACTTCGCGACTCGGACGGACGGGTACGATTCGTACGGAGAGGGCTCCGGATACAAATCGTATGGACGTTTTTTTCCCCGAATCGGAATCGACCGCTTTATGTTACTAATATTTCACTGCAACAGGGACTTGTACCAATCTCCTTAAAGAATTCAGTTACAGCTCTCCACTTAAAATGAACTATTTGGATAGAACCCAATCCAGCAACTAGTGCTTACCGCAGGACCACACACAGTAAGTATGTGCATTTAGATGGTTTTTGCTTTAAAACAGCAAGCTCACCTTTTTTCGACATAACTCGCTTGTTTCAGTTCAATATGGTTGCTGCATCCGTGCATATGACAGAATCACTTTGTTAAACGTCAAAAACAGCATCAAGAATATTTGATAAAGGACATATTGCCTTGCTTATGCCTGAAGGTTTATCCTCTGCTTTCGATATTGTTGACTAGCCTTTCCTTTAGGACAAGCTGTCCTTAGTAGCAGCTGTCAGCAGATATGCCATAAATTGGTTTAAGCATTCTAGAAAACTGAAACACAATAGTAAAACAACAGTAAAAAAGGGACCTTTTTAGTTCAGGGCAGCCAGGCAGAACCTACCATGCCCATCAGGGGTGGGTGATTACTAGGGGTGGGCGGAATTTGCGTAGTGGTGCTTCGCAAAGCTCTGCAAAATGGTAACAAATGTCCGTGAGCACGCAGAGTTTTGCGAACACGTGGAATTGCATGTTCCGCCCATTCGTGATGCTTTTTTCCTGTTCGCGAACCTTGTTTGCGTGCTTGAGGGAAAATATCTCACAAACATGCATTTTGAAAGCACAAAGAAGCAAAAAAGTTCATGAAGCGGGTGATCACGGAATTTTTGGCAATTCCGCGCAACGCAAAATTACACAAATTCCGTGATTGGAACAACATTTACCACCCAGGCCTAGTAGTGACACACACTGTATAATCTGCACTCATCCTTGAGTAGCTTGGTACTGAGCAGTCAGTGTTACCACAGAGGCAATGTGTAAAGCATTGGCACTGCAGTCACTATAAATACCTTGAGCGCCACAAAAGAAACTTCACACATGATGCATGGACCACCACATTGGAACCTCTGAACACATCGATCGTTTACCTCAGGAAATCACAACAGGTTCAATCTTCATACCACAAACTCTGCCAGCAAATATCCATGATTCAGAATTTACATAAAATGAAAAGAGAATAAAATGCAGAATGGATGATCCAGAAGGCTTGTTCATCCTTGCAAAACAACTTGAGGAGGAAGCACAATCTGCAGACTCCGATGACCTGAGAAGCTGGGAGTTGTTCACACAAAATCTAGGAAGGTATCCCACCTAAACAGGAACTTAGGGCCTGCTCAAATCAAACGCCCCTGTCCCAACATTGGACATAATGTGCAAATGAAAAACTTTAAAATGTTGATAAACCATGCACTCTGGAGATTGAAGAAAGGCAACGCTGAACCTATGACCTTACATGATGTATGTAAATAAAATCTGTGTTCAAAACACAGAATAATCAATACAACATGAACAGCATGTATTTCTGGGCATAAATTACATTTGGAATTATTATTAGCAGTTCTATGCCCAGTCAAATTTAAATCAGTAATATGCACACTTGGGAAACATCTATATCTACACCCCCCACCCCCAGCACCTTTATACGGCGTAAAACATTGTCCATCCCAGTACTACCCTAACAATTCACATAAATCAGTAGCACACAGTTAAAGGGTGCACCTCGGGTCACAATGACATCAGATATATGTGCATACAACAACTTATAACACTGATTAGCAACACCGCGGTCCGAGGCCGCACTGGTAATACCAATGTCAAATGTAATACTTTTCTAGTAAAAAACTCAATGTATTGTGCAAACTGCAATTCGATGTTGTGAATCCCAGGTGGTTACCCACTGTCACACCCACACACACTCACTCCTCACTGCAATGGGGTGCAATGGGTATCAGACAAGTTTGTACTGAAGCACTCGCACACTCATGCACTCAGCACCCTAATGCAGTGCAACTGATACCCAGTTGGTCAAGTGGTTACACTCTGTAGACGCCATGGTCCCAAGCCTCTCTTCGCCCTCCAACTCCTCCCGACTATCCTACACCCACAGATTGAAGACGCCCACATCCTACCCCCAGGCACTTGGCCACACTGGGCCAAAGTCACTCTTAGTCTGAAACCCAAGAAGCAGATGGGGGTAGGCAACAATGTCAATTAGGAGACAGTCAGCAAAAGGGGTTTAGCAGCACCTCAAGAAGTTCACCCACAGGATGCTGATCAGACATGGACCAAGTGCAATAGAAGGTCACACCCAAAGGGGTCCCTAAAGCCATCCGGCACCAGCCTAGTTCTGTGAAGCACAGGGGGTCACACAGTGTCCTGACACGCGTCCAATTGTTATGAGAAGCATTCCTCCAGCTCCGTCAGTCACTCCCACCACCCAGGCCCCAGCTGAGTAACAGTACTTGACAACACGGTATCGTCAGTTCACGTCGGGTGAGGAGAGGACAGTTGGACTGCCGCGCTGAGGGACTAGTAAGGGAACAGTAGATGAAGGGAGAATGAAGCAAGGGGGGCTCTCAGAAAGAGGAGGCACCCCGTCATGTACACGTTGATCAGAGTTGCACCAATGTAATCTGGGCACAAAGTTGATTGTGCAATGATAGTGGTCACACCAGACCGTTCTTGTCACACACACAATGAAGATTTGTACAATCCGTACCTCCCTGGAAATGAGGCACAATGCCCAGGGCACATCGATATTGGTCAGACCAGGTAGTTCCAGTCACACACACAGGTGTAAGTTCAGGAGGGCCTCATGAGATAGAATGAGGTACTACTACGGCTACTGCCCCCACCTCTGAGGGTCACAACCTATGAATCATACACCGCGTGCAATGAACATGCAGTCGGATTGTCGCATGAGAGCGATGCAGCATGATTGACGAAGTGGGCCACTCTGGGTCCCGCAACCGGTTAAACCACTCACCACCAACTAGACACTTATGCATGTCAAGGTCCCCACGATGCAGGGACAACACACTTCCTAATATTGGCTGAACTTTTTATTTTTTTTCAAATCCTTATTTTATATGAAATTTTCAGCCAGTTGATAAGGCGATTCTAAACACAAAGGGAAAAGTCAGGGTTTAATGTTCTACTCAGCTTGACAATGGTTTACTCAAGTCTTGATAAAAATGGGTCTTTTTAAATTTAATTCTTCAAATTTTGGAGCGTAAAGTGTCTCCTGAAGATATCCCACCAATATACACCGCATGTATGTTTTCATTACAGGAACTTTTGAATGGTTTGGCCTGCTCGTTTAAAAATGGATGCAAAAGTGCTCTGCTACGACCGGATGCACATGTGAGCACACTAAGCCTTGCTAAAGCTACAAGAGTAAATGGAAGTTCAACTTTTGACACAGATGTTTAAACACTTTACTCAAAAGAGCACATTCAGTGGCTTCGTTAATAGGGAGTCATGACATTGTGTGTTTGTTGCAGTTACACAAGCCAATGAAAGAAAAACATTTTGAAAAAAAGTGTCCCTTTGTACAAATAAGCCATACAAAAACAGCGGGATATCTTGAGTAGACACTTCACACTCCAAAATTTGATGAATTAAGTTTAAAAAGACGCATTTTATCTAGACTTGAGTAAACCATCGTCAAGCCGACTGAAAGGCTAAACCATGACTTTTCCCTTTGTGTTTAGAATCGCTTTATCAACTGGCTGAAAATTTCATAAAAAATAAGGATTTGGAAAAAAAAGTGCAGTCAATATTAGGAAGATTGTAGGAAATCGTCCAAACTTAGCAAAATGATATGTTGTGTAAAAATTGATGGAGATTGGAATAAATACAAATGAAGTGTCCTGGATTTTTATTTCCAGATTACATCCAGTCCCAAGGCCCTAAGGAGACACTCCAAAACTAAGATGGGGCTCGAAACACGTCGGCGTCCGTTTCTACTGGGTCAACATATTCACTAAAAATGTATTCTCTGTAGGGAGCAAGCCAAAAATTAATTGAACTTGCAGTCTTGAAATGTGTACCCGGTAGTGAACAACCTTTCCAGTAGAAATTGAAAAGTTGTATGGTACAATTTAATACTAGGTTGTTGTATTCAATAATGACTGGATTTAACCTGAATGTGTTTTCATTTATGTTGTATTTATATATTGTCTTAGCAAATTGTTTGTTTAGAAATGTAAATGTTTGTGAAGGTGGTGTGTCTGATGGATAGACATACTTTACCAATGAAATTAATCAATTCAAAAAATGTTTTAAAAGAGAAGTTAATAAATGCTTAAGAACATTCGAATAAGCGAAGTATCCTAGTCTGTTAAAATAATTTCAGCACTAGAAAAGTGACAGTTGGGTTCTCTCTAGGGCCAACCCCCCTTGTGTTCTCACAATCTAATGGTGGCATTTCTGCATGAATCATGACAATGCCACCTTGACCTCTGGCAAGGGGTTGTCGCTGTGAATCCAATGATAGGAGACATCATGAGTCTGCTCCACTGCAATCCACTATTGCAGTCTAAGTGATATCAACCATTTCCCCAAGTTAGCTTATGGGAAGAGCAAACCGCATAGTTACCAAAAACACGCATGCTTATTCTTCACTACCCGGGGCGGGGGACACACTGGTGTACTTGCCCTGTCTTTCACCTACCAGTCCCTGCATCCCTTAGGATGCACCCTTGGGGTACTCGGATGGAAGGAAAACGTCCTATCAGGATGGCTAATGACATAACATACTAGTCTGGCGCGCACCAGCCTGCAATGGTAGGCTGGACACGTATTTAAGAACATCATCATTGCAAAGTACACACTTGCCTACAATGGCAGGCCAGACACATATTTAAGACATGAGGTAAGCACCACTTCCCAACATGTGTAGGAAGGCAGGCGCACTTTCCCATTGTGTTTAAAGTGGGAAAGTGTCCTAGACCCTAAGTCCACCACAATAAAATCAGCAAAACCTGGGAGAAAAACCAAAACGTTTGGGGAAACGTTACCTGAACGGCTCAGGTCTAACAAGCGCAGTGAAGACTTTTTGTTTTAAAAAACATAGAGTGGGCTTAGGGTCAGGCCTTTTCTGGAATTTGTTTGTTTTAGGTTAGATCCTTTCAGATGCTGCTTGAGACAGTGCTAATCACATCTTGGATCAACCAAGAGGAGTATTTCTTGCTCACAGTCATGCTCTCGGCTACTAGGTGCATGGTGTTCCTTTCCGGAGCAGCAGCTGGCAGTGACTATTTCCTGAATACAGAAATCATAATACGAAAAAGACTAACATATCACTTTAATTTCTTTCAACTGTTGAAATGATTTCCTTTGCCCCTTTTATTTTGAAATTATTTGTTCCATGGTAACTTAATATTCGCTAGTGACAGATGCATGTGATTAAATGGTTTTAACTGTAACTTTTATTCATGCCCATTGTACTTACAAAAGTCATGTTCAACTAAACACTATACTTTTTAAACACCGCTGCATGAAAATAAACACCCTGTACAACATATTTTACACATTTACTCTTTTTTTTATTCCCCTGGGCGAGTCAGAGGTCTGACACCGTGCAGCGGTTTTGTTACGAGCTCTGGTTCTGTCAGGATATCACAAGATCAAGTTCCAGAGGCCAATTTGGATTGGGATCACACTTGAAATACACTAATATTGCTTGTATTAAGTCAGAAGTGTACCGAGTTTCTACCAGAACCCTGCAGGGTGTTTTGTCTATGCACTCTGTGCTTAAAAAGCCCTACGTTCAAACAAACATGTATGATATAGCTAACTTTGCCGTATGAAAGTAAGCATGACGTGCTCATTAAAAAGAAAGAAGGCCCCCAGTATAGGACTCTAGCATATTTGTGGATTGTCTTTAAAAGATATAAATTCAATACTATAGCACATTTGTGGGTTTATTAAACATGTATTACTGTTAAGTACGGAAATGCAGTGGCAGGAAACACAGGAGCTATTTGCTTGAAGAGTAAGTGTTGTCATACTTAGTTGATGAGAAGGAACAGGAGGGATGTGCTTTCAAACATACACATGTTTAGGAAGCGCATGCCAGAGTAGAATGCAGAACATGAACATGCTGACATGCAGCAACCAACACAAGTGAAAGACCATGCAGGAAGAAAGCATTGTTACATCATCTCCCTCCCATCAAAATAAAGAACACAAGCTTGCAAGTTTCAGCACCATAATAAACTAAATGAAAAGACATGTCCTAAGGGAAAAAAAAGTTTTGTGACAGAGAACTTAATACAAGTAAAAATCTCTAAACCTTGAGAGAAAGAAGCAATTACGTTATGACCTGCATACACCAGATGCAGATGATGCACCTCCACTCACTTCACTTTGTTGATGAACTTGTCTAGAAGTAGATTCAACAGATTGTGAGTTAGTAGGTGAAGTGTCAAAAGTAACAACATTGTGATTAACTTGACTATTTACAGAACTGTTTGCAGCTTCATCAGATGAGGACCCTAAAGGGAAATGTAAAAAATTCAAGTAATCCTCAAGAATGATATTCTTACAGGTGAGGATTTTAGACGCTTGTTAAGGAGACAATTTGACCCACAACTCTCTTGTTCCACCAACCCTTTTTGTCCAAACAGAGTGATCCCTTGTCACTCTTGAGAATGTATACAGGGAGGGAGAATTATGAGGCACCTTCCTTTCTCCTATTTGGATTTTTTACCATGACCCAATCACCAACTTGAAAATCATGAGAAACATTGCCATACATAGAGTCAAAATGCTTTTTCTGTATGTTTTGTTGAATCAAGACATTCTTTTTCATTTTTTGTTTGTCTCTTCAAGCTAAACATGACTCATCATTCTTTTCGAATACTTTTATCCAGTTAGGACACAAATTGACATTGGGATATCTTTTCTTGAGAAACATCTTGTAATGAGGAGTGGTGATATAAGACCACATTTTCTTTTTTACAAAGTCATCGACTGGAACATTTCAGGCCAAAGTGGATTGTATCCCCTCTTTTATAAACCTACTCATTCTTTCAACCAGGCCCTTGGAAGAAGGGGAATACAGAGCAACCTGAAGGTGCTTTATGTCATGAGTCCTTAGAAAATCTTGCATTGACATAGAAGTAAAATGTGTGGCATTGTCAGTGACGATTTCTTTTGGAGAGCTTTCAGAGTTAAAAACTCTGGACAAAAAATGTATCACTGACAACGTATTGGGAGTGTTACAGAACTCACTTCGACCCATTTTGATTAGTGAGGGCCAGCAACATTTTTTGACCATGCATTCTCAGGAATACGAACACAATGTAAAGGAGATTTGATAGTTTTCCAATGTTTGTCCGAGACTCAACATGTTTGGCAGTTACCCATCCATTGTGAAACGTCTTTATCTAAGGCAGGCCATCAAACATTATCTTTTAGTTTTCTAGAAGTACCGTCTATACCCAAATGACCTTCATTAGCCTTCTGAAAATGTTTTAAATGAAGGGAAACAGGGGGAACAGACTGATCCCCATACATGAGAATGTCATTTACAATAGACAGATCATCTGACACCTGTTCATAGGATCTAAGAGAAACAGGTAAAGAACTCTGTTTATGCCAACCTGAAACAATCTTTTTCTTTGCAGCCTGAAGAACAGAGTCCTCGTTGGGCACCTGAATCCAGTCATTGTAAGTGAACAAAGAAGGAGAACTGAACCTGTCTTCAATAGATGCAACAACACATTCAATGTCATCAAATTTTGAATCAGAGTGATTGTCATCCACAGGTAATATTGAAAGACAATTAGCTCTGACATAGAATCCACCTGGTATGTACTTCATCACAAAGTTATATTCATGTAATCGAGATAGTATGCAGACCAATCTGGCAGAAGCTTTCCCTGTGCCATTTCCATTTATTAAGTAAAGCAATGGCTTATAATCAGAAAATAAGTCAACGGGTGTACCCCAAATAAATGGCTTAAACTTTTCAACAGCCTAAGTAGAAGCAAGAGCTTCTCTCTCTATCGTACTATAATTGGATTCTGAAAGAGATATTGCTCTTGCGGCAAAGTCTACTGTGTGCTTCCCACCAGTCCATTGATATAGTGCAACTCCTAAACCAAATTCACTTGTATCTACAGAAACGAACATTTTTAACCTGGGGCAAAAGATGAAAGAGCAGGTGCCTCTGTGATCGATTTTTTGACTAGGTCAAAAGCATGGTTTACTTCCTAAGTCAAGTCAAAACTTGAGTTCTTTTTTAGGAGTGCACATACATGATGTACAACTTGAGCATACCCCGCAATAAACCTGGAATAATACTCTGTCATGTCCAAAAATGATTTCAAAGAATCTTTGTCTTGGGGATTGCAACTTTGGAGATGGCTTGCATAAGCGACAACTTAGGGTTGATACCAGATGAAGAAATGGTGTGACCCAAATATTCTATTGGGTTAGAGAAAATGTGTCTCTGCTTAGAGTAATTTCCACACCATTAGATTTGTTCAGAACTTTTCTTAAGATAATCATGTGTTCATCCTAGTTTTTGGAAAAAAATAACACATCATCCTGATATGCTTGCACAGAGCCAATTCCTTTTAGAATATGGTCCATTATTTTTTTAAATACACTGGCCTCAGAGGCCAAACGAAAGGGTAATCTTAAATATTTGTATGTACCAAAAGGAGTCACAAATGTAGTCAGATCAATGGAAAGGGAGGAAAGGGGAATATGGTGATATGATGAGTGGAGATCTAACATTGTGAAAAACATGGAGCCACTGATAACAGTTAACATATCTTATATTTTGGGGAGAGGATGGCAGTCTACTAAAATGTTCTTGTTGAGGGAGTGTAGATCTGCATATAAACAAATATTTCCATCCTTTTTTCTAACAATCACAATCAGACTGACCCACTCAGATGAATCAGTTGGTTCAATGATGCCTACCGAGACCATTTTATCAAGTAACTTTTTAAGATCTTCCCTATCACTCAAAGGAACAGATCTAGGTTTGTGTGAAATAGGAACTGCATTGGGTTTCAACTTAATAACATGTTCAAATTTGGATATTTTGTCTATGGATGTACTAAAATCTTTAGGAAACTGCAAAATAACCTTTTGTACATTGCTATCTATGTTCTTTGAAATCAAGGCCACAGACACATCATTAAATTGTACCGGGTTGTCTGAACCAGGAAAATGTGTTAGACCCATTCTGGCTAAATATTGCCAGCCTACAATGTTCTTACCTTTTACAGCTGCATACATTTTGGTGTAAATTATTTCCCCTAAGCAAGTTACATTTTCATAGAAGAGGCCTAGCCTATCAATTTCTTTGTCACCAAATGCTTTTGGAATGATGTTTGTGGTCTTTGAAAAGGTGCGAGAGCACCAGCGATCTTTAAACAAAATGTCTGAAATGATTGTAACGGGAGCTCCTGAATCTGCCATCATGTTAATGTTAAGATCACCATTAATTACCTCACAGGTAGGATCCTTGACATGGTTAGAAAGAAGTGCATGGCAATCAGTGTCAATAGAGAGAATAACTTCTGGTGGAACATTGTGTAAAGAAATATCATTATCAACATCATTATTATTATAGTCAGTGCAATCTTGGGAGAGAATGGTACTGACTTGAATTACTTGTTTGCCTCAGCACATTGACTGAAAGTGATCTATCTTGTTGCATTTTGCAAAAATATTTTGCCTAATGTAGAGCAAACAGGACTATTGCCTAAATGGGACCTTGAAACGCATCTGTAACGTATAGTATCAGTTCTTTTTACAAAAGTTTTAGAAAATGTGTTTCTGAAAGTAACTGCATTAATAGAAGAGTCATTCTGAACTACATTTACAGAAGAGACCTTATCATTAGAAATGCATTCAGAAGAAACTATATCTCTTTCAATGCCTTTAGCCATATCAATTACTTCAGTTAGGGAAGTGTCCCTAAGACTTAATATTCGTTCTTATATCTTTTTGTAATAGCAGCTATAAGTAAATGGGTCCCTAATATAAGTATATAATGAGGAACCAAAGTTACAGTCAGCCGCCAAATTACTTAAAGCAGAAATGTACTATTCCACAGTTTCACTTGGATCTTATTTTCTTTTCATAAAGTTGAACCTCACTAAAATTTCACTTGGTTGTTCCAGAAATTTCTTGTTGAGTCTTTGAATGGCGTCAGTATGAACATTCCACCCATCACTATAAACAGCTGGTGGTAAAGAGACAGGAATCTTGTCAAGAATTTGTTGACCAGCACTGCCTAAATGGCTGAAGAGAATAGCTAATTTGCATTTGGGAGAATAGTCTTCAGCATCAATGGCTACTGAGTAATTTTGAAAATTGTGGAACCAAACTTTCCAAGATTATTTTGCTTACTAGTTGAAGGTAAAAACGTATTCAAATGTACTATGTGTTGGTTGGATGACATGACTTAAAACGTGATGATACACCGGAATATTGAGAAGTCAACTCTTACAATAGTACATGTGAAAGAAAATAAATCAGAAAGAAGGAAGTATAGCTTTAAGTATTTTCCACAAATGTCAGTTTTGTAGTGTATAGAAAGCTGGAGAAAAATACCTCTGTGAAGAGTCTTGTTTCTGAGATGCACAACATTTATTTTCTGAATACCTCTGTGAGAAGTCTTGTTTCCAATGTGCTCAGCGTTGATATGCTGTTCGTGGATATGCTGCTCTGCAGGAAGCTCATTGAGAGCAGATGAAGAAAAGCGTTTTGAAATACACATAAGATGGCCGCCTTAAAGTTGTGTGCGTGATGACGTCATCAGGACCATACGAGGAGTAGGCGCATACGAGGAGTAGACATAGGGAGCAGAGGTGTTCGGAGATGAGGTGCTCACTTAAGATGGCTGCAGTGCATCAGGTGCGTGATGAGGTCATCACGTTCAATTGATGCAGTGGGTCTCGCGGGGTATCACTGTGTGGCACTTAGTAACAAGTGGGGGCGCAGATTTCCCAAAAATGAAGCACATAAAAACACCTTTGACGAAGCGGAGGTAAGGTGGAGCATGATGAGAAGAAGGAGGAAGGCTGCAGAGGGGATCCGAAGGAGAGCAGCTCAGCGGAAGTTCATTCCATCCAAATGAATAAATGAATACACACTTATATAGCGCATGGCTACCCGTAGGGCATCCCAGCGCATCCCGTCACCACACTCATTCAACTGTGATCAAGCAAAACGAAAGGTCTTCAGCTGTTTCCTAAACCTGAGATGGTCAACTTCAAGGCGGATGGAGTCAGGAAGCTGATTCCAGAGCCTGGCTGCGTTGTAGGAGAACAATCGTCCTCCAGTCCAAGACCGTTTAACCTTTGGAACTGACAACAGTTGTTTATTGCTAGATCTCAGAGTCCTCTTGGTGTCATAAAACTGCACCAAGGGCTGCAACAAGGCTGGCCCTTTACCCAAACGCACAAAACTGGGGATAAATCGCTATCGGTTCACTCATCGCCAAACGTAAAGTACAGAAATACAGCGGCAGGAACACAGGATCCAGTTGCTTGAAGAGTAACTGTTGCTTTATTGCAAGTAACAGCGTAACCATGGGAGTGCAATGACTGTTAATGGCATTCTTACTTCATTGATGAGAAGGAGCACAAGGGATGCGCTTTCAAACATACACATGTTTATGAAGCGCATGCCAGAGTGGAATACAGAACATTGAACTCCTGTCATGTAGCAACTAACATAAAACTGAAAGACAATACAAGAAAAAAGTATCATTACAATTACTCTTTGGTGGTTACATTTTGTTAGTGCTTGTTCGACAAGATTGGATGCTATTGACCACTGCAATAAAAGTAATTTAATTGAGTTTGGGGTACAGTAGCTTACTAATTTGCATCTGCCACCCTTTAGCGACTACAGGGGCAGTTACCTCTAAACAATTATGCCCAGTCCCATTGTATTTCATGGCTGTCGCTATCCGATAAACAGAAATAGATTTGTCACTAGCATTGAGCACTAGATACATAAATCAATTAAATAAATGACAAACTTCATCTGCTTATTGACTTTTCTGAAAATCCTACACTTCAATCATTGCTTTCAGGACCTGTACTAGTCAGCTCTAATGCATTACTGAATCCTCAAAATGGGTAGGGGATAGATTTGCAAAATGTCTGTACTGGTTTAGACACCACTAGAAATAATAATCTGAGCCACATTTAGCAAAGGGGTTTGCAACCAGAGGTAAAAAGCGAATCAACAGACAAAAATGAATAGGATATCTCCTGTTTGTAGCAAATAGCTATATTGGCTTACATTGATGCATTTACATTTGACACTTGGGCTGGATGTGCTTGTAGGGCTCAAGGAAGTTGTTGTTTTGCACTGTGTTAGATGTATTCATCTGGTACACTACATAAATGACCATTTAGTAGGATGTGCAGACTATTATTATTGCCCAGTCTGTTTGTGAATCCTATTGAAATGTGTGTGAATACAGGGTTAGAAACCTATGAGAAACCACACACCAAACACAGAGAGTCCGCCTACCACCGTACAAGTCAGAGGCCACCAAAGTCATCTGCGGCGTCCCTCAAGGATCCTCACTGAGCCCCACCCTCTTCAACGTCTACATGAGCCCCCTCGCGGCCATCGCACGCCAACACAACCTCAGCATAATCTCCTACGCCGACGACACCCAGCTGATCCTCTCCCTGACCAACGACCCCGCCACCGCCAGATCCAACCTGCACGAAGGTATGAGAGAGGTAGCCGAATGGATGACGACCAGCCGCCTGAAATTGAACTCGGACAAGACGGAGGTCCTCATCCTGGTCTCCTCGCCCTCCGCCTGGGACGACTCCTGGTGGCCCCCCGCCCTGGGCACCGCACCCAAACCGACGGACCACGCACGCAACCTGGGCTTCATCCTGGACTCCTCCCTCTCCATGACCAGACAAGTCAACGCCGTCTCCTCGTCGTGCTTCAACATCCTGCGCATGCTACGTAAGATCTTCCGGTGGATCCCCACCGAGACGAAGAAGACGGTCACCCAGGCCCTCGTCACCAGCCGACTGGACTACGGCAACGCCCTCTACGCCGGAACCACCGACAAGCTCCGGAAAAGACTCCAGCGGATCCAGAACGCCTCGGCCAGACTCATCCTCGACATCCCCCGACGCAGCCACATCTCCGGACACCTGAGAGATCTGCATTGGCTCCCGGTCAACAAGAGAATCACCTTCCGTCTCCTCACCCACGCGCACAAAGCCCTACACGACCAAGGCCCGAGCTACCTCAACAACCGGATCAACTTCTACACTCCCAAGCGCCTCCTCAGATCAACCAGCCACGCCCTCGCCGCCGTCCCCCGCATCCGAAGAGCGACAACAGGAGGAAGGTCCTTCTCCTACCTGGCCGCCAAGACCTGGAACTCACTCCCAACCGACCTGCGCCTGACCCAAGACCACCTCTCCTTCAGGAAGAAGCTCAAGACCTGGCTGTTCGAGCAGTAGCGGCACCCCCCCCCCCATCCCAGCGCCTTGAGACCCTACGGGTGAGTAGTGCGCTATATAAATGACCTGATTGATTGATTGATTGACCTCCATCCCGGCCTTCACATTGGCAAAATAATGACTTTTTTGCACTCTATGTTATCAATGGAACAGATGCTGCAATCTAATAATAAAATTGCCATGATGCGAAAAGCAGAGAGCGCCTGCAGTGATGCCTTTGACACTTGTGTGCATCTCCCCATGCCCCCAGCCCACGTTCACAGAGTCCAAGCTCTTCCTCTTGGACATTTTCCACCACAAAGTGTATATTGAAGCTCATATACATATTTGCAACTTCTAATGTACCTTTGATGCATTGTGACTTTGAGGTTTGATGGTGTTAGCCTGTAGTCACAGGCAAAATTGTTATATGCATCATGTCGCGAGACACTACCTCTGAACTTGGTGAATTGGTGATGGCATGTCCAGAACTTAGATGGAGTGTGGCATAATCTTTGTATGTAGGAGGTTAGTATCTGCCTGAAATACATTCATATTTGAGTAACAGGGTCTGACTTTGTACTATTTGAAATGAACAGAAGGTAAAAATGCCACACAATCATTAATTATGGCCAGAGCTCTGAGGAAGGATCCGAAGTTGCATGGGTAATGACAACAGAGGTTGGAGGATACACAGAAACAATTATGGACTTCCGAGAAGTCTGCAGAAAATCCACCAGCCACCCACACAACAGATTGCACATATTTAGCGTTCTAGTACTATTCCAGATTTGCTGTCATGAGCAATTGCTTTTCACTGACTGCCAAAATCATAATAATCCGAAAACACAAACTATGATTGTGATTGCTGGCTTCTTTTCGCACGCAACATGCGAGGTAGGCGGGAAGACCCCAGGGGTGTTGTGCTGGATGGCTGAGACTTTAGGACAACATTGGATGAGAACTTGATTTGAAACAAGCATTGTTGCTGCCAAGACCTTGGCATTTCAATGCAGTGGATAGACACAATTGGAGAAACTGGGTAATTATGACTTGCTTCATGTGCTGTTATGATTATGAATCATTGTTGCTGGCTTGGACCTGCAGAGCAGCCCTCAGCTTATAATGTAGTAACAGTATTATTCCTGCTTTCTAGCTTGGCGCAAATGTCATAGTACAATAAACTACATTTTGTTTTTAACAAGGGGATGATCTCTTCTGGTTTCAGTATCATGAAACCTGCAGATGCTGTGATTGCACATTTGAAAAGCTATTGCACAAGGAAGTAAATTGGGCAAACATTTTGAGAAAGATGCTGGTACTGAAAAAGTCTGTTCATACATAATGTGAGGGATTGATGGAGATACACAGGGAACATAGTGGAATATGTGACCTGGCTGCTCCAAATTTGAGGTGATTTGCCTCGACCTTTGTTCTTGGTTTGCGTTAGGAAATTAGCGCTCATATAGAAAAAAATTCATTCTCAATCGATGAATTAAAATTAATTAACAATGAATTAATAAAAATTAATTACTGCCCGCCCTTTACCCCAATAACACCACAATCCACACCTGAAAACAAATTACATAATTAACTTAATTATTTATCAATTCATTAATATTAGTTACCAACTAATTATTAACTAAATATCAATTACTTCCAACGCTTTACCCCTATAAACCTACAACCTACACATACATGTACCCTCAAAAATTAAAAGCACCGTTAACTCAATTAAAATTAAATTAAATAAATAACAATAAATAAAACAGAATCAATAATTGGTAACAATTCAATTACTTCCCACCATTTACCCCTGTTAACCCATGACCCACTATGGAACTAAAAAACACAAAATGTAATTACATTAAATGCAATAAGTACTAAACATTTAACACATATATTAAAAATATAAACAATACTTTTACAAACACATTTCATCATATACATTTAAAATATATACTAAAATACATAACAATAATAAAAAAACAATATTTTAAACAATTATATTTTTCCATACGATATTAATGACTTCAACGTTGATATTCTTGCTCACGATATTTTCATATCACAATATTTAAGATTCAATATTTTGGTATTGGGATTTTTTTTGCGATATTTTGACTGAATTCCAGGCAGCTGTTCTGCGAAACCTCAGCATGCAGGCCACCCTCTGTGTCAGCTGAAGTTACTCGTCTGCTTACCCCCGGAAATGCCTCTTTATTTATAATAAAAAGCATCCTTACGACGTATATGCAGATTAGCGTTGTTGTGGATATGATAGCCCTGTCGCCCCATGGATGAACACAGAACTACATTTGTACATCACGCGTAAAGGTTTTGTACTTGAGGCATAGTGGTAATGTTGTGCGAAGCCTGATGTGTAAACAAAGTAGTTTCAGAGAAAACAATCCAACATTGTCAGGCACACTGATATGTGCAAAAGGTCACAGCAATAATGGGTATTGTGCAGAAAAGAGGACAATGTAAGAGAATGTGCAACATTGCTACAAGGGCCTAACTTGGGCATATAAAAATACCTTCACTCCAAGGGAGCTTCTTAGTGATTTCTTGTAGGCTGGAGGTAATCCGGGGTTCTTAGAGTCCTTTCAGGTTCAGGATGAAACAAAAGGCAGCAATTGTTGCGTCCTTGAGTCAGCAGGCAGGGTTTGGCTCCATTTTCTTCTGCAGCGGGGCTCCAGTTCTCGTACAGTGGGTCTTCTTTTTCCGGGTCTTCTTTTGTCCATCGAATCTGATGTTCAGGTCTCAGTGAGCCACCAAAATGCTGAATTTAGGGGCATTACAAAGGGAGACAGGTAGTAGCCAATTGGGTACCTACCTTTAGGGTGTCTACACCCTGTAGTGACCACTTCCTGTGGTAAGAGACACTACTCTAGCCTATTTCAGGAGAGGGGTCAACCTTGCCTGCCCCACCCTAGGGGTGGTGTAGGCTAATTGGGGACCCTCCACCTAATCTAACTAATGTTCCTACCTTTCCTCCCACCAAAAGTGGAGCAGGAAAGGGGGCATGGACTTCCCTACTATCTGGAGTTTCCCGGGTTGAATGTCACGGGCATCTCTGCCCAAAGCAGGCTTTGTCTCTGTTCTCTGAGAGGGCTTTCTCTCACTCCATGATGTCAGAAACAAGTCAGAGACCACACCAGTGCTTGGTAGGTCTTTAGGGGACCCTCTGAAAGAGTTTCCTTTGTGAATTTATTAGTAGATCCATCACTGGCATCAGTGAAGAATTATTAGTACAAAACGTTTGGTACCAAACTTTTTAGAAGTCAGAGAAGCCATTCTGGAAATAGGAAACTCGTTTCGACACATATCGAGCCCATGTACTCTTTATGGCTTCGCTGTGCACTTACAACATCTCAGAATGGACTGAACATTATAGGGGCATTTCTGCTCATGCCGATATGCCCAGACATAGGATATAGGATACAGTGCACCCTGTCTTAGGGCTAAAGGCCTGCAGTAGGGTTGACTTATCTATACCTTATGCAGTGTATGGGGGGCATGGTCAACTCTTCAAATTTCTCTGCACCAAGACATGCAGCCGGCCATGGCAGTATGCATAGTTTTGGTGATGGACCCCTGGGGTAGTACAACCAGTGCTGCAGCCCCAGAGGACCCTCTTCAGTACCCATTTCCTGGGTATCAGGGGTACCATTTACTAGGGACTTACAGGTGTAACTGAAGGTGTGCAATTGTGGTACCCTGATTAGTAGAGACCCAGTGCACTTGCAGTTCCAAATCACATCAGGCTTTAGGCAAAACGTGTGGGCTAACCATGTCAAAAGAGCCATTTCCCTACACAGTGGCACAGATCACCTTCCCTTTCCAATATTAATGTTAGGCTTCATAGTGCAATTGTGTGTTTGAAAGCAGTATGGGATGCCCAGGGATTCACTAAGCTAGTTTTAGGTTTGTGTTACCAGGACAGTTGAAGGTGGTCTAATGTTATCAACAAAAAGAGCTTTCGAAGTACTACTGGAAGAAGGGCTTAGGCTCTACGCACAAGTTGATTTCCTGACTAGCGGATCTGAATGGGCTAAAGTTGTGTGCTTGAACTAAAGAGCGATAGTATTGCATTTTTTAGCTTGTGGTAAAGATTATACTCAAAACCGCAGAACCAAGACCAACAACGGGCGCTAAATATCACTGTGCGCGAGTAGCGCGATTTTAATTATCGCAGGATTTTTTCGACTGGGCAGCGCGTTATTAACAACGCTCATCACCCAGGCGATAAAAATCCAGCGAAAGCCAGCGAAGTGCAGGAATATCGCAGGAAATTCAGCGATATTCCTACAGCGATAGGGAATTACTTGTAAATAGCCCACTGTGGTTGTAGCCTGAGATTTCACCCCCCATTACACATATAGCTAAGTCTGAATTTCGGTACAAAAGGGGGTGGTGATGGACGGAGCATCAGAACCAATCAAACACTCACACCCAGTCAAAAGATCTGGGTTTGATCCATCACCGTTCTTTAGCCCACTCTGCCACCCCAGTTCAGACATGGCTATATGCAAATAAGTCTGACCCTGTGCCTCATGGGAACAGTCCAGCCCGAACTGCCAAGCCATGCCTTCCCTGGACTGGAAACAAGCTTCCGGGGACCGGTTTCTGGCATTCCAGCCGTCATCACCCAGGCGATAAACGTCCAGCGAAAGCCAGCGAAGTGCAGGAATATCGCAAGAAATTCAGCGATATTCCTACAGCGATAGGGAATTACTTGTAAATAGCCCACTGTGGTTGTAGCCTGAGATTTCACCCCCCATTACACATATAGCTAAGCCTGAATTTCAGCAGACGTTTGCTTTCAGTGATAACCACAGTTAGCGTGGGTTTTGGCATCGCTATGTGTGTCAGGGAAGGCCTTGTAAATACTGCGATGTGCGGTTAGCGACTTAGTCACTGTGGTTTTGCTCTGGAACGCCTACTTTGTATCTCATTAGAGATGCGATGCAAGGCGTAAGCAAAACCGGTGCTACAACAAGTAAACATGCACTAGTATGTCCTTGCTGATACTGCGATGCCACTATCGCCGCTTTTCTGCCGAAAACGGCCGATAAAGCAGCGATAATGGGCTTGTTAATATACCCCTAAGTTCATTATGGTGGCAAGCCAATGAACGTGGCTATAAGCCTGACCTGTTTATAATGATTAGTACAAAATGGAAGTAGGCCTGATGTATTTATTGTGGCATTTAAAGACGGATTGTTATTACACTGTATTAAAGCCTACAGATGGGTCTTTTATTACATGGAAACTTACACAATGCTGTAAAAGGCAAGGGTGTTAGTGTTCTTTGCCCCCTCTTCTAAACTGCCAGATAGAGGATTTCCAATGTGAGAATGCTTGGTAAGTCATCTTAGGAGAGATAGTGTTTTGCCATCTGTTTTATGGGGGCATTTGTAATTTTATGACCTGATGGTTGACTTGTGGAAAAGCTTATACTCTGTAGAGTAGGCCTGAGTTGGTTATGGAGACTAGCCAGTGATAGCATCTATAAGCCTGATTGGTGCGTAGGTAAACATTTTTCCAGATGTCATAAGTCTGGCCTATCTAATATGAAAAGTTATGACAAGGGCAGTAGGTCTGGCTTATTTATCGTGAACAACATTTGTTAAATCCAATAGGCCTCTAACAGTGGATTGCTATCACACTACATTAAAAGATGTGGGCGTGTATTCGGTTACATGTAATCTCACAAATTTCTATGGTAGACAGGTGTTTTGGTGTCCATCAGCCACTCTGATAAGTCCTTGGGGTAGAAGATTTTCATTGTGATTACTTTTGTTAGGCCTTTTGAGAGCAGTTGTATGTTGTTTTGCCAACTGTAATTCTGTACATATTTGTAGCTTATAAATGTATGAATGCTGGTTGCCAGTTTATGAACACCACAAAAGGACTATGTAAGTTACAGTGTCAAGCCAATGTAAAAGCTACAAGTCCAATTTATATACTGGGAAAAATGTATTTTGAGTAATCAGTGTATAATAAAATGTTATTGCAAAGCAAATAGATCAGCCTTAACTTAATGTGAAAAGCATGTGAATGGGGATCGACTTTAAGGTTGCATTGTTATTACACTGTACTAAAGCCTATAACCAGGTATTTTATAGGAATGTGTGAAATATGCCTGTTTTGCTTTCCACCAATTAACACAATTTGTTTGTGCAAAATATGTCTTCACATTTCTCTCAAAGAAAAAGTTCGAAAAACAAAAGTGTGCAAAACAAAATATTTGTGTTCTGATTGTTCGCTTTGTTTCTGGAGTCCCACACTATTATTTTACAATTAACTGTGTGTAAATATGCAACATTGTGTAATGGTAGCATTTCGTGAATTCAAATTTTGCCAGGGTCTAGTTTTTTGTTATATGGAATCTCATAGATTACTATAGGAGGTAACAGTTTTGGTGACCAACCCAAATGAATTATCGGTATAGAAGGTTTTCACTATGGTAATCCCTATTAGACTTTATTAGTTGGGATTGTATAGCATTTTGAAAACTGCGGTTCATGTTTGTAATTTTACTTCTGTGTAGCTGATAGGTGTCTTGTGGGAAGGTTTAGGACCATCTCAGTAATTCTGACTTTCTTATAGTGAATGATAAAGATTATCTGCCTGATTGCTTATAATGAAATGGTATGATAAAAGCTATAGCCCTGACAGACTGATTTTGTAAAGCATATGTTAAAGTCAATGTGGATTACTGGTGGGTTGTTATTACTCTGTATTAAAGCCTAAAGATATGTATTGTATCGCTTGAAATCGCACAGATTACCTTTGTATGGAAGCATTTTGGCATTGCTTACCCCTTGCCAAACACCTGGGGTTGAATATATTCACTGTAATAATTCTAGCTAGAATCTTTCAGAAGGTGTGCCAGGTTTAGCTGTCAGACAAGATCTTGTAATGAAACAATACTTATATGATACATACGTCAATTTATATAAATATATATATATATATATATATATATATATATATATATATATATATATATATATATATATATATATATATATATATATATATATATATATATATATATATATATATATATATTCAATATAGATAAATTTAGAGCCTTTGGGTACCACTTCATCAGCCACTGTTTTGTCTGAGTGACATTTACACTCTGCTTCCATCAGTGACAGTGTAATGCCTGGGATAATGGTTCAGTGCACTTCAGTTGTTGGCTCTTTTGCTCTGTGAATGATGGTAATGCACATCCACCTGAAAATGAATGTGCTTCAGACATAGCCAGTCCTCAAGTTTTCAATTTTCAACTTTAAAAGTTTTGCCTTCTTTTTCTTTGCTTCCCATCTTTTTATTTGAACTTTTTTTAAAAGCATACCACCGCTCTCTAGCAGCACTGATGGGTTGCTTGCTTGCACTTTATTTCATCTGCAGTGCACAACATCCTACATGGCCATCTCTATAAACAACATGACCATTATGGAAGGTTTTTGTCCATAGTGTATCATTGTTTTACCATTCGAAGATGACTAACACAGTGAATCAAAGCATGGTGGTTGTGCTGGAACTTTAAACATCAATAAACTATGTACACTATGGACACCCAGTGATATATTTAGTTTAATTATTGCACACGTATCCCTGTTCAGATAGCAACATGTTTTCTGGTTTCTGGTTTCTACTTGTATTCTTTTAATCCATCTTGCATACATTTGTAAGTGTGTATTTGTATTGTGGTTGTGTGAGAGTTAACACAAGAATGCTTCAGTAGATGATAAATAGATGCATGAGTGCAAGATGAGTAACACTGTGAATGTGTGAAGACTTATTGAGTTTCTCAACCCGTAAATGACTCAAAGGTACTTTTGTTTGTAAGACAGGCCTATTGGTGTTACCAGTGCTTGTTGATTGGTGTCTGGATCTGTGCTGCCAAGCAGTTGTACTTAGGAAAATTATATTCCCGAAACATACAGGGACTTATTACGATGTCCCATTGTGACTTGGGAACCACCCGAGCATAGATCGACGGTTCCGACTGCCTGATTTGGATACGACCACCCATAGGGTGGTAGGACACATCGATTCCACAATAGAAGCTTGTGTGGCAGGTGGAATAGGACCGCAGCACATACTGCCATTGTAGAATGGAGTTTTGCAAATATTCCTGTACCGTGTGGCAGGCACCATGTGATGCCTGCCACACGGTGCAGGGATTTTGAGGGGGCAACCAGGCCCCATTGTGGAGGGCCAGGGGAAGGGGCCCATGCTAGGGACCCAAAAGAAACTTTCCAACACTTTGCCATCATAATCCAGACGGCAAAGCCAAGCCTGGCTCCACCGTCATTGGGGGATTATGGTGTGTTCTGATGCACCAACGGACTCCTTGAGCCTGTCAGAAGCACTGCAGATGGTAACTCCGTCAGATGCCTCTGCCTGCTGCATCATAATGCAGTGGGTGGACAGCAATACATGCAGCCTTGGACCGCAGTATTTGATGTTGAGTGGACTGCTACAGACTGTCGGTCGGTTGCGATCCACCCAACATCATAATCGGGTCCATTGGGTTAGCAGTCCTTTCCATTTGAAGTTGGTAGTGATGCATTTGTGCAAAAAGGGAAGGGTGAGGGGGCACCGGAGTGAATCGGGTGGTGAGTTCAAGGGAGGTTGGCGTCAGGCGCTATGTGAATGTCGCAAATCCTAGATGTGAACTACATTTTAAGGAGCTCATAGCCACAATATATTGTGAACTAATGTCAACGATTATGCACAAATGTTTTCGCCAGTGGTCAAAGCTACCTGAACAACAGTAGTCAATGGCTGATAGCCCCTTTGTATGAATGTATATACGTATATATATTTATGCATGTATATGTGTATGTATGTATGTTGTGAGATGGCATTATAATTGTTGGGATCTGTGTTATCATCTTGTTAGGTATGATAAGTGCCTACTAATGGTAAAAGATAAGACAAATGGAGGATTCCTTTAGGGAGAGTGAAAGAAGGGAGTAAAGACTGCAGGACAGTCATTATGAGAATCTGAAGTGGTTGGAGGAGTTCAGACAGAGAAGACTAGCTATGGCATATGTTTAGATCAGTCTACTCAACAGGGATTTAAAGTGTTTGGTGATTACTCAATGTCATCAGAGGGGGGAACCGATGTTGCGGAAACCACATTTTATTTGTAGGTGAACATTATAGTCACACGTGTAGAGCACACCCCCATATAAACCTTTTTTGTATTAATGTGAAGTGTTAGAATTTCGAAATGTAATAACATGAAACTTGATGTGTTTCAGCAAGTAAGTGGTAACATAGAGAATTAATGTAGAACGTGAATGAAACTAGCATAAAACATTAACTTGAAGAGCTTGGGTTGTGGTATTGACATCTATTCATGTACAAAAATAGTTATTAATCATGGAATTTTACATCTAGGTAATGTATTAATTGAATGTGCCTTATTTCCTATGCAATTTCAGAAAGCTCACATGCTATTTTCTTATGTTATCCGAATTTTGTAGGACTGAAATGCATTTCCTTGAAAACTCTTGCTTTAGAATAAATTGCTGAATTTCATGTATGCTGTGGAATGTGTTCTTTCTATCATTTTGTGTTGCAGGTGGAAGAAGCGCCTTTGTTAGATAGAATAATGTCTTTGTTTTATTAGTGAGGCAAGAGGAGAAGGAGTTACATCATAACCTTGAGTCAATAAAGGAAAGCTGGTGTGTTTCACACTGCAGAAGTCCTAGGAATCAAGGAAATCTTGCTGCAAATCAAGAACACCGTTATCCCATAGAAAACTACTGTTGAGATCGTGCTCAGACCAGATGGCGTGACTGGTAAAGACTCTTGGGAAAGACACCTGTAATAATGCAATGTTGAGAGTAGGGAAAGTGCCACATTCCTTCTCAGCCTTTGGAGAGAGAGCATCTTAGAGCAAGCTCTGTCTCTTTAGCTTTATGCTCCATGATCCATTAATGCGGAGAGAATTCTTAAGGAGACTGCACAGAATGACACCTTTTAACTTTCCTGTCTGAAAATGATTTAGGGATGTCATTTGAGTGTTAGTGTAGGGATAGATTAATGCTGTATATTCATCACCCCTCAATGCAGGTAAACTTGGACTCATGCTTTCTCATGCTTTCTGATTCTCTCCATTCTGCTTCTTGAATGAATTGTTTTGTTTATGTTGCACCGCTTAAAATGGATACATAGGTTTGGCTTCATGCTGATTTTCAATGTATTTCTACATTCTCATTTTGAGGTGTCTCTATGTCCAGTTATTTTCGGCTTTGTAATAAATTACCCTACCTTACGCAGTTGTCTGTGGTTACAATGTGTTGAGATAATTTCCTAGAAAACTGATTGGCAATACCTAATGACTTTCTTCCCCCTATGCTTACATGCTGCTAAAAAAGAAACATTGGATTGTGATTCTACAATAGGTCCAGCACTTATGCAAATGGCCCTTTCAGCATCAAAGCAATCAATCTGTAGGCAAAACGTAAAAAGTAAAAAGCATTTCTCTCTTATATAACATCTGCATATATTTGACAACAACATGCTGGCTCACATGCACAATTAGAACGTGCACCCATGCACAAAGACACACATGCCTACAGGCACCCAATTTATGTCATCCATAAACCCACACAATCACACATCTATCAATGTAGACAGTGTAATATTTATATATATGACCCTGTCCATTAGGGAGCAAGAACATCAGTAGAGACAGGTATTAATGAGAAGTCTTTAGAATGAGGTGGTGTGCATTGGGGAACACAGGTGATATGCACCAAAAGATGCGCATCTCAAGGAGCACTAGCCCATGATGTTAAGTAGTGCACTCAATGATATGTATCATGGAAACAGTGGATTGTGTGCCTTATACAGGCGCTTGTTGATGTACTTCGGGGTAGCACAGCACATGATGTATGATGTGAGTTCTGTGCCATGGGGTGTTGTTAATGTTGAATTCATGGACGTAGAGCTGTGCAACTTATGAGGCACAGGGTGATGTAGAGCAGGGCCACTGGTGAAGTATAATTGGGACGCATCACCGGTAAACAGCCCTCGTTTAATGTCTAACACCATTGGCAAACCGTGACTTTGTGAACAGGAGTATTTTGCATTCTGGATTTTTTAGCTTATACCTATAATAGCAAAGGCAAAATCACTAATTCCGGAATGGAAGTTCAGTTGGTCATTGTTAGCTGGCTGGAGGTATCCCAGATGACTTCTAGTACGTTTTCGCAATGCCAGGAGGAAACAGTTCTATTATCTTTGTGGTGCAGTTAATTTTATTCAACTGCTTTAAATTCTTCTCTGATTTTTGTCTTCACACCCTCTGAATAAGATTATCGTAAAAAAAGTATGATGTACTTTATTTACTATGTTTCTTGCCTTCAGTGTCATTGGCCATTACAAAATATAAGTAACATCGTACTTTGTATCTGCCCTTTTAATGAAAATTGTTGCAAATTGCTTATGCAGTGCTACTCCTACATTTGGGCTACATTTCTGACTTGTGCGGATTTCAAAAACAATTTCAGGATGCTCCTTTTACAGCTTCAAGGATGTATCAGATGCATAAACATGTATGCATACAGGAATGAAAGAGGTGAGCATTTTCACTTGCTACTTTTTCATCTTTATTTCCCATGACAAAAACATTTCGTATCCATAGACTAATTCGCTTCCCTCCACCCCTAATAATTTTGGGTGTGCTTTGCCCTTTACTGTCATGAGAAAGGATTTACTCCCGCCCTTATCATTGATAATACATATTTGACTATTAACAATCACGCAAATTGCATAGGGAAACAAATGTCTACCATCCAAATGGTTACTGTGAAGACGTAACATATTGTCTACAAACACTGAAGAAAATAAAATCGTATTTCTCGTTGGTTGGAAAACGCTGCGAATACGTAAAACTCCACTCCTAAAGCATGATGTGGGCAGCTCAACCAATTCCACAACCGAAACAACACTTCTCACATAAACCCATATGATTATTACCTCCGTTAGGGTTTGACATTACATTGGGGTGGCATTTCCAAAGTCAAATGTAAGAATAACTAAAGCTACAAAATGTTCTGTTATTCAGTTATGGACCCACAAAATAGAAATGTATTTATTGAAAGAGTAACAAATGTTCAGACACCCCAAATACAAAAGCAAGTACTGCGAGTGTATGGCCGATGGGTATGGTCCACATCAAACGAATCTAAGGTGTGCCCTTCTCTGTATCTCAGGTTGTCGGGTTGTCAGTTTTGTGTCTCGGTGTTTTGAATTGTTCAGATGCATTCCAGCACTTGTTTTCCTTGTCTCCTAATATCACCTTGTTCCTTTAAACATCAGGAGACCGCATTTGAGCTCTGCTATGTCAAGTTAATTACTGCGCAACCTCAGTAACGAGGAGCTGGTACCAGTCAATAAATCATAAGATGTGTGAAACGTTATGCTGTCAGTCAGAATCCCCAGCCTTAACTGAGACCAATTAGGAAGGTGAAAGCCTGCTCCTCCGCGTTATTAATGACGAGAAGCAATTTCTGTTGACTTCGTGGTTTTTCTTATGAGTTCTTAGGCACAGTTAAGCCCGCTGATTGCTCCATGTTCCGCGTGAAAATGATTAAATAGCTGGAAGACAGGAAATTGCAAATTTAACTATTTGTAATTTGTTTCTCCTATTCAATAATGAGTTTTTAAAGTATGTTTTCTGCATGCAACAATAACAAGAGAGTGGATGAGGTTAAAATTGTTTAATGGGGCACAATAATTGTAATTTCAGTTTCACACAATAAAACAGGACAGCACAGGTATGTGAAATATAATCAACAAATGTTAATTTAAAAAGTTTCTCTATAACTATATTAACCTATAGTGATACCAAAATGACCCAAATCCATGTCAGGTATACAACAAGAGTGGGCAGAGCCCGTACCGATGTTAACCATTAACTGACCTGGGGGCATATTATCAAGAACAGGCGTTAAAATTATTGCCGCTTTAGCGGCAGGAAACTGCCGCTAAAGCGGCGATAATGGGCTTGATAATATGCCACTGAGAGAGCACTAGTCTGAGAAAAAATGTATAAGTGCACCATATTTACAAGCACGTAGTTAGTTAACATATGCCTTGCACCAGAGTGTCTTATATTTAGTAGTGAAACATATAAGAGTGTTCAAGTAGGGTAACAATAATCATAACAGTGTGAGACTAATGTAGAAATGTTGGAATGAATATGAAAACCTTACGTTCTCATGTTAAAGGAATCATGTAAGAGTTAAGTGGAACTTTACAAAACCAGTTATATTGTGTAGGCCTCATGGCAATTCACAGAAAATCTAAACGTGCTGCTAAAATAATGTGAGATGGGGTTAACGTGGTTCTTCCAAAATGTATTATCGAATTTAGTTTGAAATATATGCTTTATAGATGTGTACTTTAAGAAACGTATGTTAGTTGAGAATGCTGTTTAAATCAAGTAAAATGTTTTCAGAGTGCAGGGACCCGCTTCATGTAAATCAAGTAGGCTCGAACTGATAGTGATGTCCCTTTGATCTGCCATGTGCTCGTTAGAGGAGAAGTCGAGAGGTGCCAAGTACAGAGCTTCGCATATGCTTTACGGCCTATAGATATGGTGGAGCCTGGAATTTGAGGCCCACTGTAGGATGGCCTGTATGCAGGTGCGAGGGGCCCTAATCAGTCGAAATGAATGGAGCTTTGTTCAGTGGCGCTTGGCGCAGGCCTGTAGGAGTCTTCAGGAATTTTAGGGGGTATCGGCGCACTGGAGAAGAAGCCTGGGAACCAAGGTCAACTTTAACGAGGGTCTTGAAGAGTACCATCATGGAGTTTACCGCGCAAAGATGTACCACGTGAGGGGCGTCCCAAGGGGCGTTCCTATCGGAAATGTGATTTTGTATTAGGGAAAGAGACCCGGGACAAGAGCAGAGCAGATGATTTTGGGAGCCTAAGGAAGCGGATGGGTAGGCAGATAGGCTGATCAAGAGAGACCCATTATCAGAAAAGAGACAAAGAGAAGTGCGTGATCTTCTTAGGAAGTCACCACGGCTGACACCTTTTTGGGGTAAAGATCTTGTTAAGTAGGGATGTCACTTAGTCTAGTGTAGGGACAGACTAACCTGCATTTTCTTTTCTGTAATGACTCTTAAGTTGCAACTTGTATCCATTCTGGTTACACTGATGATATTTGAACTTGTACTTATTATTCTGTTTTGTAGACTCAGACTATTCAAAGAATTTATGTTCATAGTGATACCAGTTTACCTTTTGAATCTTATCTTAAGAAGTTTGTATCTTCAGTTATCTTTGGCTTTATATTAAATCTTTAAACTTTAATCCTGGTCAGTGGTCATTTAGAGTGGTGTAAGTTCTTAATTGACTAACCTAGTAGTAGATTATCTTTTACTCAATGACAGGTACCAACGATCCAGTCGACTTGGTTTGGGATCTGGTAAGGTAACTAGTAACCAGTAATCCCGCGTTAACAGTTGGTAGCAGAGTAGGATGGTTATCTTCTTGAGGAAGGTAATCTAGAGAGGTTAGTTTACCCCAAGGCCCCTAGACATCGAGAGACGAGCAGCGGAAGAATCGTGAGCCGAAGGCGCAGACGGTGCGAGAAAAGCAGCAATATCGGAGGAGTGAGTATAACAAGGGTCATGCGTGAACAGATTGCGGTGTTTCGTGTTGTATTTGTATTGTAATGTCTTGCGGAGTTGAATGCCTGTAGTGTGAATGAGAGAAGGTTGTGAGCGCGCACAACCTGGTGAACCGGTTACCTGGTAAACGGGTGAACTGGCAAATCTTAAGTTCAGGCCAGAGCTTAAGTGGTTTTGGGTGTATCGAACATCCAGAGTAGTTGTCGACCATAGTACGGAAGTCATGAGGTACCATTGACCGCCGTGGGACCGAGATAGGGGGAGTGTAAGAGTGAGCGTATGAGTAACGGACGCTGGTCGGAAGTTACTGTGTGTAAGCAACCTATCAGAGAAGGCGATTGTCTGGACGTAAACGGAAAGACATTTCGTCAAGTTAAGGTGACAACTACAGGAAGACTGTGGGCGTACAGTCAAGAAAGGTGATCGCTTGGACGGAAGTAATCATTTTTCAGAGTATGAATGAGATGCATGCGTGACCGAGGAGACGAGCTGAAAAAGGAGGGGAACTGCTGCGAAGGGGGACGAGTGACGTCAGAAAGAGCCGCGCTGAGATAGGGTGGCGAGTGAAGAGCCGCGACGCAATAGGACGGTTGGTGTGACATCGGCAAGAGCCGCGACGCGATTGGGCGGCTGGTGCGACGTCAGTGAGAAGTCGCGATCGGATAGGTCAGTTAGCGAGAACAGCGCGGTGATTGGTAGATTGTCATTAGGAAGTAAACAAACGGGGAAAAAAGAGACATCATGAAGTGCTTTAAGTGTTTGAAAGGGATTTTTAAAAGAAAAAGAAGTGAACATTATTACGGGGAAGAGGCACCGCCAGAGGGTACACCGGCTCATTATATGGCAGCGAATGTGGGGTTGCATACGATATTATGGATTGGGGCTTGGAATAAGCTTACGGAAGGAAATGAGGAAATGCTGTTCCCGAAGTACGGGACGTTTAAGTTAGAGGTGTTACATCGGCTAAAAGCAACCATGTCCTCATTGAAACCCTCACCTAGACCAACACAGTTTGAGGCCCTTAATGCATGGATTAGGGCGGCACACGATAGAAATTTGGACAGGCGTCAACAAAGATTGACGCGATCGGTAAGAGCAGTGCGAGATTCCAAATGGGACGAGGAGGCAAAGAGATGGAGGGTACAGGCTATTGAGGTAGATAAGTTGTATCCAATGAGGGAGGTGGTAGGTGGAAGGAACCTCATGGAAGAGGATGAGGAGAGCGAGTCGGAGGACAATGTGATAAATAGATTATTGATAGACAGACCACCTCCGAGAGTTGAGGAAATTGAAGATAGAGGGCTCGCAAGGGAAGATGGGAATGCCATAGAGGGGTATATACCACTCCCTATATCGGAATGGACACCTATCAAAGGTGGGGAGACACCTCAACCTAGTACAGTACAGAGTGTAGTGGGAAGGTTTGTGGTGCAGAAAATGCCAACCACCGAAAGGGTTGAGTCTTTTGGATTGCCAGATGCTCTTCAAGTGCCTGTTACCATAGGACCTATAGTATCAATCTATAACCCTGAGAGAGATAGAGAGGAAGAACAGAGGCAATTGGATAGAGAAAGGATCGAGATGGAAAGGAGGAATAACGTGACAAATGCATGGAAGCAATTGCCAGGTTCGGTAACGTGGAACACCCCATTAGATACAACTGTAGGTCCCAACACAGGACAAGGAGGTCAGAGAGGACCGATGGACCTGAGGGGACCGCGGCCGAAATCTTATACAGAATTAAGAGCAGATTTGAGAGAATGGGAGGGGTCCACGGTAACTCCGAGTAATAGGTCAAGAACAGAACTCGAGTGGGAAAACCGAGGTAACGGGACTGTATCTCATTGCGGGGCTAGCGAAAGCAGTCAGGGCCGAGAAGGTCAAAGTCAGGAGAATAGAGGAGTTACATGTCCTATGAATGAGAGGGGACAGCAAGAGCAGAATGGTAGGAGTATGGAGTGTGAGGAGAGGTCTCGCCTCATGCAACCTGAGGGAGATCGAAGAACACAAGAATACAGGGAGAGGTTTAGGTGCACTCATCACGCACCTGGGGAAAGTGTACAGCACTGGCAAAGAGGGAACAGTGAAAGATCACGTCATACATCAAGTGATCAAAGGTCACAGATGCAAGAGGAAGAGAGAGGGAGTAACGGAATATCTTACCATGCATCCCGTGAAACTAGACAGGATGGGGAACGTGGGGCTATGAGGCGTGAAGGAGTGTTTCACCATCCACCCCGAGAAGACGGAAAGGCATGGGACCTAGAGAGATGGGAGCAGGGGAGGACTCCCTATAACTCACCAGTGCCTAGGCGCAGGACTAGGAGCTGGGAGGGGAGGGATGTGGAAGGAGCATCTGGAGCCGACGTACTAAAGGCTGCAATAAAGGTTAAAAGGCTTGATGTCTCCAGTCTAAAATCCGATCTGGACGAGATTATAGAAGGGACAGTGCCTTTAGAAAGGATTGATTTGTACGAACAAGATGAGCTGCTGTTCTTAGCGAAGGATACTACTAGGAAAGCTAGAGCGATTCATGAGAAACTGACTAATTTGTCGGGCAGGTATGCTGTAGATTTATCTAGGACAAGGGCATTGCAGAGTAACCACAGATTGCAGTACTCAGACCAAGATCTAGATGAGAAGAGAACTACTGGATTAAAAACACACATAAGAGAGTTGGTATCAGGAATAAGAGTGTGGAGAGAACTGGACAAATGGGAGGAAAGGTGGTCGAAAAAGGGCACAGTTAGACGAAGTACAAATGTGATGACCCCCGAGGGAAGGGTAATGCAGATGGAGGCATTCCCTTTGCGAGAGATATCAAATGGGAACTATGTACATGTACCATGGAGTAGAGGAGATTTGGCTGCATTTACCAACTCATTTCCGAAACTGAGGGAAAACCCAGTAGAGTGGTATAAGCAGGTAGAAAGGTTTGTAAAGATCTCCAAAGTATTGTGGATTGATTTGAACACCTTGTTCGACATTGTGGTTCCAGGGGATTTGTGGGTAACGTGCAAGATCAGTGTCCAGTGGCCAAATGCAGAGCCTGAGAGGAATGCTAGAACTAATGGACCATCGGACAGTGTCATGGAGAAGTACGAAAGGGTAATAGCCTGGTTAAAGGATAAAGTGCCTCCACAAGATATAGATTGGGTAAAAATAGACCGAACAAGGCAGGAACCCAAGGAAACAGTTCACGAGTTTTATGAGAGATTACTGAAAATATTCAAACAATATAGTGGACTCGATGTAATGGATCCCAAAGATATAGGACAGTTTGTGTCAAAGTTCGTTTTGGGTCTGAGACCAGATATTTGTTTGATGATTCAACAACATTTAATCTGTTGGCAGAACAAACCACTAGATGAGATCTTGCGATACGCGAGATACTGCAGTGACGAAATAGATTCTAAAGCAAAGAATCTAAAGGAGAAGTTGATGGTAGTGCAGATGCAGTCAGCAGGGAAGGGTGGACAGCAGAAACAGGGGATGGGACGAAAACCAAACGGTCAGAACAAAGATAATGAAGAAAGGCAGAGACCCAGGGTAGACTTTGCCACTTTAAAGAAAACGACAAAGTGCCATTTGTGTCACCAGGTGGGGCATTGGCGACGCGAGTGTCCCTTTAACCCTGAAAATGGAGAGCTAGAAGTCGAAGAGCAGGTTCAAGAGGTTCCGGCTCCAAAGGGGACAGTTACGGGAAGCAAGGGGGCCAAAGGGGGGACTTCGGCCCCACGAGCCCAGTTCCCACAGCCACCGAAAATATCGACAGGGGGAAAGGTCTTCAAACAAATGCCTCTCTTTATCGAGGAAGAAAAGTGTTATTACATTGATCCCTTGACAGGACAACGTGTGAGTAGTGAAGAGGACTGCACTCTCGGGGCAGTCCTAGAGGTGGATCAAAGGGGGCCATTTGTTGAGGCGGAAGTGGCAGGATGCCCTACAACGTTCTTAGTGGATACTGGAGCTACTCGATCCACTCTGAGATCAGCGGTGGTTCCAGGCTTGCCGATGTCGGGGGAAACAATTCAGGTGGTAGGAGTCGCAAACAAAAGGCTGACTAGTCCATTGACAGAACCAGTGTCTGTGAAGATAGGAAACCATATGAACGAACATCAGTTTGTGGTTTGTGATTCGAGTCCTGTATGTCTGTTAGGAAGGGATTTGCTGTGCAAATTGAACTGCACCATATACTGCACTCCGCAGGGAGTGGAGGTACAGACTACAGACGACGATGCTACTTTCAAGGTAGCCAATTCAACCTCCTGTGTAGAGCTATATCCTACTCTGACAGTAGAGGATCTTCCCCAAGACTTACGAGATACAGTAGCATCAGAGGTATGGGACTTCACAGGAGAAGAAATAGGATTGATTAAAGGGGTAGAACCAGTAAAAATAATGGTAAAGCCAAATGCCGAGTTTCCAAGAACGCCTCAATACAAATTGTCCCAGGAAACGATTGCAGGAATAAAACCTGTGATCGAGTCAATGATTCAACAGGGAATACTGAAAGAAATCGTGGGTAGTCCCTGTAACTCCCCGATTATGGGTTTGCAGAAACCTAGTGGGAAGTTCAGGATAGTTCAGGATTTACGAAAAATTAACAATATAGTCGTTTCATGTTGTCCCGTGGTACCGAATCCATCAGTGATACTGTTTCAAATACCATGTCAAGCAGAATGGTTCACAGTGATAGATCTTTGCCAGGCTTTCTTTTCAATCCCATTGGATGAAGAGAGCAGGTATCTTTTCGCTTTTAAAATGGAAGATCGCGTTTTAACATGGTGTCGAATCCCACAAGGATTCACAGACAGCCCATCTATCTTCAACCAGTTGTTGAAGAAGAATCTCGAAAATCTAGCACTGCCGCAGAATTCGGTTCTGGTCCAGTACATAGATGACCTACTTGTTGCGTCAGAGACTGAGGAAGCTTGTAAAGTAGATTCCATTGCCTTATTGAACCATTTAGCTGAAAATGGACATAAGGTATCTCCGAGCAAGTTGCAGTACTGTCTGACGGAAGTACAGTATTTGGGGCACCGGTTAGAAAAGGGAAAATGCAAGGTGTCCCCAGAAAGGATTGAGGCGATAATGAAGATGAATGCGCCTACGACACAGAGGGAAGTTCGGATGTTTCTAGGAATGGTTGGTTATTGTCGACAGTGGATAGTTCACTTTTCACTGAAAGCAAAACCCTTACAGAAACTGACGCACAAAGAGGTGAGTGATCCGGTACCATGGGATGACGAATGCCTAGTGGCGTTCTTGCAGCTGAGAGACGACTTGTGTCGTGCTCCGGCTCTGGGGATGCCAGATTACGAGAAATCATTTTCACTTTATTGCTGTGAGAGGGAGGGTTGTGCTTTGTCAGTCTTGGCACAGACCCACGGAAATGCCCGTAGACCAGTTGCATATTTTTCGGCTACATTAGATCCAGTAGCCGCAGCGTTGCCCGGATGTCTCAAATCCGTTGCTGCAACGGGTGTCAGCATTGAAAGGAGCGAGAGTATTGTGATGGGACATCCGTTAGTGGTGTATGTACCGCATTCTGTAGAATTGTTAATGACCAGGACGAAGACGCAGCATCTGACCAATAGCAGGCTCACGCGCTACGAGCAAGTTATTCTTGCCGCGGAGAACGTGACCCTCAGGAGATGCTCTGTCTTGAATCCTGCTACTTTGATGCCATTACCTACTGTAATAGAAGGCGAAGGATGTGAAGACCACGATTGCCTTGATGTGACTGAACTATGCACGAAACCCAGACCAGATATTGTGGATGAGCCGTTGTCTGACCCTGATGAGATTTACTTTGTCGATGGCTCATGTTTAAGAGACGATACTGGTCGGTTGAGAGCAGCTTATGCTGTTTGTACCATTACTGGAGTTGTGGAAGCCGCTTGCCTGGAAGGAGTACATTCCGCACAGGCAGCAGAGATTATTGCCCTAACCCGTGCCTGTGTAGCAGGAAACGGAAAGAGAGTCACCATATACACTGACAGCCAATACGGTTTCGGTGTGGTTCACGATTTCGGGCAGTTGTGGTCTCAGAGAGGTTACATGACCTCCTCTCGTTCGCCCATTCGAAATGGAGAATTTGTGCGATTGTTGTTAGAAGCATTGCAAGGTCCAGTTGCCATAGCAATAGTAAAATGTGTAGCTCATACTAAGAATGCAGATTTTGTATCACAAGGCAACAGGTACGCTGATGAGGTCGCACGCTATTGTGCGGAACAAAATTATTCTTTCTCAAAAGTGGAAATTGATGGTGCTGAAGAAAAGACAGAATTAAGCATGATGTTAGAGACTGTAGACACTTGGGAGGATTTAAGAGTGATGCAGGAGAACGCACCTGAAGCAGAGAAAAAGGCATGGGAAATAGCAGGTTGTGTGCGAAGTGAAATGGATTTTTGGATTTCAGCAGATGGGAGGGCTGTGTTACCTGAGGAACTAGCGAATCCCATGGCAAGGCAAATACATGGTCCTGTACACCTAGGAAGAGACGCTATGATGAGAGTGTTTAGGCAGACTTGGTATTGCCCAAAATTCAGAATAGCAGCAGAATCAGTATGCAAGCGATGTGTTACCTGCCAACAACTGAACATAGGCAAAAGGACACCAGTCACACTGAGTCACATTGGGAGGTCGGGGGGGCCTTTCAATAGAATGCAATTAGACTTTATTGAAATGCCAAGAGTTAACCGCCTTAGGTATGTGCTGGTGGTTGTATGTATATTTTCCAGATGGGTTGAAGCGTACCCTACACGTAGGTGCGATACACTCACAGTAGCTAAATTGTTGCTCAGGGAGCTGATACCGCGCTTCGGGGTGCCTGCCTCTCTGGAATCGGACAGAGGAAAACATTTTAACAGCGAAATAGTGAAGATGTTGTGCTCCACATTAAAGATCGATCAAAAACTGCATTGTAGTTATCGACCAGAAGCCTCAGGAATTGTGGAACAAGTGAACGGCACTCTGAAGAATAGATTGGCTAAAGTAGTGGCATCCACATCTTTGAGTTGGCCAGATGCTCTTCCTTTAGTGCTCATGAGCATGCGCAGCACACCTGACAGGAGGACAGGTCTCTCTCCACACGAGATTCTGATGGGGAGGGCCATGAGACTTCCCACAGTTCCAACTGCTGCCCTATTGAATATTACAGATGATCTGATCTTGGATTATTGTAAGGGACTGTCTGACGCCATCCATTCTGTGTCCCTTCAGGTGCAGGCGGCTGAAGTTCCAGCATCAAGGAATCAGTGTCATGATCTGAACCCAGGAGATTGGGTGTTGGTCAAGAAGCACGTCCGGAAGAACTGCCTGGATGTACGCTGGCATGGGCCCTTTCAGGTAATCCTGATCACGAGCACCGCGGTGAAGTGCGGAGGGCTGCCAAATTGGATCCATGCATCCCATACTCGAAGAGTTCCAGCACCTCTAGAAGAAACAGCTCCTATCCCAGACGAAATTTCAGTCGTGGAAGAAGAGTCACAAGAGGGGATCGGATCAGCTGAGGGGGTGTCGGAAGAAGTTGGGAACGCATCGGATCCAGAAGAGGAGAGAAGACAGGACGGCAGTGAGACTGAAGACGCAACTGAAGGGGAGAGCTGTAGTGAATACGACTCAGACACAGATCAGTACCAGAGCGACCAAGAATCGAGTGGGAGGACGAGAAATAGGAGAACAAGGTTTGGAGCTACCACTTGGCCGGAAAGAAGAAGGAGGCTAAGTTTAAGGTCGGCTCAGGAAGAAACGCTTGCTCCTATATCCGAAGACTCGGATCCAGAAGAAGATACCCAGGATCAAGCCGAGGAAGGTCTTACAAGATCAAGGAGGGTGCGAGTGCCTAGCAGAAGGTACTCTACTCCCGATTGGACCTACCTCGTTGCAGATGTCCGTGGGACACCGAACCGGGAGGATCAGGGAAGTGAGCCTGATCAGAACTGATCCGATCATCACAGTGCAAATAAGATTCCTGCTACCAGGAGCGGAGACCGAAAGGCTGCTGACACTCAACATCGTCTATCCTCCTCTCCTGAGCGGAATAAGAAAATTGATTTTAGAGACTGTTGATTTTCCGGTTTGCTGTTCACGATATCCAGTGTTGGAGGGAACTCTTCTTCGACTGGAAATGCTTGAGCGAGTAGTGGAAGTTCTTGGAACACTCATTGTCTTGGATTAATACCTTGTTGTAAATATCTTCAAAGGGGCGCAGAACCGGGAATGTGAAGAAGGTGATCCTGGTCAGGACGGACCCCTTTGTAACTGTGGATGTAGAATTGATAGTACCAGGAGTGGAGATTGAAAAGACTTTAACTCTTCATTTTGTTCGTCCCCTGGTCCAGAGTGAAATAAGGAGAATAATCCTAGAGACAGTTGAATTCCCATGTTGCTGCAAGGAATGCCCAATACTTGAGGGAATGTTTTTTCGTATGGACATTTATGAAGACGTAGTGTCACTCCTTGCAACATTCATAGATTCTGATTGATAAAAGACTTTTTGAAAAGGACTTTGTAAAATATTGCTGCAAGATAACCTAGCGCCGAGTGGAAGAAGAAAATGATAGGGTCTCCCTTTTAGAGGATGGAGAAGGGCTAGTGTTGTCTATTTCCTACAGGACTTTTAAACTGTTTTGCGGAGCAAATTGTCAGCTTCTAAGTGTTCAAAAGAGAGACATTGTTTGAAAGAAAGTTTTGTTCGGAGAGAAGGAGAAGTTGATGCTGGAAGAACATCTAAAACTACACTGTTAGAGATCATGGAGGCTGGCAACCCGAACCGCAGGGCGAAATGTATAGTTGGCACACTTTTAGGGGTGGTGATTTCACTTATAGTTTTAGTGGTTACTGTTTCATATATAGTGGGACACGAGAGAGATGCAACTGCAGTTAAGGAAATCAAGGGAGTGTCAACACAGAGGACAATCACTGTTAATAGTAGGGGAAACATCAATGATAAAGACAAAGCGTTGTTAGATGCGGAAATAAAAAGGCTACACACAGACGAATCACAGGGAAACTTCAGGTCAAATGCTTATGCAAAATTGCTTTACGAATACATTGATGTCATGGAGGCGAAGAATTGCTACGTTTGTATGCAATTACCAGCTTCGGTGGAGGAGGGTATCAGATACCATCATCTTCCATTGACATATGGAATTACATGTAGTTTATTGTTAAGCATATTCTATGGACGAGAGGGGTTCGAGTATTATTTCTCGAACTTTGACTCGACATTGCCAGAGGTCCCAAATTACAAGCATCTGAACAAGTGGGACTATTACAAGAGCGAAGACAGACTACACAAATGGTTCATTCCATGGAGAACGTTAGATACTTCACATGCCCGAAGAAATAATCTGACTTGTCAAGTGTCAGAAATTGAGAAAAAGTTTATAGGGCAGGTAGATACTAGATACAGGAGGCAGAAGATTCTAAAGGCTTCAGGGCAATGGGAAACAGATTGTACCAAGGAAGAAAGGATACACCAAAGAAAGGGTAGCTTTGGTCCAATTGCTTTAGACAAGGAGAAATGGGGGAAACTGTGCATACACAGGAGTTACTCCTATTATGAGAATCTGTATGTAGGTCAAGTCAATTGTGAACATGCTTTTCAATTGGAGTACTACTCCAAAGATTTTCTGAAAGAGATGCAAGCAATTCCAAATGTATATTTTGTATGTGGAAGAAATGCCTATGTGAAGCTACCAGATAATTGGTACGGATCATGCTATCTGGCAATTGTCTTCCCCAAAATATATCATGTTGAGAATTTAGAAACGACAAAGAAAGGAACACCAACTAGAGGGAAAAGAGGGCTAGGTGCAGCCGAAGTACTTGGGGATGTATTTGGTGCTGCATTCCCTATCTTGGGAGTGATACTGAATGACATCAAAATTAGAAGATTGGCTACAGTCGTAGATAGGTTATCTGCCAGTACTGCTAGATCATTAATGCTGGTGGAGGGTGAGATGCAATCGATAAGGGCAATGGTTCTTCAGAACCGACTTGCTTTAGATGTTCTGTTAGCCAAAGAGGGCGGAGTCTGTAAGGCTTTGAAGGTCCAGGAATGCTGCACTTACATTCCCGACAATTCAAAACCTCTAGAAAAGTACATACGAAACATCACTGCAATTCACCACGAAATTGAGGATCTGACAAAGATAAACGTGTGGGAAAAAGTAGGTCATGGAATGGGTAAAGTTGGAGGTTGGTTTGCCAACCTAGGAAAGGGTATCGTTTGGTACATACTGAAACCCATCATCATAATTGTGATTTGTGTAATCACTTTGTGGGGATTGGTGCGTTTGTATCAGTGGTATAGAGCAAACAGATTGCAGAGATCTATGAGAGAACAGGAGAAAAGGTTGACAGCGATGCAAGATACACAATATAAGAATCTGAAGGCATTGGAGACAATGAAAAGAAGTGGTACTGCCACGACCTCACTTTGAAGAGTCCTACATTTTTGTGATGGTGTTTTGATGGTGATGACCCCTGAAGGTCATCAAAGGGGGGACTGAGAGAGCACTAGTCTGAGAAAAAATGTATAAGTGCACCATATTTACAAGCACGTAGTTAGTTAACATATGCCTTGCACCAGAGTGTCTTATATTTAGTAGTGAAACGTATAAGAGTGTTCAAGTAGGGTAACAATAATCATAACAGTGTGAGACTAATGTAGAAATGTTGGAATGAATATGAAAACCTCACGTTCTCATGTTAAAGGAATCATGTAAGAGTTAAGTGGAACTTTACAAAACCAGTTATATTGTGTAGGCCTCATGGCAATTCACAGAAAATCTAAACGTGCTGCTAAAATAATGTGAGATGGGGTTAACGTGGTTCTTCCAAAATGTATTATCGAATTTAGTTTGAAATATATGCTTTATAGATGTGTACTTTAAGAAACGTATGTTAGTTGAGAATGCTGTTTAAATCAAGTAAAATGTTTTCAGAGTGCAGGGACCCGCTTCATGTAAATCAAGTAGGCTCGAACTGATAGTGATGTCCCTTTGATCTGCCATGTGCTCGTTAGAGGAGAAGTCGAGAGGTGCCAAGTACAGAGCTTCGCATATGCTTTACGGCCTATAGATATGGTGGAGCCTGGAATTTGAGGCCCACTGTAGGATGGCCTGTATGCAGGTGCGAGGGGCCCTAATCAGTCGAAATGAATGGAGCTTTGTTCAGTGGCGCTTGGCGCAGGCCTGTAGGAGTCTTCAGGAATTTTAGGGGGTATCGGCGCACTGGAGAAGAAGCCTGGGAACCAAGGTCAACTTTAACGAGGGTCTTGAAGAGTACCATCATGGAGTTTACCGCGCAAAGATGTACCACGTGAGGGGCGTCCCAAGGGGCGTTCCTATCGGAAATGTGATTTTGTATTAGGGAAAGAGACCCGGGACAAGAGCAGAGCAGATGATTTTGGGAGCCTAAGGAAGCGGATGGGTAGGCAGATAGGCTGATCAAGAGAGACCCATTATCAGAAAAGAGACAAAGAGAAGTGCGTGATCTTCTTAGGAAGTCACCACGGCTGACACCTTTTTGGGGTAAAGATCTTGTTAAGTAGGGATGTCACTTAGTCTAGTGTAGGGACAGACTAACCTGAATTTTCTTTTCTGTAATGACTCTTAAGTTGCAACTTGTATCCATTCTGGTTACACTGATGATATTTGAACTTGTACTTATTATTCTGTTTTGTAGACTCAGACTATTCAAAGAATTTATGTTCATAGTGATACCAGTTTACCTTTTGAATCTTATCTTAAGAAGTTTGTATCTTCAGTTATCTTTGGCTTTATATTAAATCTTTAAACTTTAATCCTGGTCAGTGGTCATTTAGAGTGGTGTAAGTTCTTACTTGACTAACCTAGTAGTAGATTATCTTTTACTCAATGACAGGTACCAACGATCCAGTCGACTTGGTTTGGGATCTGGTAAGGTAACTAGTAACCAGTAATCCCGCGTTAACACCCTTGTGAATTCCCATAGCAGCCCAGGATAACACCAGAAACTTGGCTGCTATGGGAATTCTCAAGGACATATTATCAAGCCCATTATCGCCTCTTTAGCGTCAGTTTCCTGCTGATAAAGCGGCGATCATTTTATCGCCTGTTCTTGATAATATGGCTCCTGGTCCGCAAATGCAGTCGACAGCTTGTGGCTGTCATTCTCTGGGTGTTCTGGACTAAAGTCTGATGGAGGTGAGATCATGTGAACCATCATCAGCTTTGTGCCTCGTCACTTCACAGGCTTTCACATCAAACTCACGCATAGACCTTAAACACGTCATCAGGAAAACATACACGCACACAGAGATGCAGGCACTCGCAAAATGAAGAAAACACAGAAATACACATGCATTCCCCAGCACACAGACAAACACACACTCAGGCTGCTAAACACAAAAAACGTACCTGGGGCAGGCCCACCATTTAGATTCCCCTGTCCGTCTACAGCATACCAGAGGCAGACCCAGAAGCTTCCACCCAATCAGAAATCAGAATATGGTCGAACGTACCGAGGAAGACCTTCTTTCTCTATTCCAGTTTCTGATAGGACATGACGGTGAGTGACTGGCAAGCCTTGAAGCTCTAGTACCTGACATGCACTACCTTAGGCCAGTACAGCACACCATATCTGATTTGTGTTAGATTTGGGGGTCTCTAGTTGGCAGAGGTAGGTACCTTTGAACAAGTAGGGACCCATGCATCCAGTCATTGTAAGGGGGTACACTCCAAAATAACCCCTGCTCACCCCCTTGGTAGCTTGGCACGAGCAGACAGGCTTATCTCAGAGGCAGTGTGTAAAGCATTTGTAAACACACACATTAACCCAATGACAACACTACAGATGGACACCACACAAGTTATGGTATAAAAAAAGTGTTTTATATAGACTGAACACAAGACCACAAACGACAAAGATCCACAATACTGTACTACAAAAAAATGGTAGAAATAGCTTGGTTCTCTTAACATGTAAACACTTTGAGTTCAATGTACGTTTGGATGCGTAACGCTATACAACGAAAGCGTTGCAGGGAAGGTAATGCGTTGTTTCCTTACACGCAAGAACGGTGATGTGTCAGGTCCCTACTGATGCATAGGGGATGCTTCGGTTCTTCTCGGCATGGGGAGGTGATGGGTCGGTTTCTTACTGCCCTTCCATGGCGATGCGACCAGCAGTGCTGCGATGCGATGGACATCCGGTGCAATGAACAACATGGCATCTTCTTGATGCGACACGATACTTGCACGCTTGATGGCCGTGCGGCAACTCAACGATTCTTCTGAGCCACAACAAGCCCTGTGACACGCTTCCCAGTGATGGGGCGGTGTCTGATGCGAAGTCAATCATCTTCTCCGGAGATGTGAGGCACTTCGGCGATGCGAGAGCTGCAGTGGCGACACACTTCTTCAGTGATGCGACAACAGCGGCTGCAGCGGCGACACCCTTCTTCTTTGTGAGTCGTGCTTCCAGCTCCTTACGACACCCAGTCCCTCAGAAAGACCAACACAACTGCAGGCACTTCCAAAGAACTCTTGGGGAGCTGGTGGGTGAAGTCTGTTGTCCCTGAGACTTCAGCAGGAGGCAAGCTCTATCTCAAGCCCTTGGAGATCCTTCACAATTTGAATGAAAGTAGCACAAAGTACTTTCTCCTTTCTTTGGCAGTCAGCAACCACTGCATGCCAATCCCCCAGACAGCCCTCAGCTTAGGGATAGTCTCTTCCTTGGTTCCTCTGGTTCCTCTCCTCAGCAAAGGTTTCTTCTTGTTTCCCAAAAGTGATCTAAAGTTCTGGGTTTTGGTTCCCCTTTTTATACTAATTTTCCCTCTGTTCTCTGAAGGCAGGGAGGCCTTTGCCTAGTCCAAACCAGTTCTGGTCAGTCCTGGAGCACTTTGTTGACAAGACTCCTTCTTTCCATTCATAGTGCAGGCCAGGGACATCAGACGCACCACAGGAGGTGGAGCTAGCATTTTGGAGGGAAGGCACAGCCCTATTCAGTTCCCAGGTGCAACTCCTCCCTCCCATCAGCATGCAGATCGCTCTATTCAGCCCTGTGCTGACTCACCCTGTCTCCTGGAATCCCCCAGTCCCTGTCACTCAAACTCCAGACAAGGAATACACAACCTAGCAGAGGCCGGCTTGGATGGTTAGACAAGAAAATACCTACTTTCTAAAAGTGGTATTTTCAAACACAGAATGTTAAAACCAACTTCGCTAAAAGATGTATTTTATCATTCTGAGTTCAGGCATACTAAACTCGAATTTCTACCTAGTTCCCTGAGTCAGTTAGGATTATAAGATGTTATAATCAAACTGCCCATTCTGGCATATGGGGAACAGGGAGTCGTGCAATAGTGAAAAACAAAAACGGCTGTATTTCACTATTAGGACATGACACACACACCAGGGCATGTCCTACCTTTTACCTACAATGCAACCTGCCCTTGGGCCTACCATAGTGGTTACTAATATGCAGAAAAGGGAAGGTTTAGGGACTGGCAAGTGGGTGCACTTGCCCAGTCAACATGGCATTACCCGACTGCGCACAGGCTCTGCAATGGTAGATCTGAGACACACTTTTACAGCTGCTTCTGTGGGTGGCACAACCAGTGCTGCAAGCCCACCAGCAGCATTTGGTTTACAAGCCCTGGGCACACTCAGTTACCCACACATTCGGGCGGGCACACTCTGGACATCATCTGTGCCAACTTCCCCATATTAGTGATGAAACTGCAGCCGATGGCCTGGTCAGACCACTTTCCATATTTTTTTCATGGGGTTTGGATAACTCTCCTCGGCAGGTCAACTGCCGTCGTTCCCCCATCTCCAGGAAAGTGGATCCAGGCCAGCTAAGCGCTGCGCTTGCCTCTTTCCGGACCTCTTTTTTGGGTGGTTTGGAGGAGAATGTTACTCAATTTGCCGATTGGATTGCTGGCGCTGTCGCCAATGGGTCGGGGCAGTGTCAGCCAAGGCTGCGGCGTGAATCCCCTTTTAAGCCATGGTATACTCCCGTGCTGAAGACTTTGAAGCATGCCTGTAAGGTTGCGTAGAGGGCTTGGCGTTTTGGCGGCTACCTCCACTCTGATAAAAACATCCTCAGGTCCAAACAAAAACTTTATTATGTGGCGATAGGAGAGGCCAAAGGACAGTGTTATGCCGCTCGTATTGAGCGGGCTAATAACAATTCTAAAGAAATCTTCGCAATTGTGCAGAGCTTCCTGTCCCCCAGTGCCCAGGTCGCGGCTGCTCCTGCCACGGAGTCCTGGTGTAATACCCTGGCGTCATTTTTCAGGGATAAAATAATCAGTATCCAGGAGACTTTTCTGTCCTCTCCCAGAAACAGTGACCCTGTGTTGTCGCTGCATTTGCCCAGAGCTGAACCGGTTTCCCTTTTCTCAGAATTTAGTCCCATTGACCTCGCTAGTTCTCTTAGAATCCTTAAAGCCCTCAAGTCCGGCTCTCCCAAAGACCCCTGTGTGGCCCGACTACTATACGATGTGGCAGATACCATTAATTCGGAGGTGAACTTTATGGTCAACAAATCATTGCAGGATGCTTGTGTGCCAAAAGCTTGGAAACATGCCTTGATCCTTCCTTTACATAAAAAACCGTCTCTCGATCCATTGCTCCCAGAAAACTATCGTCCTATCTCGCTTCTGCCAAATTTGGCTAAAGTTTGTGAGAAAGCGGTCACATTCCAACTTACCAACTTTGTTGAGGGGGCTGGTCTGCTTCATCCGGCGCAGTCTGGCTTCCGTGCCTCCTATAGCACGTAATCCGCTTTGCTAGAGGTCACAGAATCGATTCGGGAGTGTCTGGATGCCGGCGGGAAAGCAGCATTGGTAATGCTTGATCTTTCGGCGGCGTTCGACATGGTGCCTCACACAATGCTCCTGGATCACTTATCTGAAATAGGAATCTCTGGGTCGGTTTTGAAATGGATCAATTCTTTTTTGGAAGGAAGGCTGCAGCAGGTATGGCTCCCTCCGTGTGCCTCTGTGCCCATGAGGGTATCCTCTGGGGTTCCGCAGGGGTCATCGCTTAGCCCGCTGTTATTTAACATCTACGTGACTCCGCTGATTTTTTGGGCGGAGTCACTGGGGGCTAAGGTGATGGCCTACGCCGACGACACCCAGCTGCTGTTTACCTGGATTAAGGAGGATGACTCGGTTACGAGACCCCATCAGTGCTTGTCATCGGTCTTTCATTGGCTGGCCAATGCGCAGCTATAATGTAATGAGGGAAAGTCCGAAGTACTGCTGTTCGGCTCTTTTGCTCCGGATTTCAGAGAGAGACTCTGGCCTCCAGGTTTTCCTTGCCCGTCTGAGAATAACGGTGCCGCCAAAAACCTTGGCATTTGGTTTGATAAGAATCTGAATTTTGGGTCACATGTAAGAAAACTGGCTGGCACCTGTTTTGTTGTACTGAAATGTTTAAGAAAGTTTCTTCCCTTCTTGTCGAACACGGCCAGAGAGACGGTTGTTCGGGCACTGATTCTTTCTCGCGTGGATTACACCAACGCCCTCCTAGTCGGCAGCCCAGGTTTCCTTGTGAAGAAACTTCAAGTGGATCAAAAACTCGGCGGCCAGACTTCTAGGGGGGCTGTCTTCCAGGCACAGTGTGCGGGCACTTTTACGGTCACTACACTGGCTTCCTGTCGAAATTCGCCTTAAATTTAAAATGCTTTCAATTGTGCAACGGGCCCTTTACGGTCTCGGCCCCATCTATTTGCAGAAGAGACTTGCTTTTTACACACCAGGGAGACAGTTGCGTTCGTCTTCACAGCTGTTGATGCAGACCCCGAAGTTTAAGCGTCAGCGACTAGGGGAAAACTCCTTTGTGCGCAAAGCTTGTTTGGCCTGGAATGCGTTGCCCTTGGCTTTGAGGGCCACCCAGGATCCTCTTCTATTTAGGAAAGCCTTAAAAACCCTACTGTTTTAATTGGAAATTGTGCATTTTCTGCCTTTCTGTTGTAAGCGCCGGGACACTTCCAAATAGCTGTGCGCTGTACAAATTAAAATAACATAACATAACATAACATAACTCAGTGCACTGTACTAGGGTCTGACAAGTAAACCAAACCAACCAATCATGGAATCACTAATCCATACATCAATGTACCATAGTGTACAGGACAGCTGATATTTTGTATGTCCACCTCTTCCTGGTCCAAACAAGAAAACAGCCGACACGTGTTTCGTCACGTCATGTGACTTCCTCAAGGCTTCTGAATATTAGTAGGGCGGAGTTATATATCTGTGTCTTTGTTCTTCTCAATGATTGCCAAAGTTTCAGAATTAATCTCACGAATGATTTTATCCAAGTGTTTATGTTGCTCCTATTTATTGCAGTTCATAAGTCCAACCGTACTTTAACGCGTTTGTTGATCCCAAAGGAAAAAATCTCCCAAGAGGCACCAATTTGAAATGAAATGATGTTGACCACTTATACTTTTTCACTCCCTAAAATGTATGGTCTAATCTGATTTTACTGTTAATCGAGGTGCGCCCCAAAAACATTACTGCCAGTGGAAGTATATATCAATTTACCATAGGGAGCACTTGCACTGTGGTACTGAATAGCAATGGCACAGTGCCCAAATCATGCATAACTAGCAAAAACACATGAGGCAACTGCAAACAATGGAAGGGAGACCAACGGCAACATTGCCAGGTCTAACATATTGTGTCAGTGTTAGGCCAGGCTGTAACACCCCTGCCTGACACATGCTCCATACAGATAGTGGAGGCATTTTCTGCTGGCAAGCTAATATTACAGCTTTTACATTTAAAAAATGATCCATGAGATTGTTTATATTCATTTAAAATCTTTAACATGCCGAGCAATAGTGGCAGAGTGAGACAGTGGATTGACAATCTTGGGCCACCTATGGGCATCTCCGAATACATACATGACTGGAACTTTTAGGGAGCATCTTTTTATTCAACCCTAATCGGCACATCTTTGCAAAAATGTTTGCTTAAGGTAGAAGCATAGATGACTATATGCACTTGGACCGTAGAAATTAAATTTCCAGTATGCTTTGAGGGCAAATTATGAAATATACTTGTATCTTTCTCTAAATTTGTAATTTTACTGTTCAATAACACCCTTGTCATAACTCATATGCACTGCACAGTATTATTTTTTCTTTCTGTCTTATATAGCACCTTATGTGCATGCTTTTTGCTGTTATAAATAAATGTGGTTTTGACTAAGATCCCTCTTTGGGGCCCATTGGGGAAAGGGAGGGAGGGAAGAAAAGCACCGACCCGAGACTCAATGTAGGTGTGACAAAGGCCGCTTTATTGGAAGCAGGTGCATCCTACACAATAACATCCTCGGCCTGCGCCGCACAATCTAAACCTCATAAATATGTAATTTCCTGACTCACCCCCACCCCCTCCCCTAACTGATTCCCACAATCCAAAAACAGTAACAATTAGCATAACGTCAATTTGCCTCTCCACCTGGCAAAATACTTTATTGTGCTTGACCTACCCCCCGATAATCCAAACAGATTTTTTACTCTTCCCCCATATATTAGGAAGAACCGCCCCTACATGCAGAATGCACCCCACACCTGCTCCAGCGACATGCGAAAACCCCCCACCCAATCACAAAAAAAACCCTTTTGCACCAGCCTCCAACAAAACAACGCCCAAAATCCCCCCCGGCACCCCAAAAATCCCCCCGAAAAGCAACTTCCCCGAAAAAGGGGAAATACCTGCCCCTTTTGGGGCCCCCCCTATAACATGACCCAGGGAGGGAGGGAGGGAAAAATGTGTCCACCCGACAACCCCCCGCCCGGCGGCCGAGACACCACACTTAAAATGGTGTCTCTGCCGCGTGGCCGGCCGGATAGCACACCCCCAGCCCAAAAGGAGCCCAACCAAGCCCCGCCCCCCAGCCCAAAAACTACTAAAAAACACCCAAACCCGTCCCCGGGCGGCGCCAGCTCCACCCCCCCTTTCCCCGGCCCCAAATTCCCCCAGGCGGGGCAGGCCTCCCTTTGGTCGGCCGCCCCCCCAGTGCCCCCATTGGGGCCCATTGGGGAAAGGGAGGGGGGGAAGAAAAGCACCGACCCGAGACTCAATGTAGGTGTGACAAAGGCCGCTTTATTGGAAGCAGGTGCATCCTACACAATAACATCCTCGGCCTGCGCCGCACAATCTAAACCTCATAAATATGTAATTTCCTGACTCACCCCCACCCCCTCCCCTAACTGATTCCCACAATCCACAAACAGTAACAATTAGCATAACGTCAATTTGCCTCTCCACCTGGCAAAATACTTTATTGTGCTTGACCTACCCCCCCGATAATCCAAACAGATTTTTTACTCTTCCCCCATATATTAGGAAGAACCGCCACTCGAGGGACGTGCTAACTGTCCTCGACCCCCCCCTAGGACACCCCATCTCTTAAACCTGGGACGTGCCGCATGACCCAGCCGGAAAGACCACACCCCTAACCATATGGAGAAGCGTGGCTCAGTGGTTAGAGGCGGCAGACCCGGAAGCTGAGTTCGACCGTGGACCAGGGTTCGATTCCCCGCCTCGGCGGGTCTCGGGCTCAAAAATTCCACGGACTCGACAATTCTCGCTCCGGTGCCTACTTGAATCACGGGGTCACACTCTGCAACTCTGGGCAATAGCTTGCTTAATCTCCACTACGGCCCCTCGCGGCGGGATGCCTGGCTTTCACCTTGTGGACACCCTGCCGGGGTTTCTCACAGGGGAATACCAGGACGGGTTCCCTAAGCAAGCGCCAGGATGCCCTTTGGGTGACAGGTTTGCGCTATATAAGTACACCTACATTTATATGTCGTGCCGCGGACCCCCCTCAACACCGTGCTGTCATGTCAATGCCTTCGTACCGCCGGCAGGTCCTCCCCCCTAACCATAGGGCCATGCCCCCCCGTCCCAATGAATAGGGCCATGCCCTCCGTCACCACGTATAGGGCCATGCCCTCTGTCACCACGTATAGGGCCTTGCCCTCCGTCACCAATGTATAGGGCCATGCCCTCCGTCACCAATGTATAGGGCCATGCCCTCCGTCACCAGCGGCGTATAGGGACATGCCCTCCGTCACCAACGTATAGGGCCATGCCCTCTGTCACCAATGTATAGGGCCATGCCCTCCGTCACCAATGCATAGGGCCATGCCCTCCGTCACCAATGCATAGGGCCATGCCCTCCGTCACCAATGCATAGGGCCATGCCCTCCGTCACCAATGTATAGGGCCATGCCCTCCGTCACCAGCGTATAGGGCCATGCCCTCCTTCACCAACGTATAGGGCCATGCCCTCTGTCACCAATGTATAGGGCCATGCCCTCCGACACAATGCATAGGGCCATACCCTCCGTCACCAATGCCTAGGGCCATGCCCTCCATCGCTAAATGTATAGGGCCATGCCCTCAGTCAACGTCACCCCCGGGGCGTGCTTCCAGGCCACGGAATCGAGCTCCCTACGAAGTATGACTGCACCGAAACGGGCCGTGCCCTCTCTCTGGCGCCCAGGGCCCCCCCCTGTCCACGCAAGGCCTGGGAAGCTGCCCAATGCCTGCAGGCAGTCCGCTGAAACCGGCCGTCCCACCAGAGAGAAGCCCTCCGGATGGTGCGTCCCACACCGCAGCCCGTCCGCCAGGAAGAAAAAACCCCTGCCGCAGTGCCCCCAACACCCCCGTCACCCCCATACCCCGCCGCCCCCGACATGGCTGCGTCACTGTTCCGCGTCAGACTCCACCGCGCGTTGCGACCCCCCTGTCCTACGGCGGGCGTGCTCCCTGACCATGGAGTCGAGCTCACCACGGAGAATGACCACACCGACATGGGACCGTGCGTCCCCTCTGGCGCCCAGGGAGAAGTCCTCCACACAGTGCGTCACCCCCCAGAGCCTGTCCGCCAGGAAAAAGCCCACTACAAAGAACGTACCTCTCACCCACGCACGACCCCCAAATGCCCTTGAAATGCCTGCGGCCTAACCAAGACGCTTTCCCGGTTCCCGCCTATACGCCAGCACCGTCCGCTCGAGCCTTCCAAACCTGCACCTAGGCCGACACCCCAAAATGTAGTCAGCACCTAAAAACGCCCCATGTGCACCATGACGGCAAGAAAAGGATCCAGTACGCTCTGCCAAAACCCCCCGACCCAGCGAGACGGGTAGACTCCACCCCTTTCAGAACCCCAGGTTACCAACAAAGCTGCACCGGAGCCCGAATGAGGCCCGAACACTCCCCCATCAATGCCCCCCGTGTCCCTACATATAACTCCAGCCCCCCCCCAGACCTTCACCCAGGCCGCGCCAAGCACCGTGTAGTCCTCCAAGACGCCATAGCCCTCCCAGACACCCTGGACAATCTACCCCTGCACTTGGCTCCCCCTTATAAATCCCAATATGTGCTCAGCTTAACTGGTCTTTTGCTGCTTCTGTCATTGCCGCCGCTTATATTATACAAGTAACCTTACACCTACAACCAGCCACGACTATTGGCTTTGTCAAAAGTTGTTAGTTGGATAAGATAAATATACCACATGCATACATAACACCATGCCTTTGTTGTATATACTATTGAAAATGCTTTCGCACTTGTGCGAGTGGTTGTGGCGTAATGGCTAGAGAGCTACTAACTTCGGAGCTCAGGAAGCAGGTTCGAGTCTCAGCCCAAGGCACAGTGCTTCTGAGCAAATCAATCAATCGCCATTGCCTACCAAATGTAATGAATATGTCTTGTTGCTCAGGGAAAGCACTTAGCGGTTTACCATATATAACTGCAAACCAATAAAAGGTACGTCGAAAACAGTGTACTGCTGCAGAGGTAAGATTTCTTTCCAGTCAGAGAGCTAGGGGACATCTCAAACCCTTCCCTGTGTCAACACCTCAGCCCGGCCTCCCCCATTCTATCCTATAGGCAGAATGGCCTTTCAGCAGTGAAAAACCAAATGGAGTGTTTTTTCACTGTCAGGACATTACACACCTTAGCACATGTCCTTCCCTTTACCCACACTCCACCCCGCCCAGGGATTACCCGGGACCTACCGTATGGGTGTCCAATGTGTATGAAAAAAGGGGAAGTCAGGCCTGACAAGTGGTTGCACTCGTCAGGAACACACGCCAAATTAGCAAACTGTGCACAGCTCCTACACTGCCGCCTTGAGTTCCCTTCCCCACGCACCCTCGACTTACTGGCCCTGGCACCCACAGTGCCCATCAGAAGGGACTTTACTAGGAAGGCAAACATACCAAACATGGCCATCCAATTACCATTACATTTTACATAGGGAACACTTATACCTTGACACTGATCAGCAGCGGCAAAGTACCCAAGCATCTAGATTGGCAATTCTATGTCAGGAAATTGGTCTACGGGGAAAGCAAAACATTTAGAGAACTTTCACGAAAAAGTGGGGCTACTCCTACAGGGCCCTTAGGGGTTGAATAATCCTGCATCACCTCAAATTTATTTCTGTCTAAAGTTGCCTTCGCATGATTATTTCCCAGGTTTTTTTCACCAAAAGGACTAGCTAAATCCAATGAACTCTCAGAAATCTTCCCCATAGATTTAATGATTCCTTGTTGGAAACTACCAATTCTGGTGTGGTATCCCCCCAGATTGTTGCCGTCCTTTACTGAACCTGTTTTGTTTGCCCGTGGCAAAATGCCTGTGATTTCCATTTAAACAATGTAAACTTGGTATTCACCTAATTGGCACATTTCATTCCCTTTGAAGATCCCTAGTATATAGACCCACCTGTAACTAGGGCCTGCCAAGTAATGCTACTAGTGGGTTGCAGCACTCATTGTGCAACCCACTAAAATAGTATGTTTAAAACATGTCTCCAGGGTGACAATGCCGCCTGAGTGAGCCGGTATAAAATGGCTTTCTGACCTGGCAAAATAACCCTTTTTTCAGGCATTAACCTTCCTTTAAAATACTGTCAAGTCACCCTTTAGGTAATCTTTAAAAGCCGTAGTAGACCATAGTGCAAAGTGCATGGTATTTACAAGCAAGTATATTTAATAGCTCCAGGTTCTGGCAACGAAAACCTGCCAAAGTCATTTTTCACTGTACCTTGACTGGCTCTCCCCTATATGAACACTAGTTTACACTACTGCCTTAACTAAGTGCAAAATGCAGTCCGTGTACAGCCATAAAATATTCTAAGGGCTCATTTTACTAACAATTAAACTTCATGTAACATCCTTACAAAATAAACTTTGCTGACACTGAGCGAGATGGTTTGTTCCTGTACCAGCATCTTACCATTGAAGTTCTTCCAGTACAGAGCTGATTTATCAGGCCAAAATATAGCGTAATATGGGCTTGCACTAGCAAATGAGGAAGACTAAAAGCATACCCAGTGAAGTTGCCTTATACCCGCTGAAGCCCAGGTCCGTACATTGCGCTTGAAAACCAATTTCATAGTGTAACGCTGGTAGGAGTTTTAAGTTGAAAATTTTCAGTATTGTGAACAGAAAGGGGCCTGTGACTTCACTGGCCCTGCGTAGTAGTGAGGAAAGCACAAAAAAGTGAGGAATGGAATACTCGAATTCACCTCAGCCCCTGGCGATGACGCAGGACACATACGCATCGCAACTGCTAATGTCACAGGCACCGTAACGCCCATTTCGTCACGCGCCCTTACACTCGGGCCCTGGCAGTGAAAGAAACAGACTAGCTAGGAAGGACTTGCACAGCGTGGATTTGAAAGAGAAGAGAGACTGCAACTGAACGTGACCAGAACGAACAAGCTGCGAAATAGCAGCCGTCTTGTAAAGAACTAAATCTACTTCCTTGCGCTTGAGGTATCAGTTTCTGCTATCAAGTGCTGTTTATCAAATGAATACTGGACGACTATACTTCTGTACATTACATGTGAACAGTTATAGAAGATAACGGAAGCAAGCAAGTTACATAACATATTGACAATATCATCTAATTAATTTGGGGCCCATTGCCAAGAAGTCCAGCAGTCTTTTTCTCCCCTGCCCCGAAACAAAAACCCCGGCGGCCGTAGGGACCCTTCGGGTAGGGGCAGCGGAGACTCACCTAGTCCCACGTGGGAACCCGACCGCCCGCACCAGGCAGAGCCGGCCCATCCGCTCGGCCGCATGGAGCCGCATGCTGCTTTCCCAAGCTCCACCAACCTCCAGCGAAGTGTCCAGCATACCCCCTGCCGCGGCCTGCACCAGCGAAATGTCCAGCCTCTCATTTGTGTTATTGTTCAGTCCATTCCTCTGCAGGCTATCTACTCGAAAAATGTGTCCCTCCAAAAATGTGTCCATCCGACAACCCCCCGCCCGGCGGCCGAGACACCACACTTAAAATGGTGTCTCTGCCGCGTGGCCGACCGGATAGCACACCCCCAGCCCAAAAGGAGCCCAACCAAGCCCCGCCCCCAGCCCAAAAACTACTAAAAAACACCCAAACCCGTCCCCGGGCGGCGCCAGCTCCACCCCCCCCCCCTTTCCCCGGCCCCAAATTCCCCCGGGCGGGGCAGGCCTCCCTTTGGTCGGCCGCCCCCCCAGTGCCCCCATTGGGCCGAGAGCTGGTTGTTTGCAATGATTTAACATTATTTGAGGTCTGATTCAGACTCTCAACAGATATTACATTTGGTGATTGGTAGAGCCATAAGATCCTTGTTGCATGCAGATGATGATAGATGCTTAAGCAACATCGATGATGCCATGGTCTTCGATGTGGGCTTCACCAAAACCTGCAAGCTCATGTTTTTAATCTTTAACTTTAGTGCCTTGACCTCATCAGTGAGGTTATCAGTTTCACACTTTTCAGTTATGGGTTTCAATCAACAGCAGTAATTCAGAAGGAGACATCTGGGATTCAGGAATGGATCTGAAAGAATAATGCTGTACTTTTAAAACTGGCACCTCCTCTAACTTTTGGCATACATTTGTCCTTGATTTACATGTGGATATTGACAGAGGCCTTGGCAGCCTCACGCTCCTTTCCTGAGCTGCGTGCAATCCTCCCATGCTCTAATCTTTGAAGAAATAATCACTGCCAAGGGCACTTCCTTGCCAATCAAGAGCAGTTCTTCTCATTCCCTTCTACCAGAAAACGCATTCAAAATATAGGAAGCCTGCAGCCCTTAAATCAACATGTGATTTAATTAAGTGAATTAATAGGTGTTGCCATTAGTTGATTCAGGTTGTTTGGTCCGTGCACTGGGAATTCTGAAGTCCTACTTTTTCTTCAGGGGGTTCTGAGGTGGACTTGTCTCTCCCCCTTGTTTGCATTCCCACCCATGTTCTTGATATGACGTTTTATAAGGCATGGAGGAAATCTCTCTGACATTCTTGGTGATCTTTTGTAGCACATAATGGGCAAATAGTTCAGGAATTAGAGGCTGAGCTCAAGTTATTGGATTTGACAGGCTGTCCCTGGGGGCAGAAAGAGAGTTAGATTACAAATTAGAATATGGTACACATGTAATGTAAGCAATCTCCTTCTAGCTACCACACACTCTTTTTAATAATAATAATAATCTTTATTTAGATATAACACAGATATCTTTAAAAGAAAATTGCAAAATTCACATTGTATACACTCTGTTAAAATAAAAAAGAAAACAAGGCGATCAATTAAACGACCGAATAAAAATAGAGATCTTCCACATCCTGGACCTCCTAATTCCATCACATATTAAAAAAAAAAAAAAAAAAAAAATTCAAACGTAATATACAAAATTATTCACCCCATTTTTGTTACACTGACAGTCAGTGGTATCGTACATGTGAAAGACAGACCAGTGTTCTTAGAAGTACCACTCGATGTGTTGGCCAGTCAAGTTAAAAAACATAATGTTCTTTTTGTTTCATCGTCCCTTTTTTTCTTTTGGGGATGTGGAGGAAGTATATTAGATGATTTAAACAATAAAATAAGGGGAAAGCATTAGCAGGACCTCTTTTGCATAAAGTTACGATATGCTTTCTGAATAAAAATTATTAATCTGTATTTTCGGGGTTCAGAGCCGCAATGATGGCTTGCCTACAGGTCCGAACACCCAGCCTGTTCCATTCAGCTTTGAGTTTTCACCTGCGTTGGGAATTAAGGGCTGGGCAAAGGCAGACCACGTGCAACAGAGTTTCAGCTGTCTTGCCGCACCCTCTACAGGTTAGGTTTTCCACCGTACGTCGCCAAGGGGGCAGATCGTGCAAAAATCGCCAATCACCCATTCTAATGGCCATAAGGCTGCGTTTTAAATACAGTGAGTGTGTGCAAGACAGGTAGGTGGCGGGGGCTAACTGTCTGTAAGAATTTACAAGAGCCCAAGCATGACTGCGTTTGGAAAAGAGGGCTTTGTCCGTAATGAGTGAACCCATTCTCACACATTTTTTAATAACGGTTTTGAATGCTGTCTGGCTGGGGTTAAGGGCCCATAAATCACTCGCCGACATTTGATTAATAGAGTCCTTAAAAAGGCGACCAAACACACCTCCTGGATTTTTCTGGGTGATTTCTAGCCAGACTAGGGATTCTAGTGTGCCTAAGTTCACAACTGCTAGGTATAAAAGCGCTGATCTTAAAGCGCCGCGCTCAGTAAGTCCTATCTCCTGAGGCGGAAAGCCGGGAGTGCTATCTGTGTACTTATTTTAAAAAATTTGATTGTCACCTATAACTTGCTTTCTACTCACCCAACGCCATTACCAGCGAGGACAGAGGCCGCGCCCCCTTCTGAGGCCACGCCCACTGCCGCCGGTTTAAAAGACGCTGATTAAAAGCGCCGCGTTCTGTAAGACCTATCTCCTGAGGCGAAAAGCCGGGAGGGCTATCTGTGTATTTTTTTAAAACTTGACTGTCACGATAACTTTGTGTTTTTAAACTCACCTGCTCGTGAGACCATTACAGGGCACTTGCTCGCCCCTGACCGGCCCGCACAGCGGATATTAGCACTGCCGCGAAGCCGCACCAAGACACCCTCCTACGCCATTACCGGCGACGACAGAGGCCACGCCCCTTTCTAGGCCACGCCCACAACTGCTAGGTATAAAAGCGCTGATCTTAAAGCGCCGCGCTCAGTAAGTCCTATCTCCTGAGGCGGAAAGCCGGGAGTGCTATCTGTGTACTTATTTTAAAAAATTTGATTGTCACCTATAACTTGCTTTCTACTCACCCAACGCCATTACCAGCGAGGACAGAGGCCGCGCCCCCTTCTGAGGCCATGCCCACTGCCGCCGGTATAAAAGACGCTGATTAAAAGCGCTGCGTTCTGTAAGACCTATCTCCTGAGGCAAAAAGCCGGGAGGGCTATCTGTGTATTTTTTTTAAATTTGACTGTCACGATAACTTTGTGTTTTTAAACTCACCTGCTCGTGAGACCATTACAGGGCACTTGCTCGCCCCTGACCGGCCCGCACAGCGGATATTAGCTCTGCCGCGAAGCCGCACCAAGACACCCTCCGACGCCATTACCGGCGACGACAGAGGCCACGCCCCTTTCTAGGCCACGCCCACGGGCCACACCCCAGCCTATATCATGTGTCTCGGTCGGAAGCGCAGCGGACGAGCGCAGCGGGAGGGCCTAAGGGAAGCCCGTCTGCGCCCGTCCGCGCCAGACCGAGCCCGAGGCCCAGGACCCCTGCCTCTTCCATCTCTTTGCCCAACAGGTATACCCCGGAAACCCTCCTTAGTCTCAGGAACGCTTCTCCAACTCCCTGTCACAACATCATCGCCGCAACAGGCGGACCCTCATGCTGTCCAAACTGCCCATTCAGACTAACACCTCGTCTCCCCCCGAAACCCCGCTTAATCGAGATGGCGCTGCTTAATTGCAGATCCCTCCCGAAACATCAAATTGAAATCAACTCTCTCCTACAAGACTCTGTGATTGCGATTCTCTTTTTAACAGAAACTTGGATCAACTCCAATTCTGACCCGGACATAATTCAAACCCTCCCCCCGGGCTATCTTATAAAGCATCTGGACAGACCCTCTGGGACGGGAGGTGGTATAGCTATCTTTTATAGAGATTACTTAGTCTGTCACCTAAAGGACAGCCCTGTTCAGGACTGTGAAAACGTCTTGTTCTCTATCCACTTACCCACATCCACCACTCTCTCGGGTATTCTAGTGTACCGTCCGCCAGGACAGCAGCGATCCTTCTGCGACTCTCTGGTGGAAAGCACATCCTCATTGTCCTGTTTGTCCCCGAACTTCACGGTCTTAGGAGATTTAAATCTCCACTTCGACGACCTCACAAACAACATCGCCGAAGACCTAAAAAAAGACCTAGCCTCACTCAACCTCCACCTGAAAGGCAACCAACCCACCCATTCCAAGGGCCACCTGCTAGACCCCATTTTTTCAAACCTCACTAATCTAACAGTGAGCAACCCCCTTCCCCTTCCGTGGTCAGACCATTTCCTTATTTCTTTTAAACTCCAACTGCTGTCTGACATCCCGGCGAGAGCCCCTCCTCAAGCACCCTCTTGCCCATGGCAGAAACTGAATACTGCTTTATGGACTGAAACCCTTGTCGCCTCCACCCCGGAGCTCGACCCAGACCCTTCAAGAGCCGATACGCAACTTTGTGGCTGGATCGAGCAGTCCCTCGACGCCATCCTCCCCGCCATACCCCTTCCCAGTAAAAAGAGAACTCTCAAGTCCCCCTGGTACACGCACGCAGGAATTGCGCGAACTTAGGAAAAATTGTAAAAAGCGCGAGCGCATATGGAGAAAGGACTGGGCCATAGCAAATAAAAACGAATATAGGGCCGCCTTAAAGCAATACAAAACTTGCATAAAAAAAACTCAGGCAAGATTTTTCGAGCTAAAAATCCAAGCCGCAGCTAATTCAGCTAAAGAAGCGTACCGTATAATAAGGATTCTCACTAAAACCCCTGACCCCCCGCCCCTACCAGACCCTTCGGGCACTAGATGCAATCAGCTTGCGGAGTTTTTTTCAGCGAAAATTCATACCATCCTCACTACCCTCCCTCCCCCGACCACCCCCTTCCCTCCCTTTCCGTCCCTTCCTGCACGGATGCTCCCGGTCTCCATACTTACGTCCAGGTGACCACGGATCTATTCCTAACCACGCTCCATTCAGTAAAGAGCGGGGCACCTTCGGACCCAGCGCCAACCAGCAAACTTCAATTAGTCGCCACAACGGTGGCTCCCTCCTTCACCAACCTTATTAATGCGTCCCTGGAATTGGGTACCGTTCCAACCAATTGGAAAAAGGCCACAGTCAGGGCACTTCTTAAAAAACCCCACTTAGACCCCGCAGACTTATCCAACTTCCGACCCATTTCTCTCCTCCCGGTGATCAGTAAGGTGGCCGAACGAATCGTCAATCAACAACTCTCTTCTTACCGGGAAAAAAATAAACTTCTACGCAACTCACAGACGGGGTTCAGACCAGGACAGGGGACAGACACCGCATTACTAGCCGTGGTCGAGGAGGCAAGATCCATCATAGATCAAGGGGGATCAGTGGCAGTGATCCTCCTTGATCTAAGTGCCGCCTTTGACACGGTGGATCACGCTATCCTTATCCATCGACTTAGCGTGGTAGGAATATCTGGTGCCGCCCTGTCCTGAATCAAATCCTTCCTGGAAGGTAGAACCTTCCAGGTGTCAGATGGTACGAGCACGTCCAAAGCGCTTCCATTACAGTGTGGGGTCCCACAGGGCTCCTCCCTGAGCCCCACACTTTTTAACGTTTACATATCTCCCCTGGAAGACATTATCTCCCCGTTCGGCGTTAAGTCAGTAATGTACGCCGATGACACACAGCTGGTCGAGTCTATAAGCCAGTCAAGAAAAAACCTAGACAACCTAGCTGCCTGTCTAGAGAATATCTACAAATGGATGACTGAATCAAGGCTGAAACTAAACGGCGAGAAGTCTGAAATCCTCCTCCTGGGAAATCCACGCAAACTCCCCTCATCCCTCGTTTGGCCAAGCTGTATGGGCCCACCCCCCCCACCCAAAGCAGAAGTTAAAAGTCTTGGCATTTGGTTAGACCAGGACCTGAATTTCAAATCTCAGGCAAGAAAAACCTCCGGGACCTGTCTTGGCCTCATTAAAACAGCACGAAAGGTCCTTCACCTAGTCCCCTTCCAATCCAGGAAACTACTCATGCAGGGTTTAGTGAACTCCAGGCTGGACTACGGAAACGCTCTATACTTAGGGGCCCCCGCCTCGGTCATTCACAGATTACAATTTGCACAAAATGCCGCGGCAAGACTCCTGACAGGAACCAAATCCAGATGCTCAGCCAAACCAGCGCTCAAAAGCCTACATTGGCTACCGGTTAAAGAAAGAATCAACTTCAAGACCCTATGCATCTCGCATAAAATAATGCAGGGGAAAGGGCCACCGATTCTGAGTTCCATGATCAAACCCCATCAGTCAAACAGGCAGCTCAGATCGGATTCCCTCTCACTGGCCAACGTCCCCAGAATACAAAAGTCTCGTTCAGGGGGGCGACTGTTTTCCTATAATGCCCCAAAGTTGTGGAACTCCCTACCAATTTTTATCCGGAAAGAACACAACCTTCTGGCCTTCCGTAGGCATCTAAAAACATGGCTCTTCCCATAGTCTCCATCTCTTCCTTGGCAAGATAGGTCCTCTGTTAGCGCTGGGATGCCCTAGGGTAGCTACGCGCTCTACAAATCCCTATCCAAATCCAAATCCAAATCCAAATCCTAAGTCCGCTTGTCTCAGTTTGTGACAGAGGTTTAAGCATGCGCCAATGTTAGAGGCCTCATAATTTAATAAGCCCAGCTCTAATCTTATCTGGGCTGCAGAAGCGGAATTTGGCAGATGGAGGACCTTTTTATAGATTTTAGTTGTGTGTTGATTTAAGACTGTGTTCAGTTTGCCCCTAAATATCTCTATGCCGTATGATAGGGTAGGGCCAATGTTTGCTCTCAGGACTTCCAAAAGTGGCGAGAGAGTTGGGCCAGAGAGATTTTTCGTGAGCTTGGCTAGTAACACCCCAAGGGTCATAGCTTTAACTGCGATCTCATTGTGCTGTTTAATGAGATTACCCCTAGAGTCCAGGTGAACACCTAGATATTTGTACGAGTGACCTGTAACAAGGCTTGTGTTGTTATATGACCACCCACCACCGACATGACGTTTACTTCCAAAGGGGACAACTTGGGTTTTCTTTAAATTAACCTCTAGTTGGTTCGTGATCGTGTAACTAAGTAGTTTGTCAAGGAGCCTTTGCAGCCCGAACCTTGTGAGGCTAAAAAGAACCAGGTCATCGGCATATAAAAGGTTACTTAGTGCCGTGCCTCCCTCCTTTGGGGGATGACTATTTGTTTCATCCAGTGTCATCGACAAATCCGCTATAAACAGGTTAAAAGGGAGGGGGCCAGCATGCATCCCTGCTTCACACCTCTAGTTGTCATGATTTTCCGCGAGAGATGCGTGCCCGCACCCCAACTTCACCCGGACCCAGGTACAAGAGTGAAGTTGAATAAATGCCTCCAGTAGTTTATCAGGGATCCCCCATTTTCATAGCATTTCCCATAAAGCCGCCCTTGGGACCCGGTCAAACGCGGCTTTGAAGTCGACAAAGCAGCAAAGCACTGACCTAGATGTTGAGAGTGCTTTGTCAACAATAGTTGACAATGCTAATAGGTTGGTCCGGATGTATGACGTTACAACGCATACTTTTACAACGCATACCGTTACAACGCATTTTTTACAACGCAAAAACTTTTACAACGCATACCATTACAACGCATGTTTTTACAACGCAAGTACTTTTACAACGCATGCCATTACAACGTAAGTATTGGTAAGTATATAATATTTTTTTTTTAAATTTATTGTAATTAATATAATTTAATTTAATTTAATTTATTTAATGTAATTTTTTTTATCCTGTACCCCTGTACCCCAAAAACCCAAATTAACCCAGAAACCTAAAAATACCCCTGTACCCCAAAAACCCCAAACTGTCCCTGAACCCTAAAAATACCCCTGTACCCCATAAACCCAAAACTGTCCCTGAACCCTAAAAATACCCCTGTACCCAAAAACTGAAAACTGACCCTGAACCCTAAAAATACCCCTGTACCCAAAAACTGAAAACTGTCCCTGAACCCTAAAAATACCCCTGTATCCAAAAACTGAAAACTGACCCTGAACCCTAAAAATACCCCTTTATCCAAAAACTGAAAACTGACCCTGAACCCTAAAAATACCCCTGTACCCAAAAACTGAAAACTGACCCTGAACCCTAAAAATACCCCTGTACCCAAAAACTGAAAACTGTCCCTGAACCCTAAAAATACCCCTGTACCCAAAAACTGAAAACTGACCCTGAACCCTAAAAATATCCCTTTACCCAAAAACTGAAAACTGACCCTGAACCCTAAAAATACCCCTGTACCCAAAAACTGAAAACTGACTCTGAACCCTAAAAATACCCCTTTACCCAAAAACTGAAAACTGACCCTGAACCCTAAAAATACCCCTTTACCCAAAAACTGAAAACTGACCCTGAACCCTAAAAATACCCCTTAACCCAAAAACTGAAAACTGACCCTAAACCCTAAAAATACCCCTTTACCCAAAAACTGAAAACTGACCCTGAACCCTAAAAATACCCCTTTACCCATAAACTGAAAACTGACCCTAAACCCTAAAAATACCCCTTTACCCAAAAACTGAAAACGTAAAAAAAACCAAACATATAAAATATTAAATATAATTATATACTTACCAATACTTACGTTGTAATGGCATGCGTTGTAAAAGTACTTGCGTTGTAAAAACATGCGTTGTAATGGTATGCGTTGTAAAAGTTTTTGCGTTGTAAAAGTTTCGTTGTAATGGTAGTGCGTTGTAAAAGTTTCGTTGTAAAGGTTGTTTACCGGTTGGTCCTAGTCCCGGAGTTGGCAATAAAACCTGTTTGGTTCATCGGTATCAGTGTGTGTTCCTTTGTCCATAGCCTAAACTCCTCCAAGAGGAGACCTGCATAAAGCTTAGCCTCAATGTCCAAAAGAGCAATGAGTCTATAATTGTTGGGGGAGGCGCGGGAACCTGATTTATAGATTGGGTAGATTATTGCGCCACGCCATGAGTCCGGGATTGTTGCAGTTCTTAAAGCATAATTAAAAAGATTTGTTAGCGGCCCTGACCAGAGAGCTATGTCAGATTTAAACAGGCTCTGTGGCAAGCCATTTGGGCCCGGTGCTCCGTCTGATCTTGCTTTTGACACAGCTGAGGCAACCCTTTCTTGCGGCATCTGAAGATCCTCGCTGACGGAGTGTAAGCACTCAGTGGATATGCTCCACATGTTACTAAAATCAGTCTCAATCTCTCTTGGGGGGCTGCTTCCTGTAGCTCCTGTATTTTCTGGTGGCCTAAAGTGGTCAGTGAGGAAAGTTGCCCAGTCTGATTCTTGGATGTTTGCCGATCCGAAGCTCGATATGCTCGGGTTGGAGTGTTTAATTAGGGCCCAGAATTTTCTTGAATTTCGGCTCTTGCTCTCCCACACTAATTTACACCAGAATTGATTTTCGTGCGTCTGTTTGTCTTTGGTAATCGCCAGCCTGAATGACTTTTGAGCTGCTTGATAAAGTTTTAGGAGCTCACTATTCCCCGGAGATTTTGTAAGTAGCCGCAGGGCATTGTTTCTGGCTTTCTTAAGTGACTTTGACTGTTTTGAAAGTGTGAACTGGTGAGGCAGGATTGCCCTTTGGACCTGCTGTTTTGCTGGGAAAAGATTGATCAGGTGTGAGCAAAGCATCGTCCATGCCGCAATCGGAGAGGAATCCTGATCGATTCCACCTCTTATAAGGTCCGTGTTTACATGTAGAATATTCAGACTAATATCCTCACTCCATCTGAGGCGCTTTAGATTTTCAGTGTATGTTCCCCTGCAGGTTGGGGGTGCAGGTTTATGGTTCACTGGGTTTGTATTAAGGGTTATGACCTGGGGCCGATGGTCGCTTTCGGTTCGCGGGTGGATACCAAAACTGACAAGACAGTGGAGCAGGGCTGAATTACAGATGGTGTAATCCAAATAGGATTGTTTATTGCCATTTGTCCAGGACCAGTTTGGAGGGGCACCGCCCACCGACCTTCCATTCATTACCAGATAGCCTGCACTGTAAAATCGCATCACACAGAGTTCACCCAGGCTGCAGGGGGCTTGGATGGGCGGTTTGGTTTGTATCGTGGCCTCAGTCAAAGAAAATAAGAAAGGCCCTTCAGTTTCCACTGGTTTTCCTTGGAATAGGTTGGTGAAATCCCCCGTGACAATACAATCTGAATTGGGTTGTTCCGCGGCTAGGTCACTCATAATTTCCGTTAGACGTACCAGGTGATCTTTTTTTGTACGTGTGCTTGGATTGATGTACACGTTTAGGAGAAAAAGTGAACGATGTTTCCGCCATGAATTGATTTTGAACCCAAGTAGCCAGTCTTCATCAAGATTTAGTCGTGTGATTGAGCCTTTTAAGTTGTTTGATATGTATATTGACAGGCCCCCTTTAGAGTGACCATAACAGCTGTTCCTGAGTGCTGGTTTCCATAGTTCAATAAAGCAGATGACAGGGCAGCCTTGTGTGGCCCATGTTTCCTGCAGGGCTATTACTGTAGTGTAGTTCCTATTATCCCAATAGGCTCTGCGCATTGGAATAATATCTTCAATAGTATAGACGTAGGACAGAGGTTAACTAGGTCTTCTACTGTCGATATTAGACTTAAAGTTTAATGTTTGCCAGCTAGCTCAGAGTTCACTAGAAACTTTCTCGAATAGACAAGGAGGAGTTTAACCTCCCTGGATAGAAAAGAAGGGATTTAGTTTCTGACAACCATAGAACATGACAACTTTGCTCTCCCCTAATCAAGAGTGTATCTCTAGAGTCGTGTGAAAACAAAAGGCAACTTATTTTACTCAGTCAGTTCAGTGCATTCTTAGTTTCACCAGATTGTAGAGAAAAGGAAGAGACGGGCGAGTTCAATAAAAAGATGTTATTTATTGATCAGTCTCTTTTCTCATACAAGAAAAATGAATCGCTATTATTGCAATACGTATAGTTAAGTAAAGTGCATACAGTAATAACAGAATTATAAAATAATACTGAAAAAGCATTGATATGGTTTCTTAGCCATATGATACTTAAAATGGATAAAATAGATACATACATATATACATCGACTAATCGTACTCAACTGGTGCTTCTAACTACGCCTACCCCAATGTACCTGACCTAAGCCTAATACGTGGGCGGGAGTAGATAAGTAGCAGTTTAAGTTAAGTTTGTTTTGCCAAGAGTCTGCTTCAAGAATTCTCTACAAAGGGTTATTCAGTTCAGTACCTGGGATTTAGAAGGCTGGAGGGTTGGTATCTCTATCTCAGGTCTTGATATCCCAGCTGCCTGCAAGGGCGGCTGGAAGCGCCGGAGCTGGATTTCTCGGCAGGAGAAAAGGCAGCGTCTCTCTCTCAGTGCGTCAGAAAGGAGGGGCAGCGTCTGTGGGCTTCGCGGTCAGCTGGGCTCCTCTGCAAGTCTCGCTGCTCCAATCTTGTCACCACCTCGTGTGTTTGCTTAAGGAAATGTCGGTATTATTTATACCTGAAAGGTGCCGAGATTGACGTAAGGATGGACATAAATACGTCAATAAGGATGTCATACGAACTGATCGTTCGCACATTCTTTACCGAAGTTCTCGGTTAAATCAAAACAATGGCTGTGGGGATTTCCCAGGTCGTGGTAGGTTTGATTTGTTTTGAGAACACCGTATGCCTATTAGGGGGCTGGAGAAATAGTGCTTGCCTAATGAGATGGCATGCGCTATGACCTAATCAGATAACGGGCTTCTGTGCCGTTGTTTGGCTAATCAGATAACGGGTTTCTGTGCAGTTGAATGGCTGCTAGTTCATTATTAACCAGACAAGGGTCAGAAATAGGGGGATCGATACAGTACCCATAGTAAATACATCACACCCACTCCACGTAATCTATGTCCATATTTACAAATCTAGGCATAGTAAACAAAACTAGTAGTGCATGTGTATACCGAACCACCCCAAAATACAATCAAATGCATTCTGAAAATTGGAAATGCGAAATACACGAAAAGATGAGTATAGTTACTATATGCACTTCAAGCAGTATAATAATGCTAAATGTAATACGCATATTTTGAAATCAGCATGAACGAAATGCGGAAATTACACATGAAATGGCTCTTAATACAGAAGAAAAGGTCGAGACCATCTCATCACAAAAATCATAATACTTGCGAACATGCTAGAGGGTAGCTAATGTCTCTAGAGTAGCTAAAAATAGAAATTTTGTTCTCTAGGAATAGTTTTACTTTAAGCAGAAGATAAGTGTCCCAAAAATCGTAAATATTTTTGGAAATGGAAGGGGAAAAAAAATGTCTCGCTCTCCGTAAAAACTGGTGAGAAAATTTCTTATTGCTTTATTTTCAAAGTTGAAGGCCAAATTCAGGGTGTATGGAACGCCGTGTGCTAGTTTGTTCAAAGTCATTCTTTCTGCTCTGGTGAAAACATCATATTGTTGAGACTTTCGAAAAAACTGTCAACTGCTTCTTGCGAAAGTTCCACTAACTCGGAAAATTTTTGTAACATGCATTCATGAGCATGATTGCCTTCATTGATGTTTCGATCAGCATAGCTGACAGAAGGTTGTACCTGATCGATGCTGCTTTCATCTTGTACTTCACAACTCTTCAATCGTAGTGGTGAAGTCTCCACGAATGCCGTCATCAGGATTGGTAGCCGCTGGGGACAGCACAATGCATGAGCCGTTACCGGACCCAACAAAGTCCCTGCGTCCATTGGCACATCCGAATGTAGTGTCAGACAGGTGTCCAACACGCATTCTTCGCCGCATAGCAAGCACCTTAATACAGGCATAACACAACTTTGCCACATCGGTCTAAATGAAAGAAACCAAGTCATGTTTAAATCTCGTAGCCGTGCTAGTCCAAGGACTTTAGTTATGCGGGCCCGGTAGCCAATAGCTCGGATTGTTTCTTCCATTATCGCTGGTGTCTTGTCTGTGACGTGGTTTGCCATAGCGAAGTAACAGGATCAAAAATAGGATGCCTGCCACTAGTCCCAAAAGGAGAGGAAGTCCGCCAAAGATGGAATGGACAAAATCAGGAAAAATACCCAGGATGGCTTTGAATGGGGTTAAAGCTCCCGAAAACACTGTCTTAAATACACTCGCGATTCCACTTGTATCAGAAATATTTAAGATTTCGCTCAGTATTTCTGCGAAATGTATGGGGGAATTGGTTGATAACAGTGAATGAATCTCAGCAGTTGTCCTTGCAAGTTGGAGATCATACGTTTCTTTTGATGACGTTAACATGGTTGGCGTCTGTAGGAGCACTGTCTTCATTCTGCTTAAAGTATCAATTCGAATAGAAGAAATTTTCAAACTGGGCCATAACCTTGCCTCCCTGTCTCGGGCATCGTTTGGGAACAATACTCGTTCACAGCACATGACCTTCGTAGTCACGGTTATGAGATAAGGTTTTCCGGGCAGCAGACTGCAACATCTGCGATCTACAATTAGAATGTAACTCCCGTTCGAGAGTCTCCTAAAGAATGGTTCTATTTGTGTTGCAGGTGTGCCTAGCTGGTGACATGAAAGGTTATTTGAAGTCCCTTCACATGCTCCATGCAAACTAATCCCCTGACACAGAAGTGTACCGCTTAGTGACCTTTCACAATTATTGCCACTAAGGAACACACTTTGTCCTTTATTACTAACACATGCGTGTGTATAGGGCAAGTTCCATGTTGACTTAATGTATCCTTTACCCAACCTTTCATACTGGCCTGCCTGTATATATTTTTGGCAGTATTGAAACTGGAAAGTTGTTATCGGAATATTTATTATCCCATGTATTATCCATTCAATGACAGGTCGTTCTGACATTGTCAATGGTAATCTCTCAAGTTTTTCAATGCTCAGAATTGTATAGTCAGCACCCTTCTGTGCCAAACTGATTTGTTTATCAGTAAGGTTAAAGATATTAAATAGTGACGTTGTGTTGATTAAACGCCAAGGCATATAGCCTGAACGCAGATTTTGTAACGTCCAGCCAAGTTGTACAATAGAACGCAATTGGGACTGACCGTGTTGTAACATCAGTAAGTCTTGCTCTATTATATCGATTGCTGAAGACACAATACTGTCCAGTGAATATATTCTGGAGGACAGAGTCATTAACCCATTGTCCACAACAGAAAGTGATTTTTCCAAATTAATACGGTCAATTTCCCGTATTTTTTCTGCTGTCTCAATTTGAGTTACTTTCCAAGCTTCATTGTAAGCTGCATATATAGAGGCCGCTATGAAACGTTTTTGACGCTGTTTGCGTGGTCCCATAATGAAATCACGCAAGTCAGCACCCTCTTGAAGTAAAGTTAGGTGTTGCTTAATTTCTGCCAGTGTGGATGTGTGTAGCCATTGAAGGCAGAGCTTGCCCACACTGTAAGTAGTTACTATCCCTGGATGTTGTCTTTGGGAATATCTAGGGTCTGGCCTGGTCAATTTTAACCCCTGTATTTTGTTCAGGAATCTGTCTTGACAGTTATTTGTGTCTGTGGGCCAGATCAACCATTGTTTCCAATCAGGATGTGTTCTGTTTTGGTTTAAAATATGGTTCACGTCTATCTCAACATCTATAGAGCTATTACTGTTCGTTGTTGGCTTTGGAATAGACGGTTTGTTTAAGTCTTTGATTTTGGCTAAGCCAAGACAGGTAGTTTGTTGAATAGTGTCATTCAAAAATATAATTTGTTCTGGGATCATACAGGCTCTGAACAATGATTCTTTACCTTGTACTTGCCAATCTTTTGTACCCCAAACAGTTTTTGTTTCAATGTTATTGTTCCAGAAATCAAAACCAAATGTATTCATTTGCTCAAAAAATGAATCTGAATATATCAATTTCGTGTTTGTAAGCATGGTCTTCATACCTGTCTTATTCGACAATTTGAAATAAAATGTTTCTGCATTACTTGTGTTAAACCCTGAAAAATATGCATATTTATCATAAAATGTTTTAGAACTACCCTTTGGAGGAGTAGCACAATGTTCCCATTGGTTATAATTTAAAACATTTCTAGGTTGTGCAGATTTATGGAGATAATGGTTACCATAATGGTTGTAGCAGAACATTTGATCATAATTAGACGAACCCTGCAAATAATCATGTTCTGTAAATTTAGCAGACATTACTAGGTCAGACATCATATCATTTATACTTTCAAAGTCCCAATCATCAGCGAATGTGCTTGGTTTTACAAAGTCACTTAACGAGATCTTAAATTGATGTGGATACTTCAGGATTTCAACCGGGCCATAGATTTCATAATCAGTATTGTCCCATGCTACACCGCCTGGTATAGGATTGGCTGTGAAGTTCACTGAAGAAAGTTCTCTTTTCTTGACGTGTGAAGATGTGTGTGGTTTAAGGAACAAGTTGATTTTCTGGCTTGCTGTGTCCATTTTAGCATATTTTCCCTCAATGAAATGTCCCAAGCATAGTACCATGATGAGCCAAAGTATGAGGATAAATGCACCTAATGTCACCCAAATTTCAATCCATGGAGAAGTCAGATAGGTTCCCTTTAGTTGATGAAAAAGTTCCTTTGCTTTGTCTTTAAAAGTTTTTGTTGATGGCTGTACTTCTGGTTCACTTGGATCTTCTGAAACATCATCTAAGTTGATGAAGTAGCCGGATGCCGTTCTGTCAATTGTTCCAATTGCTTCTGGATTACTTTTTGTTTTTGGATTTTGCTTTATTTCATTAGCAAAGTCTGTAGTCACATCATCGTAGGTTATTGTTCCTTGATGAAAAGTTTTTATTTGGGTTTTAAGAGGTTCAAGTTCCATTGCTTTGTTGCATAGTCCTTGTTGTCTCACTGTAGATTTTCCAAATGTGATCAGTCTTTCAGTTTGAACCTCTGTGGATGTAGCAAACTTTGGTGTTCTGCTACTTCTTGGGAGTCCACTTGGCCTACTATTTGTTATCGGCCACATGATTGTGGTTTAACCAGGTTGATGGATATGACTCGTTCTCCTTTTTACCAGCAAGGGGCGGTAGTACTACTGATCTTGTCCCGTTGATAGACAAGACAGGAACTGCTTTTCTGTAAGAAGGCCCAAATTCCCTCTTTATCGCGATCTTCTCTCTGACCAGATCCCCGACTTCTGGAATCCAGACAGGCCTTGCTGGGACAGGTGGTTTTTCTTCAGTGGTTGCTGGCTGCTATTTCAACTTTATGTTGCTCAGGTCTTTTCTTGTTTCATTTAAGTCCTGTAAAATAGCCAAGCGATCTTTGATATCAAAGCATTTTTCTTTAACCACTGAAGTCTGACTATCTAAGTCCTGGATTAACTTTCTAGTCCCAAACAATAGTTCGTACAGACTGAGTCCTTTCAGAGAATTTCTTGGCAGGTTATTTAGACTACGTTGGACACTTATTAAATGTTTGACCCACCCAACTCCTGAACCTAATATCTTTGCTGTTATAGATTGCTTTATGCCTTGGTTTTTTCTTTACACCATCCCGTTTCCCTCAGGAAGGAAGTGAGAAGAGTCCCGCAATGCAATGTTCATTCTGGCCAGTCACCCCCCATAAGCTGTTTTTAGAGCTAAAGGAAAGATTTTGGTCAGAACGTAACATGCTTCTAGCGTATATGCCATTCTAGACTCGCAAATCTTTGTATAACAGTTCCGACGTCAGCCGAAAGTTGGGGTCTACATTATAAGTGAAGATAGTCTCTACATGTTAATACGACGCATTATTCATACTGTGTTTTTATTATTTTTTTGTTGATTTGATACATTCTGGAGTGAAACGCCATGGTAGTAAACCGTTTCTCTCGCCACTGCGATCTCTGTTGCAGTCTGGGCAGTTTTTTACAAAAATGTGATGATGCAGGCTCATGCCTGGCCACCAGTACACTGATTGTAATTCTTCCAGAGAATCTTTTAGCTTAAGGTGTCTGAGACCCTCACCCATATGTGCGTCTGCTATTAACAAGCCTCTCCTGTCCGTGTTTGGAATTACTCTATCCCACACTCCAGGGATTCGAGCAAAAGGGACTGAGTTTGCATCAATTATGTATGTATAATTGAGTGGGTAATTGACCGGTAGCGCTGAGCAGTTGCCTTTTGATGACGTTTTTACTGCCAGCACAGTTTCTCCGTCAATGTATTTTACTGTACGCTTTTTTGTAGCTACGGAAGCCGATTTAGTTGCTACCGCTGTGGCTGTCTCAGCCAATGAATTTCCTGGAACGTGAACGCCATCACGCTGATGACTCAGTGAATGTATCACGTGAGTTTTTGGTAGTTCTTTCTGTAAAAGAACTACTTGTTCCCAAAGCACTTTTTGCTTTATTGTTGCACCTGTGTCATCTTTGTAACCGTTTTGAATCCATTTCTGTAAATCGTTATTGTATGATTTGACGCAGTAATACGAATCGCACACTATAAGTGTCGGGAATTCGCGATCGGCATTATCTAGCGCCATTTTTAACGCTATTATTACAGTTTGTTGTTCTGAATTATTTTCTACTGAGTGTGTTTTTGTAAGTAGAGGTCTCAATTTACCTCCGCGCCACACTTCTTTTACAATTTCGCATGTGGCGTTGTACGCCAGCTCTCCCCAAACAGAGGGTTGATCATGACCGTCTGTATATATTACACAGGCGTACTGTCGTAAAGGCAGAATGTCGATTGGCAGAGGGTATTCTCTCTCATATTCTAGATATTTTAATTCTTTCATTTCCGGGTCAAAATAGTATTTTACTTTGTCTGTAGCAACAGAATTTACCCATTGTATCCATTCTGGATTCAGTGCCGTTGTCGGTAAATTACATGGTGTTGTTAATGCCTCAAAAGCTGATTCTGCTGTTCTGACTGTAACCTGTCTTCCGTCGGCTTGGTATTTTTCTTTTGCTACAGCTGTTTGAACCGCATGAACAATGTTTTCCTTAATGCTGAACCTTTTTTCAGCTTCTGTGTACAAATGTGATTTGTATGCTATTGGTACCTTCTCTCCCTCATTAGAGGTCAGGTATGTGAATCCGCATCTTCCTGGGATGACTCGAATCACAAGGTTGCGTGTGTTGTCACGTGTTTGTAATTTTGTTTTAACTAACATATCTGTTTGTAAAGATCTCAAAATTTCTGTGTGTTTTTTGAGTCCAATTGATTCTTTTAAAATCTGGTTTTATAAGATCATAGAGAGGTTTAACTCTCTCTGCATAATTTATAATGTAAGTTCTTCCGAAATTCAGGAAACCTAGAATTGATTGTAAGTTTTTTAGTGTTCTAGGTGCTTGGATTACAGCACATTTCTCTAGGAAATTGTCAGCCAGGCTTTTGCCTTCACTTGATAGTTCATATCCTAAAAACAGGACAGTTAGATGGGCAATTCTTGACTTTTTAAAGTTGAATTTGTAACCCTCTGCTGCGAACCCAAGTATTATGGTGTTCACTCTCTTCAAGTGAGTATCCAAGTCATCATCTGTTAGATAGATGTCATCGACATAAGATAATGCCTCATCATCATATATTTGTAGTAACTCTGTTACTCTTGCTGAGAATAATCCTGGGCTGTTTTTAAACACCTGGGGCAAACAACAGAAGTTTTTTTGCGCGCCATTTATTGAGAACGCGGTCAAATATCTGCTCTCTGGTGCTATATTTTGACAGAAGAATCCATTAGAGATGTCTAATGTTGTTTTGTATTTTTTGCGCACTATGTTATTCATTAGTGCAGCACTATGCGAATTTTGTACTGCAAAAGTTTTGCAACATGAGTTCAAGTGTCTGTAGTCCAAAACAAGACGATATGAATTGTCTGGTTTGGAGAAAGGAAACAAAGGATTATTCATTTGTGAGGTGCAAGTTTCAATCACCCCCTGGTATTCAAGTTGATCTAGGATCTCTTTTACCCGTTTCCTAGCTTCTTGCTTAATTGGGTACTGCCTCTGTGCAGTAGGTTGTGATTTTAACTGGATTTTGTGAGGAGGAGAGTCCTCATCCCATATGGTTTTTATATAATGCAGGAGCTTGGGCTACTGCCCACTTTCTTGCAAGTGTATATTTTTTATGAATTGGAATATGATTTGAGAAGGCAGGCATAATTATTTCTTCGCCATGAGGGCACTCCCTGACAAACTCTGGTGGCCAGTCTCTTTCAGCTAGAAGGATGTCATAGCCCTTGGAGAGATTATCCCAAAAGAGACCCCTTATTTTCCTAGTCTTATCCCCCTCTATACGCAATGTTATTTCATATATTTTATGAGGTTTGCTAACTCTGGTATCTGCAGTTTCCACCTGAATGTATTCATTCGTATCCACTGTCTCCAGATGATTCACAAGGATCTTGCGAGCTATGCTCACTTCTGCTGCGCTGTCTAGCATTGTCTGAGCTCATTCTCCGTTTTTCAGCTGTGTCCTCAGTATTCTCGGCATGGTTGATTACTTTAATACTGGCTACCTTCTTTTTTGGAAACTGTAATTTTTTATTTTGATGAGCAGGTTCCTTGTCTTTGGACTTGACGTGCTCTTCCCTGTGTTCTGACCGTCCTCTTCTTTCCGATTTCTGCAAGGAAGTCTGAAAAGATTGAGAGGGACGTGTATCAATATCTTGATATCTATCAGGTTTCTTCAGATTATCCCTATTTCTAAGGTTGTATTTTTTCTCAGAGGGCTCCCTCTGGGGAGACTTGGGTCCGGAGATATTTCTCTCCGCCGAGAAGACCTTCCTCTGGACTGGAATCTTTTTTCTTTAGGAGTGGATTGTTTATTTCCATCCCAGCTCTTTTTTTGAGTGTTTAGATTATTTTTAATAAATACTTTTTCAGGTTTTTCAATAAGTTGGGGTTTCACCGGTTTTCCACCCAAACTATCTCTTCCTAGTTCTTCATAGGATTTTTCTATGATTCTGGCAATTTCAAATGGTTGGTCTGCTATATCTGTCTCTTTCAACCTCTGGCGGATCGCCACATTTGCTGCTTCTCCCTTTATATTTGCTAATAATATTGCCGAGACCTGCTTGAAGTCTTTTAGTAATTTCATACCAAGAGTTAAGGCAGGTTCTGGACCGTATTCATCTTGAATTTGTTTTAGCACATCTGGTATTACTGACATGGATGGAACACCATGTGTTTTTGTGTAAATGGAAGCGAAGACTGTACCCCAAGTGTCACAGTCCTCCACATGTGGTGCGATTCCCATTGGAAGACAGATAGTCAGAATTCTGTGTTTCTCAACCGGGGTGGTATCTGGAAATACCGCCTCTATTTGAGTGATTTTTTGTGCTAACCAGAATGGAATTTGTTCCCGTTTTGCGGGTACTTTACCTAGACAGGACTGTATGTTCTGTGGTGTAATTTTATTTGTGTTCCCCTGATGAGGGATCAGCTGTGGAATTTTAATAGCTGGTTGGACTGTTGAAGTCCGCATTACATATTGGACTAATTGTCTATGTATTTTAATTAATTGTTTTAGCTGTGCTAAAAGTTCTGGTGCAGACATTTCTTCAATGTCTGGAGGTGGTGTGTATCCGGCTAGGACCGGCCACGTTGCTCCTGGTCTACCTAGTGGACCGAGCCTGGTGATGTGATTATTATGTTTTAGGGCGCCATTAAACCAGAGCAGGTGCTCTTGGTATTTGAGTGGTATTTCCACCTCCTCGAAAGGAGTGTACTCATTAGGAGGTTCCTCTATTTTGTAATAGTGGAAGTCCTTTGTTACAGCGTTTGCTGCTGGAAAGTTTATCAATGAATAGAATACCTCTGTCTGCCGATATTTGTGTGCGTCAATTACGAATATGACTGTACCACCTCTCGGTGTCAGCCCATTTTCTATAAGTTTTAAAGTTATAGATTTCCTTATGTTGACCGGGATGAGTATTGCCTCCGGGTCTTGCTGTAGGAGACTATTGTCAGCCGCTAGGAGTTGAGCTGCTATTCTAGCTGTCTCCCTTTCTTCTTCAGCTTCTGACATTCTACTGTCAAGAAAGTTTTTTTGTTTATTTGCAGATCAGGTTTCTATGGAAACAAAGATTAGATGCACAATATTTTGGAACAGTGTATCCTTCATTGTTGAATAAACCAAGAACCATACATAGGAGTCTCCTCCTACTAAGTTTGGCGGATTTAACCTTTCACCCACTCCAGACGTCTTTGGAGTATTATGGGGAAAAGGGTCTGTGTGAAAAAGCACGACTGAGTTACTCTAATGTCTTACGTTAGATTTATCACCTATCCAAACCGTTGGGTGCCATGTAGTGTAGTTCCTATTATCCCAATAGGCTCTGCGCATTGGAATAATATCTTCAATAGTATAGACGTAGGACAGAGGTTAACTAGGTCTTCTACTGTCGATATTAGACTTAAAGTTTAATGTTTGCCAGCTAGCTCAGAGTTCACTAGAAACTTTCTCGAATAGACAAGGAGGAGTTTAACCTCCCTGGATAGACAAGAAGGGATTTAGTTTCTGACAACCATAGAACATGACAACTTTGCTCTCCCCTAATCAAGAGTGTATCTCTAGAGTCGTGTGAAAACAAAAGACAACTTATTTTACTCAGTCAGTTCAGTGCATTCTTAGTTTCACCAGATTGTAGAGAAAAGGAAGAGACGGGCGAGTTCAATAAAAAGATGGTATTTATTGATCAGTCTCTTTTCTCATACAAGAAAAATGAATCGCTATTATTGCAATACTTATAGTTAAGTAAAGTGCATACAGTAATAACAGAATTATAAAATAATACTGTAAAAGCATTGATGTGGTTTCTTAGCCATATGATACTTAAAATGGATAAAATAGATACATACATATATACATTGACTATTCGTACTCAACTGGTGCTTCTAACTACGCCTACCCCAATGTACCTGACCTAAGCCTAATACGTGGGCGGGAGTAGATAAGTAGCAGTTTAAGTTAAGTTTGTTTTGCCAAGAGTCTGCTTCAAGAATTCTCTACAAAGGGTTATTCAGTTCAGTACCTTGGATTTAGAAGGCTGGAGGGTTGGTATCTCTATCTCAGGTCTTGACATCCCAGCTGCCTGCAAGGGCGGCTGGAAGCGCCGGAGCTGGATTTCTCGGCAGGAGAAAAGGCAGCATCTCTCTCTCAGCGCATCAGAAAGGAGGGGCAGCGTCTGTGGGCTTCGCGGTCAGCTGGGGTCCTCGGCAAGTCTCGCTGCTCCAATCTTGTCACCACCTCATGTGTTTGCTTAAGGCAATGTCGGTATTATTTATACCTGAAAGGTGCCGAGATTGACGTAAGGATGGACATAAATACGTCAATAAGGATGTCATACAAACTGATCGTTCGCACATTCTTTACTGAAGTTCTCGGTTAAATCAAAACAATGGCTGTGGGGATTTCCCAGGTCGTGGTAGGTTTGATTTGTTTTGAGAACACCGTATGCCTATTAGGGGGCTGGAGAAATAGTGCTTGCCTAATGAGATGGCATGCGCTATGACCTAATCAGATAACGGGCTTCTGTGCCGTTGTTTGGCTAATCAGATAACGGGTTTCTGTGCAGTTGAATGGCTGCTAGTTAGTTATTAACCAGACAAGGGTCAGAAATAGGGGGATCGATACAGTACCCATAGTAAATACATCACATTACTGCATGCTCGCATATAAAGGAATGGGTGTCTGGATTCCTAATTTTCTGCTGAAGGCCGCTGATGTTCCAAGAGCACATTAAAAAGGTAGGATCTGCTTGTGGATTAAGCACAGTTGCTGATGAGGATACTTGAGGGCTTATCTTTACCAGTGATTTGCAGTTTTGGTCCGCAAACTCTACTCCATGTGGTCATTCTGATCTTTTGGTTGACACGATAGCTGGGAGCCAACCCCAGCCTTGACTTATGTCGGCATTAGAGACCACTATTGGAGAGATTATATTCTGTTCTTCAGATCCTGACGCATTTTTTTAAATTGAGTACGGTCTAGTGTAGGGCACAGGTCTGAAAGTTCCGGCTTTTGTGGGTGGTGTTGGCTGGTTTAGTAATGCTGTGGGGTAGCCTGGGGTGGAATATGGGTAAACTCGAATGTCCCAATCCAGCAGAGTAGCCTTGTGATCCAAAAATACTCCTGCCCAATAGGCCGACTTGAATGACACCAGGGTTACCTCAGATGGTTGTGTACCTCTTGGTGGGAGGAATACGATAGATTCTATATCATCCGATACCAGACCTGCAAACCACGGGGTACCGTCCACTAGTTTTATTATATTCGATCTGTTAAGGATATCATGCCGACCTTTTGATTTATAATCAGGTGCTAGTAGAATATAGGAGTATTGCAAATCGCTTTTGATCTCTTTGCTACGTAAACTTGGAACAGTCTTATTGGTTTTGTTGGGTGACGGGCCTGCATCTGGTTCCTGCTCCTGTTGTGGCGGATGTTGGGGGGCCTTCCACAAAGTCTGACTACTTTTAGGCAAGGTTGTTTTATGATAATAAATTGTTTTTGTGAGGTTCGTTCCAGTTATTGGGATGTCCGACCGAGGTAAAGTTGAAACTAAGGCTCATTTGGGTTTTACTGAAGTCGCTGTGGACCCTAATAAGCTTGGTTCATTAGTTTTGATCCTTGGCTTTTCTATGACAGTGCTGGGCTCTTCTATCGCTATTCCCGCAACTGGCTCAGTTGGATCTTGGTTACTGCCCGGGGTCAGTTGAATGACAGTTGCGGATGAGTCCCCTTTTGATTGGATGGCACTGGGGTTTACTAAGGACGATGGTGCATCAGTCTCACTTAAGGCTTTTTTGTTGGTTGCCATTGCAAAGAGGGGGAAGAATTTCGGGGGGAAAGCTGTTGCTTTTGCCCTTGTTTTATTTCTTTGTTTGCGCTGATGTTTGCGCTATCTCTTGCTACAAAGTGGTAAAGGAACTGACAGCACTTCCAAGTTAGAGGGTGCCAAGGCCACTGAACTGGCCAACGGCCCTGCCTCGATGTGGTCGGTACAGATTGAGCTCCCGCTTGGAGACCGGGCATTTTTGATTGTCGCTTCGGTCGGCTCCAAAACCGTTGGTACAAATTGAGGTTGGCCCGATTTTAACTGCTCGTTTGACTGATTTGGATGGGGGACAGATCCCCCACTCGACTGAGTGCCTTTTTATGTGGTAGTCCAGGGGTTTGCTGGATCTTGGGTCAAGTTTGGAGACACACACTCAAAATTGTCATGCTTTTTTTCCCCATCTCAGAGTAATGCTAGACCGCGTTTATGCATAGTGGAACTGACCCAGTTGGAGTAAGATGTATTGCCTTATGGATATCTCTACTTGGTACAGAGCTGAGCTGTACATGTGGGATGCTGGATTATATTAGGCATTTCTTGGGGGCCTTCAGATGTAGCTTTCCAAATGAGATTTCAAAACTTGACAACAAAATGTCCAACCAAACTAGTGTTTTCATTTCTAGGTTCCAGGCTTTCTCTAGATACTAGGCCCAGGATTTGTCCCACAATATTGGTTGTACTTTTACCGGAATAAACAAGTTCACTGATGGCAGATGCTCAAAAAAATCATTGGGAGGCCTAGAAAGGGCTATTTAGTCCAAAGATTGTTGCACCTTTGTTCAATAACTTTTTTTCACTGATCAGCTAGTTCTCTTGAAAATCCCAATAACAATCAATAAAGTTTGCATGCTGTCCTGGAGAGAGATAAATATTCTCTAGCAATAATGTATGTATCTCAATCTTTGCGTTTATGTGTGCAGTCCTTCTAAATGATTAGAAAATCTGGTAAGATGGCCCCAGATAGCCTACTCAATTGTTCTAACAACTAGGTCTCTGAGAGATGGAGAATATCCAGGGCATTGTTACTTAATAGAGAGGTAATCCTCCATGTTGTTTCTAAATTGGATAGGTACATCATGTTGATGTGGACTGCACTCCATAATGAAGAATATATAGAGAATTATTTTAGGGGAATGTAGTCCGCCAAGAATGTTTTTGGCACAGTCTCCAGGTATGTCAGATTCATTCAAATCCTTGGGCCCTGCTTTTGGCCTGTCCCGGATTGACCCTCAGTGCTGCCCCAAGACCTGTCAGTCACCACCAGCTCACTGACTCTTCCATTCAGAAGTCGCTCCCTGAGGCAACAGTTCAGGGAACTACTCTCATAAGTGCCTGCTTCTGTCCTCTGCTGCAGAGCGCGTTGCAGGCCTTGCAAGAACTGACACGATTCTCACAGGAGGTTCTGTCCTGATGATAATGGTAGCCACCTTGGGAGTGACTAGGGCCTAGATGTAGGTAATAGCAAATTACCGAATGGTAAATACCAAATTTTACCGATTCGGTATTTACTAATCGGTAATTGCTATGTAGGTAAAAAATTCAGTAAAAATACCGAATCAGTAAGATTCGGTAATTACCGATTCGGTAATTACTGAATCAGTATTTGCCATTGATTCCTATGGGCCTTGAAGCCCATAGGATTCAATAGCAAACACCGAATCGGTAATTACCAAATCGGTAAAATTACCGATTTTACAAGGGGGACAGGGTGTCACTTTAACACCCTGTTGCACCCCTGTTTCTGGCTTGTGTGCCATGTGACACACATACATGCCCTGGGGCATGTCTGTGTGCCACGTGGCACAGGTGTACATGCACAGACGTGCATGTACACTGGAATTCGTTATTTACCATGTAATAGTATTATATGGTAAATAACGAATCGTAATGGCCTGTGGCACTGTTTTCAGTGCCACCTACATCTGTATTTACCGATTCGGTAAATTTACCGATTCGGTATTTTACAGAATCGGTAAATTTACCGAATCGGTAAATATACCAATTCTGTAAATTAAGCCTATCTACATGTCAAATCCCAAATACGGTCGGTAACGGCCGAAATCGGCCGTTACCGACCGGTAATTGGTGACCTACATCGGGCCCTTGATGTTTAAGCCAGACCTGAGACTCAGCCTCTGAATGTATTCCAGTTACTATTTTGTTGCAAGTTCACAAGGGTGCCGACTATCTCTTCCTGAGCATCAATTCAGGTTTCATGCTTCAACGAAGGAGATTGGGCAAACTTACAAAAAGGAAAACACAGGAACTTCTTTGTTAAAAGGTCCTGGGAGAACTCATTTTGTGCTTATTGTTATTTATGCTTTTGATCTAAAACACATCGGGCCTCCAATCAATGAGATTTTAGACCATTAGTTTAGGCCAGCTCATCATTGATTCAACACTGCTCCGATCAGGGGCGGCCTTAGGCATGTGCAAGCTGTGCACCTGCACAGGGCCGCCAAACCCCAGGGGCCGCAAAGCCAATATATAGCCTTAATATAATAATCCTCTGAGGATGGATACATATTTGCGTGGCGGCCCATGGCAGGAATTTGGCAGCCTCCGGCTCTGTTCCACTTTCCTGAGCTCCGGGGGGCTCTGCCCGACCCCCTTTTCCAGGGCCCCCTACCTACGCTCCCTGCCCAGGGCTGCCATGAGCCTAGAGCCGCCCCTGCTCTGATTAAGGATACTTCCGATCAAGAGTAACATATTGACATCTGTAAAGCTGTATTGGTATTTGCAAATTATTAGTGTTTTGCATAGTTAGTTAAAACCATAAAAATTTTACATTAGACAACATCCTTCACTCGAAAATGTAAAACAATTTAAGATTTTACAGATTCATAATCACATCGATCGTATAAAAAGCAGCGAGTATATAAATAAGTATATAACACATTTCCACTTTGCTCTTACTTCCTTGTTTTACTAGCTGAGCATGCTAAAATACCAATAAAGTGCGTGTTATAAAAATAAACATTTACAGTGTCAGTCTAATTATTTACTTCCTACTTAGCTATGAGCTATGTCTGTAAGTCTCTTAGGGCCAGATGTAGGTAAATACTATTTACCGATTCTTAAATACCGAATTTTACCGATTCGGTATTTAAGAAGAGGTAAATAGTATGTAGGTAATCATTCGGTAAATTTTACCAAACCGGTAAAATTCGCTAAATACCGAATCGGTATTTACCGATTCGGTAATTCCCATTCATTCCTATGGGCCTGGAGGCCCATAGGTATGAACGGGAAGCCATTCACTATTACTGATTTGGTAAATACCGATTCGGTAATAGGGAGAACATTCTCAAGGGTGGCAGGGTGTCACATTGACACCCTGTTGCACCCCTGAACAGTGCATGGGTGCACATGTGGCACACATACATGCCCTAAAGGCATGTATGTCTGCCACATGGCACCTTTGAAAAAGCACAAATTTGCTTTTTCAAAGGTTTTCGATATTTACCACCAACTTTTATTTGGTGGTAAATACCGAATCCTTAACTGTGCAGTGCACTCATTTGAGTGCTCCCTACATTTCAGATTCAGTAATTAACCGATTCGGTATTTTAAGGAATCAGTAATTTACCGAATCTGAAATGTAGCCACCTACATCTCAATAGCCTAATACAGGTCGGTATCAGCCGAAATTCTGTAATTTCGTCCGTTACCGACCGGTATTGGGCTACCTACATCTGGCCCTTAGTCCCTTAACTAACAGAATTGTTCTGGCACTACTACTGAAGGAAGGGGGGCACTTCATTAATTCAGGCAATCTTTGATGGCCACCTGTGTAGTCTCCTCTTCTGTACAGTAGCGAATGGGAGTAGCTTTCCTGTGTTGATCTTTGTATAGTCAAACCTTACTAAGTAATGCAATGAATCAATGTTTGAGCTTCTTTACTTACATCTAGTTATATATTCTAGTTTGGTTTAGAAATAGGGATGGGATAGGACTTGTAAAGGGTATACACATTTGTGCTTGGTGGCTTAGCATTCTGTAGGTAAGTCAGTGTATTGAATGTGATTTGAACATTCAAGCAAATATTAATCCTGAGACACATCTCATTATTCAAGTTCTTCTATCTAGAGGGCAGGCGTTAGTTTAGAACATTGATCATTCTATGCTATTGTTACCTAACATAAGAAGTGATCAAACATCTACTGACAAGCAATTGTGTCTACATTTATATTACTGTCATCACAGCAGAAGGCACTATTTGCCCTTTCAGAGATCATCTACATCTGAATCACTTACACAAGGAGGTGAAGACTCACAACGACAGTAATGAATGCGCCTCTCTTTCTCTCTCTTTACCTCTCTCTCTCTTGCTTTCTTTTTCTTTCTGTCTCGTTTCTCACCCCTATTACCCTTTCTGCAACATGCCTATTCGGACCATATCGCAGAACCACATATAGGTAGAGGATGGCATCCAGATCACTACAGCATCATCCCTGGAACACAAAGGCAGGGTACTCATATCCATGTGGGGAAGCTAGAGTAGTAGAAACAGAATCCCATCTGGGTATTATACGTTATTTCTCACACTGAGCTCCATAACCTTTCTGATACTTGGTCACTGCTGCTTCCCTAAGATGAATCTTCAGTGAGGTTACTCTCATATCCTCTCACTCTGGGAACCTATATGTGATAAAGAAGAAAGATCCCAACATCTATCCATTCTTACAGTCTAGCTGACCATTGTGGCTAGTGGCAAATAGGTTGTCAATGTATCCAGGGGCACAGGGAGACCTGGTTCCTCAGAGGAAAAATCACAGTGGGCTAAGGTTCAGCTTATTGCCAACCACGTGACTCATGTTTTCTCTTCATCTTATCCCATCCTGAGAGCATCCATATCAAACATGGATTTCCCAAGGTGTGCACTCCCTGAGGGGGCAGAACACCAGCCTCCTATATGTCTTCCTCCTCTTTGGACACCCCTTCAAGTCCCTTTCTGTTAAACATTAGAATTGAGGCAGATTTCAAGCATGCCCATCCAGGAACCCTGAAGAGAAAACTTAAGGTCCGCCCCTCTCTAAATGACCCTGTCTGTCAAACTCTAAATTGAGCCCCTACTTTTGCGCAGGGCTTTTGGGTCTATATTTTTTTTTAATCCAAAGTTTTGAGAAATTTTGGCAATTTTCTTAGTCCCTTCCAGGGTAAATTACAAACCTTACATACATTTACAACCCCTAGCATGTGAGAAAAAAAAGAAAACTAATGAGCTGGATATCTTTTGTGTAAAACAAGTTATGAAGTGCAGACCCCTTCAAATGTTGAAAAAAATGGTTTAGCCCCAGCGAAAAATTGGCTAGTGGACCCTGGGAACAAACTTTCATTCAAACATTTTAACTATGATTTAGTTACCTATAGTTTTTTGCAGTATTGTTGCAGTGTTTAATTATTGAGCCTGATCACGCTGTCACATGGTAAACCAAATGCGCCTTAGGGAGATTCTGATTAAGCTCTATTAATCAGACCCCCCAAGATAAAGCGGCATGGATTAGCAAATTTAGCGGCACAAAAATGGAAATTTAGCGGCATTTTTCCATTTTTGCTGCACTTTATTTTACTCATAATCATTCATTCTCGCGAAATCCTGGAGGGTCTGACATTAACTTCAGCCCCTGGGAGGTGTTTTAGCCCACAGCGACCTCGCTCAGCTCAAGTTCGTCCCCGGTTGTACTCAGTGTTGCTGCTCTCCCACCATTCTATATCCATGACTTTCTTCATGGTGTTACCTATTCTACATTAACCCGTTCTTAGGGGCATCATGATCTCACTCCTCCCTTAGAACGGGTCTTACTTTACAGCATGTGTATCTACAGCACACATGCCTCGAACGGATTGGTATTTACCCTGTAGGCATCTTTTCTTGGTATGTAGTGCTGTAGATTTACGTTTGCCTCCCTTGCCCAAAAAAAGTCCTATGTAGGATGCAGTTTACATTTTTTACATGACATTCCTTGCATGGATATCACATTACTGATTCATAGTACAATTCCATTCTCACCTATCTGTTGAAAAATATTCTGGCAATGGAGTGTTTCTGGGGTGACAGTCATCTGAGGTAGAGGAACGACTCCTTGTCAGTGGCCAGGCAGAGATGAGCACCGCAACAATCAAAGGATGGAGGCTGTTGAACCTGGTTAGGAGGGATGTACCTGATGCTGTATCCAACTCAGCAATGCCTGTTGGTCGTTTCTGATGGTAAAACGTCGTGGTGCACTCAACTGCGAGAGACAGAAACCAAACTTGACCACCTGCCATGCCAAGTGGCTAGTTTGTTCCTTGCCACACCCAGCACAGTCTGCAATGGGGCGCTCTTGCCTCTGCATCCCACCTAACCGGTTAGGCACATCCTGGTGCGAATCAACCATTCAGATCAAATCCCCCAAAAGAGGTCGCTAGGTCTGTGACAACTTGTGAAGTTGAGTGTCTGCCATGTATTGCAGTATTATACCTCTACTTGTACTTTGTACACATTGTAACTTGCACACATGTCACTTTTTTCCTCCTGTAATGTACCGTTTGCTACCTCTTGTATTTTGGTTGCTCACAATTGTCACTTTTACCTCATGTAACTTAAAGTTTGCTTTTGTAATTTGTTCACTTGTAATTTTCATTAACGTTCCTATTGTGAAGCGCTCTGACACCTTTGGGTAAAGTCCACGCTATATAAAAACGCATAAAATAAACCACAACTGCCCGTACTGCCCATGCCTCACTCTCATCCGCATCCTGTCAACCAGAAATGCTGCCCATTGCTCTGCTGGCTGTCATCTTTCCTGTATACAGCACCGTCACCCGCTTTGATTTTCTTCCATCCAGTCGCTGTAATTGGGCACACTGTGTGTTAAACCATATAGCCTGAGCATTTATAGCCCTTCCTCCAGCCTGGGTCGGCAGCCGCTACCCTTCAATTTTGCAGGCACTTTTGAAAAAATCGAGGCATTTTTACAAAAGTGCTGATTTCGCGGCAAAACGCAAAATCGCAAAATCCTGGAGGGTCTGCACAGTGCATTTCAGACCTTCTGGTTTTAATACACTATTATATTTATCTTAAGAATTGACACAGTCACTGCACCCTGACTTAGAGCCACATAGCAACTTTATCTCAGAGGCTGAATCCCGAATTACTGGTTAAGTACTAATGTACGGGCCTCTGGCTAGTCCGTCTCTTTTCACGCTCACATTAATCCAGGCCTATGAGATGGTGATCCTAGACTATCCCAATTGGGCCCCGTGCTGGGCATAAGCAATCACAGGCTACAGTTTGAATTTCAAAGAGTACAGGTCCCTCCCAGGATTTCTGCTCTGAAGGTTCTGGCTGCCCATAATAATGAGATCAATTGTGAGAAAATACGTTTCTGCTAAATTTCAAGAGTACATTCTACTTTGTCTTTTGATGGCAACCATTGATAAGGCACTTGAAAGCCAGCCTCTTCTTGGAGGCCATTGAATGCGCCATAGCATCAACACAACACATATTCAACCAGGATGTAGGAGCAGTAGTCTTTTTTCCTAAATGTATTCTCATCCCCATCTTGTTTTAAGTTCTTCAAGGGAAGATGTAAGAGGTTACCTACCAGCCTGTGTCTGTTGTTGCATGTCAGATAAATATTAAACAGAGCCATGATGCATAAGTCAGCTGAAGCTCCCTGGAAGGTAAGTATGGTAGCCCTAGACAATTTGAAATGAGTCCTGATTTATTTTAATGAGCTGAGACAGAGTGAGAGAAGTCTCTGGTGTTGCCCAACTAATAGAGACAAGGGGCGAAAGGGTTTGTCCAGTTTCGTGGTATCATACAAGTAGATATTTACCTACTGCCCTGTTGTCCATGGGTGTTAACAATTGCACATGCAATTTCGCTGGCACTATTGTAAAAATGGCGGCATTTTTACAAAAGTGCCGATTTCGCTGGCACTTTTGTAAAAATGGCTGCATTTTCACAAAAGTGCCGATTTCGCGGCAAAACACGAAATCACGAAATCCTGGAGGGTCTGATTAATAGCTCAATATGATGCAGAAGCTCAAGTAAAAGGACCACCCAAGTCCTAGTGGTAAAATTGTGACAATGAAGTTTCACATTTAGCACTAGTGCATAGGAGGAATGACCTACAATTGTGATCACGTCTCACTAACCTGGGCACTTAACACCAAACTCCAGCTGGTTGTAATTGCCAATCAATCAATCAATCAGAGTACTTGTGAAGCGTGCTACTTACCCGTGAGGGTCTCAAGGCGCTGAGGGGAGCGGGGGTGCTACTGTTTGAAGAGCCAGGTCTTGAGGAGTCTTCTGAAGGCGAGTAGGTCTTGGGTCTGCTGTATGTGGGTAGGGAAGGTGTTCCAGGTCTTGGCGGAGAGGTAGGAGAAGGATCTGCCGCCGTACGTCAATAGGTTGGATGTGGGGGACAGCGGCGAGAGTGAGACTGGCGGAGCGAAGCTGGAGGGTGGGGGTGTGGAAGCTGAGCCTGCTGTTCAGGTAGGCTGGTCCGGTGTTGTGGAGTGCTTTTTGTGTTTGGATGAGGAGCTTGAAGGTGATCCTCTTGTCGACAAGGAGCCAGTGTAGGTCTCTCAGGTGAGGGGTGATGTGGCTGCGGCGGGGGACATTGACGATCAGTCGGGCGGAGGCGTTTTGGATGTGTTGTAGTCGTCGTAGGTGTTTGGCTGGGATTCCTGCATAGAGTGCGTTGCCGTAGTCCAATCTGCTGCTGACGAGGGCCTGTGTCAGCGTTCTTCTTGTTTCGTCGGGATCCACTTGTAGATCCTGCGGAGCATGCGGAGGGTGCTGTAGCAGGAGGAGGAGACAGCATTGACCTGCTTGGACATGGAGAGGGAGGAGTTGAGGATAAATCCTAGGTTGCGTGCATGGTCGGTGGGTGTTGGTGCTGTTCCCAGTGTGGTCAGCCACCAGGAGTCATCCCAGGCTGAGGGGGTGGGTCCAAGGATGAGGACCTCCGTCTTGTCTGAGTTCAGCTTCAGACGGCTGCTCCTCATCCAGTCTGCGACGGCCTTCATTCCCTTGTGGAGGTTGGTTTTGGCGGTGTGTGGGTCCTTGGTGAGGGAGAGGATGAGATGGGTGTCGTCGACGTAGGAGATGATGTTGAGGTTGTGGTGGCGGGCCACTTGTGCGAGGGGGTCATGTAGATGTTGAACAGCGTCGGGCTGAGGGATGAGCTTCGGATCGGAAGGGTGGGAGGCGGACGATCTGGGTTCTGCCGGAGAGAAAGGACGTGGTCCAGTCAAGGGCCTTCTCTTGGATCCCAGCTTCTAGAAGGCGTGTCTTTAGAGTGCGATGGCAGACCATGTCGAAGGCGGCCGACAGGTCCAGGAGTATGAGGGCTGATGTTTCGCTGTTGTCTAGTTGGCGCCTGATTTCATCAGTGGCAGCGATGAGGGCTGTCTCGGTGCTGTGGTTGCGTCTGAATCCGGACTGGGACCAGTCCAGGATGTTGTTGTCTTCCAGGTGGCGAGCCAGTTGCATGTTGACGATTTTCTCGATTACTTTTGCTGGGAACGGGAGCAGGGAGATGGGCCGGAAGTTCTTGAGGTCTTTGGGGTCTGCTTTGGGCTTTTTGAGGAGGGCGTTGATTTCAGCTTGCTTCCAGCTTTCTGGGAATGTCGCTGTTTTGAAGGAGATGTTGATGACCTTCCGTAGTTGGGGTGCGATGGCTGTGTCTGCTTTGTTGAATATGTGGTGTTGGCATGGGTCTCACGGAGATCCTGAGTGGATGGAGTTCATGACCTTGCGAGTCTCGTCATCGTTGACGTTGGACAAGGAGGTCAGGCGGTTGGCACTGGTGGTGTTGACATGGGAGGTGGAGTCTGGCGTGGTCGGGGCGGTCGTGGTGTTGAAGCTGTCGTGGATGTCAGTGATCTTGCAGTGGAAGAATATGGCTAGAGAGTCGCACAGTTCTTGTGAGGGCGGGATGTCATTGCCGATGATGGTGGGGTTGGAGAGTTCCTTTACGATGGTGAAGAGCTCTTTGCTGTCCTGTGCATTGTTATCCAAGCGGTCTTTGAAGGAGGATTTCTTGGCTAACGTGATGAGGTGGTGATGTCTGTGGGTGGCATCCTTGTGGGCTGCGTGGTTGTCCGGTGTGCATTTGTGGAGCCATATCTTCTCCAGTTTCTGGCATGCGCGTTTTGAGGTATGTAGCTCATGGGTGAACCAGGTGGCTCTCTTGCTGGCATGGCTGTTGGAGGGTTTCTTGAGCGGGGCGAGGGTGTTGGCGCAGTCGTCGATCCACTGTCTGAGGTTGTGGGCTGCGTTGCCTGGGTTGGTGGGGTCGGAGGGTGGGTTCTGTGGGAGGGTGGTGATCAGCTGGTCTTCAGTGACTTTGCTCCAGCAGCGGCGAGGCACCTGTTGGGTGCGGTGGTGCGTGGTTGGTTTCTTGAAGGTGAAATGGTTGCAGTGGTGGTCGGTCCAGTGGAGTTCGGTGGTGTGGTCGAAGGTGACGTGGGAGCCTGTGGAGAAGACGGGGTCTAGCGCGTGGCCGGCGGCATTGGTGGGTGCAGTGACGAGTTGTCTGAGGCCAAGGATGGCGAAGTTATTGATCAGGGTGGCGGAGTTGGCACTGTTGTTGTTCTCGAGGTGGAAGTTCAGGTCCCCGAGGAGGATGTAGTCCATGGAGGCGAGTGCACGGGTGCTGGCAAGGTCGGCGATGGAGTTGCTGAACTGAGCCCGGGGTCCGGGGGTCTGTAGATGAGTGTTCCTCTGAGAGTGGTGTTGGGGTCGGTGTGGATCCGGAAGTGCAGGTGTTCAGCAGTGTTGAGGGTGTCGTCTGCGTGGGTGGCGACCTTGAGGGTGGACTTGTGAACGATGGCTATTCCTACTCCAGTTCTCTTGGCACGATCCCTGCAGGTGATCTTGTAGCCGTCCGGGATGGCTATGGCGATGTCACGCGCCAAGGAGTCTATCCACCAGGTCTCGGCCAGGAAGGCCACGTCTGGGGCCAGTGTAAGACATTGCTCTAGGATGTTCAATGACGCCAACTGGGCAAAAAAAGCAATATTGCGCTCTTGGGGACATGGGTGCCAAAAACAGAACACTTGCTCAAATGTTATTTGTGCTAAGATATTTTGTTCCCTGTATTTAGTTGGTACTGCATACCAGCAGCATTGATTGTGTAGTACAGTAACCTAATCCTGCGTCTGTGAAAATTCATACATAATCAATTTACTTTTAAACATTGATATTGATTACATACCTGACTCAGGAAAACATGGACTGACATTTATGCTACAGATATAAATAGGATGTTGGATTGCACTTTTATAGCCATTTTTCGCAATGGTTTTTAATCATTTCTGTAACTTTTAACTTGATTTTTAAATACTGCCTGCAGTTCACCCAGACATGGCAATGCTTACCATAAGCTCAATCCCACCCAGATAGAATTCCTCTTTTTTTACAGGAACAACAAGCAAGAAATAGTGCAAACTTGGGTGAATGAAACAGACCTTAATAACTTTGAACCCCAACTTTCACCAATTGCCAGGTCCCTTAGATTCACCCTGGACATCAATTTCACCCTCAAGAAACACATTGCTAAATACAAAGGTGGCCTGATACAAGCTCTCTCTTCTAATAAACCATTTCTTACACAAATTGACTCCATGTGGATGACAGTAATTTCCTGTTTCATGCCCCGCCCAGACTCTATATTGACCACCGTGAAGGCCACAGCACATCTCATCCAGAGCCTAAAGAGCTATGATGACATCACCCCAATCTTGATGGAACTCCATGGGCTCCCCTAACAGCCCACACATCTTCAGAACAAACTCACCATCTTTGGTTTCCCACTGTGCACACCCACATCCAGGATACCATTAAACTGCAGGATAAAACGTGTGGAAAATTAAAAAACAAGATAGCAGGACTTTTCCATGAAGGCACCCAGGATCTTGGAACAACATCCCCAGATCCATCAGATTACACCAATGCTGCGCCGATTGACCATCACAATGCAATAACTGTACCCTTCTGCTTAAATAATCCAGCTACCTTTCTTATGTCTTGTTGACTGTAGGCTTGCCTTTGACTCTGTACAGGCATTGCCGCCTTTCGGCTCAGATTGTGCTACACCACATGTCGGGTCTCAAGTTACTCACATATTAATGGAAGTGCACCCCTGTCATGAGTGGCCATAGCTGCAGAGATATCTGGATACTTGGTAGTGATTTCTGGTCATGGGCGAGCATGACCTAGGCCTGTTTCATGGACTGTAGTCTTGCTTAGACCTGGGGGAGGACCTACACCGGTATCCTCATGTGGTGGGATGCTACTGTCTAAACCAGGAGTTAAGTAGAATTAGCTATGTGGTGGCAGTAGAGTGAATAGGCTTTTTTACTGTGCCACATAAGTAGGGCCTACTGGCTAACTCATGCTACGCTGTTGTGTGCTTAACTTACCCATGACTTACATTAGGATGAAAGTAGCACCGCACAGTGTGCCCATTTCTGCCTGTGTGGACCTTTATGTATGGGCACCTGTGGGTGATGACACATGGAAGACAGAGAATGTATTTGTATGTGTGCTGGGATGTAAGGGTTCTAGAGAGTCGTGCCGAACATGGAAGACAGCGCATGCCTGGGTAAGTGCACTAGGATGGATGAGTACATGAGTACATATGATGGATGCTGCTATACGTGGAAGACAGAGTCTCTGTTTGAGTGCCCTGGGATGTATGTGTGTCTGTGAAGTGGTGTAGTACATGGAAGCCGGGCCCCGGGACATCCTCTAGTACCACCACGGCCCAGCCCAGTAGCTTCCGCTGGTCCTGTGGTCCTCTGAACGTAGTTGTCTTACCACACACATAAACCTTTGCTTGTATTCCGAGTCTAATGTTCATATTTGTCTGTTAATGGTTCCAGAATGTTTAAAAGGACTGACATTATTGATATCACATTACATTCATGCGAAAAAGTGCAAAGTTCTTCAGATATTACAACACGTTAATGGTTTATTTGTAAATGCATTTTAAAATCTATACCTTTTTAATTAGCTTTCTTCACTGCCACTTGGATCACTACATAAACAGCATTAACGAGAAAAGACAGCGTATTTCAATTCAAATATTTGTGTTTACATACTTATCTCTAAAAGAGACATGCTTATACTCAGTGTTTTCTTAAACCGTGAATTGAGATACTATATGAGAGATTGATTAAATGGCACGTTTCCTTCACTGTTGGACTATGATTTCTTTTCTAGTGTGACTAGTGCAGCCTGCGCACTGATTATTTATTAGCGCTACATTTTGAAACCTAAATACTAGAGCAGTTGTAAGCAGAGCCGTCAATCATATGCTGCCAAGCAGTTCAATACTCTTGACATTTTCAAATGCACTTTACAAGACACCTAAAAATGTTCATTCTAATATTTTACCGATCTGGCGCCCCGTTGTTCTTCATCCGAAGGCTTAAGGAAACAAGTATATTGGCTGCATGAAGATTACTGCTCGCAGATTCCAGTTGTATCCGTTCGCTTCAGATTCCTGGGAAGGAACCTGTCTTTAACAGGAGAGCGCGAGAGGCACCCATGCGCTACAATTTGTAGGTTGGAAGACCCAATCCGCATTTTATTTTAATAGCGTCATATAGCTGAGATCAATTGAAGATGTTCTCACCGTCTGCATTTTAATACGTCTTTCTGCATTCTAGAGTGATCTGTAAATTAAGAGGTGGGACGCCCTATAAGTATCGTGCTATGATGCTCCTAGGTTCTTACATAAAGCACATATCAGAGCTAAACTCTGCCAAGTGAACCAAGCAGAGCTGTATCTGTGTGCAAGCGAAGTATCATTTACATTACCATTGCTCTAAGAACAGCAGACTTTACTTTCACACAGAGCAATACTTTCCCCTCCATTATATTTGTTTCTTGGAGGTGCTTCTCATCCAGCGTGGTATACATACACCACTCCTTTACCTCCTGGACCCCTGAATAAAAGTATGTTCGTTAGGTACCAGTAAGGTAAAAAAAATATATATCACTTCCACATCTTTTATAGGCCCACACACCCACATGCACAACTGCTGCGTCTCCTAAAAGATCTCTGTTGCGGGGCCCGTGGAGGACTGCAGCGCCACCCCCACGAGGAGCAACGCCCAATGATGAAACATGACACTTGCAAGAGTGTGTGAGGGCACTAATACCTAAAGGAGAAATCCCCCTGCTTTATGTAATCTCAACCTGATCCCTTAGAGACATTTCTACTACTTCTTTTTCTATTCCCTTTTCCTCCTCTCTCTTAACTCGTTGCTTATTTAGGCCTTGACTCACAACCAAAGTACGGCTGCGGACTTCATAACTTTGGGAACCATCAATTTTTCAGCTGGAAGGCAGCAGTGCGTAGAAACTTCTCCTGCATGGCAGTGCTGCGTCAGAAAAACAGGCACTGGAAGGGCAATACATCAATTTTGCAGTCTTCTACAGCAAGTACAACCTACAAGGGCCCATAACTGGAATTGGCACATCTTGGTTGGTCGAAACTCCCAGAAGTGGAGTTTAGGGATGTTGCAGGTGAAGTCTTTGATGGCCCTGAGACTTCCAACAGGAGGCAAGCAAACACAAGCCATTGGAGAACCTTCGAAAAGCAGGATTCAAAAGCGAAGTCCCATTCATTCCCTGCCCACAGAGAGATGCAGCAACTGCAGGTCAACCCAGGAAAGCAACACACAGCAAAGGGGCAGTACCCCTCCTGACAGCTCTACAGCTATTCTTCTTAGCAGTGTCCTCAATCCAAAAGTGGTCTAAGAATTTGGGGTTACAGGTCCAATTCTTATTGCCCCTTTTGGCCTTTGAAGTAGGCATACTTCAAAGGAAAGTACTTGTTGTCCACAAGATCCTGCCTTGGATCCGGACACACTAAGGGGGGAAAGACGGCATTGTGAGAGGCTAGGAAAAGCGCTATTAAGGTGTCAGTGACAATTCCTCGCACAACTATAGCTCAGGAAGGCCCACCATCCTGGTGATGGGCCATCGGGATATGCAGGGCACAGCTCAGATCTCTTTGTGTGACTGTCTAGAGTGAGTGCACAATCAACCCAGATGTCAGCCTAAACTAGATGTTAATTTTACAGGCAAGCAGAGGCGCAGGATGGTAGAGTAAGAAAATGCCCACATTCTAGAAGTGGCATTTTCAAATGCCCAATTTAAAAACCACCTTCCTTAAAATATGTGGTTTTAAATCCTGAGCTCAGAGAACCTAAACTCCAAATCTGTAGCTCTTACCACTTGAAAGTTACACTTGTAAAATGTTACAAGGCAGCTCCAATGATAATATATTGGAGAACTAATCCTTGTTATAGTGAAAAAAGTAATTGGCAGCATTTCACTATCAAGGCATGTAACACGCACCAGTGCATGTCCTACCTTTCACAGACACTGCACGCTGCCCATGAAGCTACCTTGGTCCTTTATTAGGGGTGCCTCACATGTAGTAAATGGGAAGGTTTAGGCCTGGCAAGTGGGTGCACTTGCCATGTCGACATGGCAGTTTAAAACCACATTCCCAGACACAGCAGTGGCAGGCCATAGACATATTTCCAGGGCTACTCATGTGAGTTGCACAATCAGATCAGTGCTGTAGGCCCACTTATAGCTTTTGATTTACAGGCCCTGGGGGCACACAGTGCACTTTACTAGGGACGTATCAGTAAATCAGATATGCCAATCATGGATAAAGCAGTCAGAAATACAATTCCCACAGACAGCATACGCACTTTACCACTGATTAACAGTTGTAAAGTACCCAGAGTCCTAAAGCCAACAATAAACAGATCAGAAAACATATTAGGAAGAAACCAAAATATCAGGGGGTAACCCTGCAAAAAGGGTCAGATCCAACAGGACTAAAGTTCGGTTTTAAAAGTTTTTCCCTGGTTTTTGTAAGTTGCATCTAGTTTATCATAGTTGTTATATTATTGGAGTGTTTAATTGGGCCTGGCGACACCACCAAATGGGGATCAAAGTGCACCTTTGAGAGAAATTAATCAATTTCAACAGAAAATCAATACTGAAATGAAAATGAAAATGTCAACTGAATCAAGGTGCTCATGAGCTTTAAAAATGCACCCTACGGAATCATTTGTTCCAATGCGCAATTGGTAATATGGGTGCCAGAGCAGCTAACAATTTAGCACTGGCGTGAAAAACAACGGAGCTCCATTTGTGATTGCTCTTAATGTGTCCGCTCTCAAGGCGGTAAAAAATGCCTCTGCAAACCATGCACTTGTGTATTGAATGTATAAAAAAGGTGTAAATAATGTGTTTGTATGTAAATTCCACGCATCTGAGGTAAATGGGTGCATATAGCAGAGGCACTGCAGTATGGCACAATTGATCCTGCAATACAGTAACCTAATCTTGGGCCTGTCGTGATCCATAAATAGTTGATTTGCTTTGAAATAATGATGTGGAGAAAATACACGCTCAGCAAAGCATGAACCTAAACGAATGGTTCAGGAATAAAAGAGAATATTGAATTTCAGATGTATAGGTCTTTCACCCAATGGCTTTAATCATTTCATTAACATTGAACCAGATTTGCAACTTGTTTGTATACTATTTTCAGTATGAAGCTGAATCGATTTTCAGTACTTTCACGCCAATGTATAACGTTCTGGCTATCAAGTTCATATATGTTAATTGTGCTGGAAACTAAAAGAAGTCTTGACATGTTCGATAAGACTTTACCATCATAGGAAGCGTGCAAAGTATTTCAGATACAACCGCACTTTAAATTCATACGTAAATACATTAAAATATGATTTTTTAACGATTTTTCTGCCATACCAATTGGATTACTGCATAACCAATATTCGTGCCTAGACACAGCATATATCTGATTCAATTGTTCAAGCTTTCAAACTTGAACAATTGACTCTCTGAAAGGGAAATGCTGACAATCAGCATTTTCGAGGCATGATCTAAGAGACTATTTAAATGAAATGTTTACAGATGTCCATCAGTTTCAGTGAATGGCTTTTAGTCTACTATGATTGGTGCAGCCCGCACTTAATGATTGCTTTTTTACTTTGCATTATGAAAGTCTAGCAAAAACTACAGCACATGATATAAGCAGGCCGTCAATCCGCTGCTGCAAGGTAATTCATTCTCTCGAAAGTTTCAAATAGTCCAGACTATTTCCGAAACACATTTCAAATATTCATTTGCACATTTTGCCTGCTCGGGAAAGCATTTGTCTCGGTCTTTACCAGTATTTGTGTTTGTAGTGTATGAGGTGAAGTGATATTAAAGTTGAAACCCATAATGTTCAAACATTATGATGCAAGCTTGGGGCAGAAAATAATCTCATCTCAGGGCTACACTCTGCCAAACCGAGCAAAGCAGAAAATGTGGGTAAGAAATGAAAGTTTCACCCTTATCTCAGAACAGCAAGATAGGTTAGTTTAAGTGGAGAGGTGGTTTGAGTAATCAGTAGAAACACCTTTGCAGAAATAGGAGTATTTTCAATTCTACCCCAGGCAAAATGCTTACCCAATCGTGAAATCCTTCGAATCACAGGAAATAGGTAGGAGATTTGTAAATAGCTTCTTAGGACTTTTCACTTTTGTCCCAAGTCAAGCAGTAGTCAAAAGTCTTTGAATGTGGTGTTTGTTGCAGAGTTGTTACAGAACTATGGTGTGGGATCTAAGTTGCTTTCAGAGGCAGGCAGGTGTTACAAAACATAGCAGCAGCATCATGGGGGGGGGGGGGTAGCGACTGAGAGCTTGCAGAGGTAGTAGCGTGCTGCCTGAGCTCTGCTCTATCCCCTGTGCTTGCTTCATCTTCAGTCCACTCACAACCATGTCATGTGACCGAACATATGCAATGAGTTGGTGGAGTATAGTACAAGTGGCGTACCGAAAGTTGAGCCCCCAACCCAGTTAGGAGCTCTCAGGCCAGGGGCCGCTGCTCATGCACAGTGCCAGAGGGAGCCCCCTGGAGCTCGGGGACCCCCCCACACCGTGGGGGTCCAGGGGTTAATGTGAGGCCACACTCCTTGAAAAATGTGATTGTGCTAGTAATATTGCTTAGGTTTTTGCTATTTGCTCTCATTGCTTGTCCCCTGTGACTTGAATATATGCTTCTTCTTGACTTGGGAACAAGACCCAATAGAAATAATAATTTAGGTGGAATAGAGCAGTAGGGGGAGGTTTTAGGGTTCTGGGCTAGGAAAACGGGGTTAATGCAGGGGTGGTTTTAGGGTCAGGGGCAGGAAAATGGGGCTGCAGGAGGGGTGGATTTAGGGCTCAGGGAAAGGAAAAGGGTACAGTTCTGGGCATTTGGTAATTTGATGACTGTTCGGAACTTCATCAGAACCCCATGTACGCACACTCTCGCCAAAAGCAGTAACAAATATTGTTTAAAAAACACTGAATGGGAGTTTTTGTGTGATTTAGAAGCATTTGCATTTAATTACATGTGCTAGTCCATGAAGCTTAAAGGTACGTTATGCCGAACTAAAACATGCTAAACCTAATCCATGATCCTCGGGAGGCTGCAACTTACCCACAGAGTGAACACGCCTCTTTCAATGTAGAGTTTTCTGTGAACTGCTCAGGGGGCAGTGGAGGACTAGCAAGTGGTTAATGGGCCTAGTGGTGGAGGTTACAGCCTACCCCAACGCCCAACTGGAAGAACTGTCCCAGCTTATGGCCTGCCTGCGGAAAGTTTAGTCTTCGATTTTGCCCATAGCCACCTCATTGGGGGATATGCAGACATAAAGTGGGCGCAGGTCCACGGCAGCAGTCCCTGCCCTTTTGTGACCACCCTTACGGAGCTACGAAATGAACAACTCACACCATCCAACTGGCACAGGTAGGTAAACACAGCCGGAGACTCACGATCGTGTACACTTGTGTACATTTTTATCATGCATATGTATTTACCAACCAAGCCTTTACCACAACATTTTCATAGAAAAGGCATACGTGGTAAAGCCATATACATGGTCAAAATGTTCGTTGTCAATGCATGCGTGGTAATGACAGCTAAGTAAAGGCATGCGTGGTAGTTGCACGCTTTGTTCTGTACGACAGCCCAGAAAGGCCAGGGAGTAGCATTTAGCTTTTTCCCGCATAACATGAGGATAGTCTGTTGGTATCTCATCCACCCACACAGATGAGAGCTCCAGGAGTGCTGCCAATTTGTATCGCTTTGTTCGCCCTAAGTTGGCAGGGTATGCTCAGACGTGAGTCCCTTGCTCACTTTGCCTCTGGATTCAAGATAGCCTGGCTGATGAGGATCATGAATCCGAAACCGGTCCCAGGATCCTTGTTTCCGGTCCAGGGAAGACATGGCTTGGCAGTTCGGGCTGGACTGTTCCCATGAGGAACAGCGTCAGACTGATTTGCATATGGCCGAACTGGGGTGGCTGAGTGAGCTAAAGAATGGTGATGGATTAAACCCAGATCAGTTGACTGGGGGTGAGTGTTTGATTTGCTCAAAAGCTCCGTCCATCATCCTCTTTTGTATCGCCAATCTGTGAAAGGCATAACTGAGGAGATCCAAGGGACAGTAGAGAGCACAGACATCTGAGAGACAAGAGTTCCAACCACTGAAGGGTAGTGGGCTGCGCAGAGGACTGCATGCAGGAAATGATTAAGAGAGTGGGAAATGGTATTCTGCATGCAGGTTCCCATGATGCTTTTGAGATCCGGGAACAGAGAGAAGGTGAGAGAGAAGACAAGTATATGCTCTGCAATAAACACTCTGATGTGCCTCCTTTAATATGTGTTGTGGATGAGTATCAAAGTGCATAGCCTGAAAAACAACAGAACTGAGGGAATTCTGTGAGTATCCCACACTCCTCTGTAATTCAGGTCTAAACAGGGTATGACCCTTAGAAGCCATTGTCATCCTGACAAATGTTATTGACTGAAGTGGAAGTATTAAAAAGCACCTTCTGAAAGTTGTTTTCATACACTGTGAGCAGCTTGTGGATCCAATGTTAGGGCACTGCTTTTTCATCAAACACCTGACACCCCAGACAGAACAAACTAAAGCACACAAAAATGTGATGCATGGAGTGCTTGAATTTCTGGGAATTACTTGGGGCTGAATGCCAGTCCATTTTTATTTTTCACGCCTTGTCACCTCAGTATCTATTTATTTTAAAATTTCTAGAGCGCACAAATACCTTACGGTGTCTCGGCGCTAGAGTTTGCAGATTACGAGGGTTCCGGTGACATCTTACTGATTAAAGAGCCATGTCTTAAGATGTTTTCGAAATGAAAGTAGAGAAGAATGGTCTTTAATCTGGGAAGGGATCTGATTCCATAATTTTGATGCAGCCACTACAAAACGTCTATCTCCCCAAGTTACCTTTTTTGTGCATGGGATTTGTAGCTGATCGACCCAGCTTTATTCAGACCTGTCTTGACCCAGCTCCAATTGGAAAAGTCCATAACGAACTGCTAAGCCATGTCCTCCCTAAACTGAAACACAAACAATACAGGTCCGGTTTTACCCTAGTTAGGGGCTCGTCAGCTGGGTACAGAGTGGTTCCAGCATACCTGTCCCACTTATCAAGACAAACTAAAGTATGCAAAAATGTGATGGATGGAATGTTTGAATTAATCTCAGCCACCAGGGCTGGCTTTAGGGCAGCGCAACTGTTGTGGCCGCACTGGGCGCTAACCTGGAGGGCACTGACATCAGCGCTGTGTTTAACAATAACCTACGATTTTAAAAAGCACCTGCTGCAGAGTTCCTGTGGCATCCGGCTTTCAGACAGCAATAAAAATGCCAAGATAACTTTTGAAAAAATATTCCTGCTAGAGAGGGATCAGAGATTTTTCCAGAGGAAGTTTTGACTCACCATATTGTAGTGCAGAGAGTTAATATGCTTGCTGAAAAGAACAGATCTGTATTTTAAGCGGATAGCTGGGTGGATTAGTAAAACCAGCCTTTACCAGTGCTTTAAAACAAATTAAATGTATGTGAGAGAGGGACTTTGGAGGAATGAGAGGTACCTCAGCTGGGTGGTATTGAGGAAATCCAAGAAGGAGGTCATGGGAGAGTGCCAACATGGTTTTTGTACCAGGTGCTACCAGTGCTAATGCCGGCCCTCTCAGCCACTGATAATTTCTCAGACCACATCCCAGTCGATCGTTATTTTGAACAGCATGTCTCCTCAGTTTGGACCCAGCTATATGCACATCAGTCTTGACCCTGCTCCAATTGGAACAGTCCAGCCCGAACTGTCAAGCCATGTCTTCCCTGAACTGGGACACAGCAGCCCAGGACTGGTTTCATTCAAGTTTTGAGCTCATCAGTCGGGTGCAAATTGGTTCCAGTGATACAGTGTGAACGGAACCCACATCTGGCAAATCCGTCCTACTTTTGCACGGAACCCACATCTGGCAAATCCGTCCTACTTTGGGTGACAAACTAATGTATACAAAACGTGATGGATTGAAAGCTTGGATTAATCTCAGCCATTGGTAATTACTCGGGCCACATCCCAGTCCATCTTTATTCTACAAACATGTCACCCTTGTTTGGGACCCAGCAATATGCAAATTACTCTTGATCCTGCTACAATTGGAACAATTCAGCCTGAATGGCCAAGCCTTGTCCTCCCTGAATGGAACCAAAGCAGCCCAGGACCAGTTTTGTGCAAGTTATGGGATCATTAGCCAGGTACAGCTTGGCTGCAGTGATACAGTGTGCATGAGACCCAAGTCTGGACATACCCCTTCCCCCTTGGGGTCACACAGTAAAGTGTACAAAACAGCTATGGATGAAATGCTTGAATTAATCTCATCCACTGGTACTTACTTGGGGACACATCCCAGTCCATTGTTATTTTGCACAGCATGCCACCTCAGTCTGGACCAAGCTATGTGCAATTCAGCTCCTGCTCCAATTGGAACAGTCCAGCCTGATCTGCCAAGCCATGTCCTCCCTGAACCGGAACACAAGAAACCCAAGACCAGTTTCAACCTAGTTATGGGCTTATGAGCCGGGTATAGCTTGGTTCCCGTGAGACAGTGTGCACGGAACCCACATCTGGGCATACACATCCAACTTAGGGTCACAAACTAAAGTGTACAAAAGAGTGAAGGATGAATTGCTTGAATTAATCTCATACGCTAGTAATTACTTGGGACCTCATCCCAGTCATCCCTATTTTGCACATCATGTCAACTCAGTTTGAACTCAGCTATATGCAGATCAGTTGTCACCCTGCTCCAATTGGAACAGTCCAGCCTGGACTGCCAAGCCATGTCCTTCCTGAACCGAAACATAAGCAACCCAGGATGGGTTTCGCCCTAATAATGGGCTCCCTAGACAGGACAGGCCATTATGATTATTTAAATCACTCAAAGAATATAATGTGGAAAAATAGACAACCTCATCTACTTCAATTACAAAATACATTAATCTTTGTGCGCACCTGCTCGCTTGCTTAGAAGTGTTTAACTCCACCAACGTTTCCGAACTATCACAGGTCAATATAAATACAACCAAGTACATTGAACCAGTTTCAGACTTCTGGTACCAACCACTTCTTCAAGCAAAAACTTTATTCCGTGAAAATGACTAAGGTCCTTATTTAGAGTTTGGAGGATGGGATACCTTGTGAAAATGCGATGGGTATCCCATCCACTCACATTACAAGTGCCATATGTTATAATGCATTTGTAATACATGAACAGGGTATCTGCCACAGTTGTGATGGAGTATTCCATCCATCTAACTTTAAATAAGGCCCTGAGTTGGATGGGAGTTTATCTCCATGGTCCCAACCTATTCCTTATTAGTGATAAGTCTCCTACCTCCGTTTCAGAGCCGAACTTCTCTAAGGAGTTCCGTCCACTCTCAGGCATTTGTCTTGAACATCGTTCTCTAGTTAACGACTCTAATAGTTCTTGAAATAAAGTTGGGATTTAAAATGTTTACCATGGATTTTGCGGGTTATATCTTGTTGGAGTGTTTAATTCTGAAGCCTAGCCACACCATTAAATGTTGAGCAGAGTGCACCTTTGCGAAAAAGTGTTTAATTTCAACTGAAAATGAAAAAGTAATTCATGAACATTACAACCGAATAATTTCACCCGAATTAAGGTGCCGAATGAACTAAAAAAAAATGCATCCAATGGAATCATTTGTTCCACAGCACAATCGGTAAAATGGGTGCCAGTCCAGTGGAGTTTTCAGTTGAGCAGTAGCGTAAAAAACACAATGGAGCTCAATTTGTGATGGCTCTGTCTGGTTTCAAGGCAGTAGTAACAGCCTCTGCAAACACTGCGTGTGTGTACTAAATGTATACAAATAGGGTGTAAAATCAGTTTTCACATGTAAATCCCACGCACCTCTCTGGAAATTGGGTGCAAATAGCAGATGACTGATGCTGAAATTTGACTTCAAATGTAAGTATTTGCATGGCAATTCAGTATCACACCATTGGTTCCGCAATAGAGTAACCTAATTGTGGGCCTCTGGTGAGCCATAAATAGTGGATTTGCTATGAAATATTGACGTGAATAAAATACAAGCTCATTAAAACATAGACCTATGCTTATGCTTCGGAAATGTAAGAGAACATCGAATTACAAATTTATAGATATTTCACCCAATGGGCTTTAATCATTTCATTAACATTGACAGCTTTTTAATATACTGTTTCAAGTGTGATTGGGCATCTATTTTTGCTGCTTTCCCACCAATTTATAAAGTTCTGCTTATCAAGTTCATATCTTAATTGTGCTGGAAACTAAAAGTAGTCTTGACATGACTTGACTTTTCTCTTATAGAAAACATGTATTTCCGATATTACAACACTTTACAATTTAATTCATAAATATATTAATATAAAATATGACTTTTTTAATGATTTTACTGCCACACAAATTGGCTTACTGCAAAAGCAATATCAGTGCCAAGAGACAGCATAGATAAGATTCAATTGCCCACGCTTGTATACTTGAACGATTGAATCTTTGAGGGGGAAATGCTTACAATCAGTCTTTTCTTGAACTGTTAATGTGAGGCATTATCTAAGGCAATGGTTCTTAACCTGTGCTTCTTGGAACCCTGTGGGTCCGCAATACCAACTCATGGGGTGTCCATCACTGACTAATAAACTAAATAAAATGACCAGAATAATAAAGTTATATATAAGTAAAAAAGCAGAATTGAACCTTTTAACACGCTCTCTAAATGTGAAGGCATTTGAAATTGGAGGCGAAAAAGTAAACTGGTATCATTATCTGGGCAAGTACAGCAAAGGAAATCTAGTAGAGGGGATAGGTGTCCTCAAGTGAAGTGATATAAGAGAGAGTAAACAACACAAAGGGCATATTTATTTACAAGGGCTTATCATCACAGAAACTTCACTTTTTGTGAAGTTCCTGTGGCGATAAACCCTTTGCCTTACTTACAAGGCGGCATTATGCCACTTAACGTTGCTTAAGGTCCCCTTTTATGCTATACTTAGGGCCTCATTTACAAGGAACTGAGGCATCTGCATAGATGTGTCAGTTTCCTTGCGCCAGTGCCGAATATCCTTGCGCCACCATCGATGCGCTCTGTTTACAATACAGTGCTCCAATGGCGCAAGGATTAACAGATGCATCAGAAATTCTGACGCATCTTTTGGCACAAAAGTGATCCATTGCTGGAGTTGCTCTTGAGAGTGATGCAACTCCATCAATGCGCCACAACAGATAGGTGAGTCCCATTCAAAAAACCATGCATCATTCCTTATGCCTGGTCTTAGCAGGCATAGGGATTTTGACGCAGTGAAGGCGTAGAGTGACACAGTGAAATGTAGTAAATTTCACTGCTTCAGTTCTATATGGCTTTTTGCATTGGAATGCCCACCCTGCATACATTATACCAGATGCAGGTATAATGTGAGGCAGGGCATTACAACATGACGAATCTCCCTAGAAACGTCACGTTGTAAATGGGACGCAACGCAGCGCTTTCCTTACGCCGCCACTGAGTCACAAAAAGTGACGCAACTGTGGTGCAAAAGTGTCACAAGGGGCTTGCAAATCTGCCCCTCTGTGTGAAAGGGGCAGGGAATGGTTGTTGCAGTGGGTGTTGCACTGCAACACCCATTGATTTTGAAGCTGCCCCCTATTTATAAGTATGGCGTAAATATGGGGCAGCACCAAAATTAAGACCAAAAATACACCTTGTCTTAACATGGCGAAACAAGAAGAAATTATTATCTCCTCATTTTGCTGTTTCTATGTGTACTTCATTGTACAGCATGGAAACAGCAAATCGCCATGAATGATTGCTTATGTTCAGAAAGGTGTCTCTTTCTGCACATCAACAATCATTAAAAAAATTACAATTTGCAACTTCTATGTGTGCTGCACAATGCAGCACACATAGTCATTACAAATCACCATTAGTACCTGTTTAGGTGCGGGAAGGGACACCTCCCTGCACATAAACAATCATTCCCGCAACACAGGCACCACTGCACTATGGTGCAAGGGTACCTGCGTTGGTGCGAGGCAGCTCAATTTAGCGCCTGCCCTAGCGAAAATGCAGGGGTGAACCATATAATCGTAAATACGGCACATCCCTGCTTTTTCAGAATAATAGAGCGCAGTATAAGGAATTTTAGCTTGAAGCCGTGCTCCACCATTCTGTTGTAAATATGTCCCAAAGTTGTTTGTTAAAGTCTATTATTATTTTTAGAGACTAGTTATATTTTAAAATAAAAGTCGATTTTGCAAAGCTCAAGCCTTTATTTTTAATTTTTTAAAATAATATTTATGTATATATGTCATACAATATTACTTAATTTCTGTACTGGGTTGATGTTTACTTGATTCCCTATTTTTGTGTACTGTCTGCGGTTCCAGTCATTGAAGTTATTTAGGTGCGGTTCCCAGGCTCCTATTAGTGATTCAGTGGGGGTCCTCAGAAGTCTAAATGTTAAGTACCACTGTTCTAAGAGATTGTTTCAATTCACCCGTTCCGTGTGCCTCCACTGATGCGCCGCATTTACAATGCGGTACGCCGTGGCGCATGGATGGGCAGATGCGTGTCGCATTCCCTGGCGTAAAAGGCGGGGCATTGCTGGAGTCGCGTCGCAAGCGCGACGCTGCTCCAGCAAGGCTCGGGGGCACTCTATGCTTAACATGCTGCGTCCCTCCTTACGCCTGCTTCAAGCAGGTGCAGGGTTTTGATGCAGCATGGCCGTAAAAGTTACTCAGTGAAATCTTGTAGATTTCACTGCGTCACTTTTACGAGGCTTACCTGCGAGGGAACGCCCACCCTGCGCCGGAACGCCCACATGAAACCTAACGCAGGTTTCATGGGACACAGGGCTTTACAACGTGACGCATCTCCCTAGATGCGTCACGTTGTAAATAAGGCGCAACATGGCGCATGGTTTACGCCATCGCTGCTTCACAGAAGTGACCCAACGGCGGCGTAAATGTGCCGCAAGGGGCTTGTAAATCTGCCCCTAAATGTTCAAACATTATGATGCAAGCTGGGATCTGAAATTAATCTCATATCAGGGCTAAACTCTTCCAAACCAAGCAAAGCTGTAGTGAGAAAAGAAAGTTTCACAAATATCTCAGAATAGCAAGATAGGTTATTTTATAGTAGAGAGGTGGCTTGGGTAATAAGTAGAAGCACCTTTGCAGAAATCTGAGTTTTACCAGTTCCCTCCCAGGCAAAATCTTACCCAATTGCGTTATTCCTCGAATTACAAGAAATAGGGAAGTGTTTTCTACATAATAGCTACTTTGGACTTTTACTTTTGACCAAAGACAATCAGTAGTCAAAAGTCTTTGCATATTTTGTTTTCTGCTATGTTGTTAAAGAACTATCGTGTGTGGTCTCTCGGTCTTGGTTGCTTAGCAGCACCACCTTCGGTCAGGCAGCAACTAAGAGCTTGCAGAGGTAGTAGCGTGCTGCCTCAGCTCTGGTGAATCGTCTGTGCTTGCTTCATCTTTAGTCAACCCATAACCATGTGACCAAACATATGCAGTAATAGAACAAGTTATTTCAGAAACGAGGGTAGCCCTTGAAAGATTTGATTGTGCTGGTCATATTGCTTAGACTTTTGCTATTAACTCACATCGCTTATCCCCTGTTACTTGAACATATGATTCTTAAAACATTTGACATCGGCAGGGGATGTATAACTTGTGATTGAGACACAACAGAAGAAATGAATCCCTTATATGCGATGTTGGAAGAACTGGAGGAATTTGGAGACATGGAGGAATATGGAGACACAGCCTAGGCCTTCTTGGCATGTCTCCCACTTACTCAGGGAAGCGGCTGGCAACATTTTAAAGTGGTGGATGAGCAAATAGGCTGTACAGACAATTACTTACCTGCGGATCACCAAGATGGCTCCAGGAAGTCATGCCTCTGTCTTCACACGGGTGAGCTCTGGAGGCGCCACTTGCCTGCTTTCATTTTAAAGCGCACATTGGGACTCATACACACACCGAAAGACCGCTCTCTCTCCTGCTGTTTTTCTAATAGTCAGTGATTCTGCAAGTTGCCTCATGTATTGCCTGGGTGACATCACCAGAGTCAACTCCCCTAGGAAGTTCCAACGCTGCTCTCATGCTGTTAATCCGCATGAGAGCAGCACCAGGATTGGTGGGAACGGGCTGCCTCAACGCTAAAACTGGTTTTAGGGGCCTGTGCTCTCTATAAACCCGGCTGTCCATCACAGCTCGGGTTGGAAAGTTCAAACTGTGCATGTCAGGCTGGCCGTCACAAGTCAAAGTGACATGCGCAGTTTAAACTGGTGTAGCCAGGCACCCCTGCTCACAGTGTACACTGCAGCAATGGCCCCACTCGCAATGCCCTCAATTCGGCCACGGCAGCTGGCAGAGCAAAAAATAAAATGGTAATAATATCACTTTAGTCCATTTTATTTTCCACTTTTGCTGTGCCCACAGCACGTGAGTCGATGCTCCTCTGCCCAAATGGAGCAGCCACCGATGAATTCAGTATTGCGTCAGAGATGCAGAGCAGGAGCATTTGATATGCCTCCCATACTGTGAGGATAGTCTGTTGCTGCCTCCTCATTCCATGCACAAGAGAGGTTCATGAGTGTTTCTATTCTGAGAAGTGTATAACTCAGGAGATCCAAGTGAAAAAAGGAAACACTGTCATCAGAGAGGCAAGTGTTCTGGCCCTTGCATCTAGGAAATGGTTGGATGAGCCGGAAAATGGTAGTTTCTTCTTGCAGGTTGCCATAAGCCTAAATTGAGCTAAGTACAATAGTAAAACTATGTGAGGCAGAAGTTTGAGTAATGCTCTGAATGAGGCTCCATTTATTGGAAATCATGGATGCCACCGTGACAATATGTTGTCATGAAACCAACGTACAGGGCCTGCAACATGAACAACACTGAGTGAATGCTGAAAACATCCCATACCACTGTGTAATTCTGGCTTAAGTTTCTGTAAGTAATACATCAAACTATTGACATCTTGACACATTTGATTGCCAACAGTCTAATTAAGAAAAACACTCTCTAAACTGAGAGCACCTGACACCTCCTGATAGGAACATTCACTGCCATCATTTACATTGCTCAAAAAATCAGTGGCATCAACACCTGTGTTGCTCCAGTACCATAACTTCCTTCTTCATATTCTGTATGACCAAGATTTCACCAGCACCTTGCCTGCTTCATTCATGCTTCTGAGCTATATGAGCCATGACAAGTCAATATGAGGACATTGAAACTCTTGTGGATTGCCCGTATACACCAATGTTACCATGTTTAGGGGAGAAGCACATGCACTTTAGCACTAGTCATCAGTGGTAAAGTGCTCAGACTCCTAAGGCCAACAAAAAGATACATCTATAAGAGGAGGTAAGCAGGCAAAATATTCAGGGGAAGAACACCCTAACATTGACAGGTCTAACACTGTTGTAATGAGTTTTATTATGTACATGTTTTTAAAGACTAAGGGCCAGATGTAGGTATCCAAATACCGGTCGGTAACGGCCGAAAATACCGATTTTCAGCCGTTACCGACCGGTATTTGGATACTGAGATGTAGGGCATCTCAAAATACAGATTCAGTAATTTTACAGTATCGGTAAATTTACCGAATCGATAAATGTACCGATTCGGTAAAATTACCGAATCTGTATTTTGAGATGTAGGTGGCACTGTAAACAGTGCCACAGGGCTTTAAGGATTCGTTATTTACCACCAACTATTAGTTGGTGGTAAATAACGAATACCTGTGCAGGGCTCGAAAATTCCACTCGACCGCTCGCATAGTCGAGCTAAATTTAACAAGGTCGAGCTGTTTTTAGGTCCTACTCGGCCTTTCTGGCGAGTAGGAAAACAAACCAAATTTTGTCCTCTGTCTGTGGGAACGGAACAAATGTGACAAGATAAGATTTAAGGCATTTTTATTGCTCACAAAGTTAATGAGCAATAAAGATGCCTTTAAATCTTGTTATCTTGTCACATTTGCTCCGCTTTCAGAGACGTAGGTCAAGTAGGTTGCAGTTAGGTCGAGGACATTTTTTAAGGTACTAGTCCTGCAGGACTAGTACCATTTTTGGGATTTTTCGAGTCCTGCTGTGTATATGCAAATCTGTGCATATACACCTGTGCCATGTGACAGACATACATGCCCTTAGGTCATGTATGTGTGCCACATGGCACACACGCACTAATCAGGGGTGCAACAGGGTTTCAAAGTGATACCCTGCCACCCTTGACCATTTCACAATTTTACCGAATAGGTATTCACCGATTCGGTAATTGCCATTCATTCCTATGGGCCTGGAGGCCCATAGGAATAAATGGCAATTACCGAATCGTAAATACCGATTCGGTAATTACCGAATCTTACAGATACGGTAAAAAATACCGAATTATTACCTACATCTAATTTACCGATTCTAAAATACCGAATCGGTAAAATTCGGTATTTCAGAATCGGTAAAAAAGATTTACCTACATCTAGCCCTAAGTTCTAAATAAACAAATTTTGACTAACTGACAGTACCATTCCATCAAGGTGGGGTTTTGGTGCTCATATTTCTTCAGCTCTTAATGAGACATGTTATGGCATTTTTGATGCCCTTTAAAAAAGGTCTTTTTGTGAAGTGTTGGATGCCATGAAGAAGGGAATCGCCATCATCCAAAAGTAGGAATACAAGAGATGGAGAGGCAACTCTTAAGCTATTTTCTAGGATGAATAGTTTCACTTCTTTAGAAGCTAGGACCAAGATGGCCCCATTTTCTAGGTGATTTGTTCCTTCAGAGTAAGGTCATTATCCATGGACAATCTGAGGGACCTGGCATTAGTTAATGTTTTGAAAGCTCACTGTTAGAGAATAACCGTGCTAAAGACTGGATTACATGCTTAGGAATGGTTCTTGAACACTTTACTGTAGCGATAGACTTTAATGGCCTTTGTAATAAAATGTAATTCTAAGAATTCAATCTTAAATTTTGATTTGATGGTTACTTATTTCAACCAGTTGGATTAATATACCGGTGTTTAATTTTTGGGCATTGACACACTAATAAAGTACGACTTAGGGTGACTTTGATTCTTCCCTAAAAGTAAGTGGATCAATCAAAGTGCTGTCAGAACTCAAGAAAAGCAAGATGCAGGGTCATTTTGACACAAAGGCCAGTATTAAAATGGAAAACAAATCATTATCATAATTTTCTTTATTTCGGCTACATTATAGCCATAAAAACACATTTAATTTTACGATACAGTTAAAACAAGTCCATAACAGAAATACATACAGAACAGCAAGATTGTATTACCTATTTAAAAAACCGAGATACAAAAAAGGAAATCCATAATAAACCTATGAAATTAATAGTACAACCCTCATACAATTGAATTTTAATTTTAGTACCATTTCTGATTAGAAGCAAAGCTTAAACTGTGCTATCCTCTGATTTGCCTGTGCAGTTACACCCAACTTTCAGCTAGTGGTGCCTGCCTGTGTAAACATTGTACTGGGTTGTTAATGTATGCAAAATGGGCTCAAAACCTTTTGAAACGTATTCATACCTAATCTTTTCACATCCTTAGAGAAATAGGAAAAAATAACAAATGACTGGTACAAATGTTGTTTCTGTTAGGGTATTTTTCTGTCTGCTATTCACCTTAGTGTTGGAGATAGGCCTAGTAGTTTTTTGTGTTTCTCTCACCTCCAACAGGAAAGGGGCTTCTACACAGCATGCAATAGAACTGAATTTTGATTTGAAACATTTAGATGGCACTGCATCCGAACACCGATGGCTAATTCTTGGGTCTGTGATGAAAGATATATGTAGTTTTAGTATGACATATTGATCTGGATAAAATATACAATGGAGTAAAGCGTGGCCTAACGCAATTGCTTCGTAAAAGTAGAATATGTTAGATTGCAAATTAATAGTTAGTTCACCCAATAGGCTTTCATCATTTCATTAATATTGAACCAGACCTGCAGCTGATTTTTATATTCCTTTTCCAGAATACTTCTTCATCGATTATCAATACTTTCAGGACTATTCTTAAGGCTCAAGACCTGGCATGATCATATGAAACTTGGAAAGTATTTGAGAAAAATTAAGCACTTCGTTGCTTTATTTGTAAGACATTAAAAATGCGTTGGTTTTTATTAAGGAATTTTGTGTCATGACATTTAGGTTACTGCACAGCCTACATCTCTTTTAATTCTTAGTGCTTGCATGCGTCCCTTTTAAAGAGAAATGCTTATAATTAGTGTTTCCTTAAAGCATGAACGTGAGACACATCTAAGAATTATTTAAATGACATATTGGCGGATCTGCATCACTTTCAGACTGTGGGTTCTTGCCTACTATCGTTACCGCAGTCTGTATACTTACTGACTGTTTATTTGCACTACGTTTTGAAATCTAGCAAGAAATGCAAGACATGATATAAACAAACCCGTCATTCAGAGACAGCCTGCCAATTCATTATTCCTGGAATTTTTAAATGTTCTATAATATTTCTGAAGGATAGCTTAAAATATTCATTTTCGCATTTAAATTGCATGATCCTTTCTTTCTTGTTCACCCGGAGACAAAAAGAAAAAATAACGTTATTCAGTGGTAGACCCTACCAATATGGCCATGTTTACAGTGAATATGCTGACCTGCTAGTGATACTAATATGCCAATCCATAAGGCTCAAATATGCAGTGGTGTAGCTAAGAGGGGAGGGGTGGGAAGTTCGCCGAGCAACATTTTTGGGGGGCGGGTTCACTTCACGTGAGGTGACCTGGGCAACAATTTTGGCAAGCGCAAAGCAAGTGGTTTTCACACAGAGCTGGACATACCCTTGACCCAATCTTTGCGGGAGGAACAAACATCCGTTTCAGCCACCCCACCCAGCCCCTCTGGATTGACCACCACTGCGCCCACTTCACCTTCAACACCGCCACTACACGCAGGCATGCCCTGCGACCACTAAAAAGGATCTGGAGCAAGGTCACAGAGGAACTCCTCATCACCACACTCCTCCAAGAACCCCCAGCGCAACGACCGACACCAATTCAGCAGCCACAGAACTCCACCGCTAGATCTCCTGCTGCACCGACAAACTCGCACCCCTACACCACCCCGCCAAACAACTCCCTCTGAAGGCCGCCTGGTTCACCACAGAACTACATGAAGAGAGACGCTCTTGCAGATGCCTAGAGAAAACCTGGCGAAACCAGAAAACCACAGCAGCATGGAACAACCACAGGAACGCCCTAAAGGAATACCACCAGCGCATAAGAGACATCAAACAGACCTTCATAAGAGACAAAGTCCAGACCAACGCGTCCAAAGCCAAGGAACTGTTCAACGTCATACAGCAGTTCACAAAACCCCCCAGTGAAGCCACGGACATCACACCTTCCCAGGAACTCTGCAACAAGCTCAGCTCATACTTCCATCTGAAGATCAAGGCCCTCTACGACAATTTCAGTGAACGGACGCAGGACACCACCTTCCCCCCCTATGCCGCCGATAAGCCAACCATCAAACACATCACCACTACCATGAGGGAGACCCACTCAGGAGCCCCTACGGACCCCTGCCCATTGCACATTTTCCACAGGGCCACCATCACACCCGAACTTGGACTGACCATCAACACTTCCTTCCGATCCGGCATCTTTCCAGATGACTGGAAGCGGGCGGATGTTAAACCCCTCCTCAAGAAATTCACGGCCAACCCAACTGACTTGAAAAACTACCAACCCATCTCTCTCCTCCCTTTCACGGCCAAAGCCACCGAGAGACTCATGAACGCCCAGCTGACCATCTTCATCGAAGATTACTCCATCCTAGATGCCTCCCAGTCTGGATTCCGCAGCAACCACAGCACAGAGACCGCCCTCCTAGCCACCACAAAAGACATCTGCATGCTACTCGACCAGGGTCACTCCGCAGCCCTCATCCTTCTAGACCTCTCCACAGCCTTTGACACCATTTCTCACCTCACTCTCGCAGCCAGACTTCATGACATGGGGATACAAGGAGCCGCCCACGACTGGGTCCGTTTTTTCTCTCAGGCAGAACCCAAAGGATCAGACTCCTTCCCTTCATCTCCAAACCGACTGATATCGACAGCGGGGTACCCCAGGGATCATCGCTCAGCCCCACGCTCTTCAACACTTACATGGCCCCCCTTGCCGCCATCGTGAGAAAGCATGGAGTCAGCATTGTATCCTAAGCCGACGACACCCAGCTGATCCTTTCCCTCTCGAAGACACCAGACTCTGCTTCCAGGAAGGAATGAAGAACGGGACAGCCTGGATGAAAGACAGCTGCTTGAAGCTCAACTCAGAGAAGACGGAGGTCCTCATCCTCAGACCCTGCACCTCTGCCTGAGACAACTCAACTCCTCCCTCTCCATGAACCACCAGATCAACGCCGTCACTTCCACCAGCTTCAACTGCCTGCGCATCCTCCACAAGACCTTCAAATAGATCCCCCCCGACTGCAGAAAGACCGTCACCCACACGCTCATAACTAGCAGACTGGACTACGGCAACACCCTAGCTCTACTACACAGTCTCCAGACCATCCAGAACGCCGCTGCCAGATTTGTCTTCAGGACTCCGCGTGACAAACACATGACCCAACACCTGCGAGACCTACACTGGCTCCCCATCGGGAAGAGGTTCACCTTCGAGCTCCTCACCCACACCTACAAATCCTTCAACAACATCGGACCCAAATACCTCCTTCCACGTACCCAAGAGGAACCTCAGCTCCACCAACCTTGCCCTGGCAGAGGTCCCTCACATCCACAGAAACAGAACAGGTGGGCGAGCCTTCTCCTACATCGCAGCCAAGACCTGGAACAAACTCCCCGTGAATATTAGATGCTCCCCAACCCTTCAAACATTCAGCAAGGACCTCAAGACCTGGCTCTTCGATTGATCCGAAGCTGTGATTGATCCAAGACTGCCCCCCCCAGCACCTTGAGACCCTCACGGGTGAGTAGTGCGCTTTATAAATCCTTGATTGATTTCTTTTTTCAAATATTCTTTTTCCTAGTCATTGTCTGTTGATTCCTCCCCTCACACCCCTGCTCTTGCTTGAACCAGCCGTCACTGGGCTACAAACTCAAAGACTCAGGGAAAGCTCTTGCTATGCCACTGCAAATATGTTGATGCACCGTTCATCTGATATTAGGCGCATAGTGTAGCTAAATAAAACAATCGAAAACAGAGTAATATTTATCCCAGTAAAGCTGAATAAGTTAATACTTTATAGTCCCATACGGAAAAGGGAGCATGTGACAGCACCGTGTGCAGTCACATCAAAATTCAGCGGTCTGTACCGCTGACTAGAGGTGAGTCGCAGCCGTATCCGCAACCGTGTCGGACAGACCAAAGTATGCCTGACATCGAAATAAGGCCCTTATTAGTAAATGTAAGTGAAACTGGATGAGTGGTGGGAAAATTAGGAACATCTACTACTAAGAGGGAAGAGCTTAGGTAAGGATAAGGAGGGCTTAGGTGAGGGGTAACAAGGCGTTTTTGGAGGGGCATGCTAAAAGAAACCCCCAGCTACAAAAGAGGAAGACCATTGCTCTTCACAAACTACACTTCTAAAGTTAGTAACACCCTAAATGTGATAAAATAGTAGTACACTTACACCATTTTAACCTTGAAGTAAGTCTACATCCACACAAGGCCAGTCACGGCCACCTACATGTGAAAAGTTACAAGTACCAACCTTGAAATGAAATGAAAAATTATATTTATATAGCGCGTAACTACCCGGAGGCCTCGCAGCGCTTTAACTGATTACTATGGCGGGCTACAGGGTGGATTAACGCGCTTTTGCAAACAGATGGGTTTTCAAGGCTTTCCTGAATGCCATCCGGTTGTCATTCTCTCTGAAAGCCAGAGGGAGAGAATTCCAACTTCTCGCAGCAATGTGCGAGAATGAACGGCCACCCCAACGAGCCTTGTTGATTTTGGTTGTGGTTACTAGACGCAATGCACCAGAGCGAAGGGCCCTGGAAGGCGTGTAGGGCACCACTAGAGGAAAGAAGATGGCAGGGCCAGTTCGATGGAAGGATTTATGTACAATGCACATGGCCTCAATATGTATTCTGGCAGCCACTGAGAGCCAGTGTAGTTCTTTCAGGGCTTTCTTGGCTGACTGCCAACGGGGAATGTTAAACAATAATCGGGCAGCGCAGTTTTGAATGACCTGGAGTCTGTTGGTCACTGCTGCCGGGGCTCCTAGATATAAAGCATTTCCGTAGTCCAGGCAGGAGAGTATTAGGGCCTGAACCATGATTCTCCTCGTCCGAATGGAAGTAGAGGGAGCATTTTCCGGAGCATTTTCATTAGCCCGACACACGTAGATGCCGTTCTAATGGCCTGGACAGAAAAGTCTAGCGCTTCATCGAGCCAGATTCCAAGGCTCTTTATCTGAGGTTTAGGAGAAGGGGGAGCGCCCAGACATGTGGGCCAGATGGAAGCCAGAGTGGTCGGTGCGGGGTTGCCCAACAGCATAATCTCCGTCTTCTCCCCGTTGAGCCTAAGACAGGAGGATTGCATCCATTTGGCTACAGCCTCTAGACAGGGGCCCAGGTTGTTGGACGATCCCTCAGTGTGGCCAAGGAGACCACCAAACCAAACCAAACCTTACACTCGTAAATTTGGCTCAACCCCTTGGTTACAGTGAACAAATGTCCAAACATTTGAAAAAAAAAATATTAAATAATTGTGCATATTCAAAGCAGCAAATCTACTCCAAAGTTTAAGAATAAATGAACACATGTAGATTGACTCACGTGTACATTAACTGCTATGAATAGGCCTGAACAGTTGTTGAATCTCCTGACATTATAAGTAAATATATGACTAGGTATACTGAACTGATTTCTTTTAATGTAAGACTCTGAATCACTGACCCACCTGGTAGGAAAAACAGGAAACATATTGTTACATAGGCCCTCTTGACAGGTCTGTCATTTAAGGGATATGCTTCCGTTTTTTGCAGATTCCATGAAAAGGAGTATCTTGGTGAATCTCCCATATCTAAGGCGTTCTTGGTGCTTCCACATTGCCTCCTTTAATGCCCTCAATGCAGGCACGTAAAACAGGTCCCTGCAAGCCAGGGGCCCCAACTTAGCCAATGACCAATCAATATCTGGTGCAAAATGGGAGACTTAGGGCCCCCTCATCACATTCTGTGGTGGAGAGGGGATATCATTTTGCGTTGCGCCACTGCCCAAATGGGCATGACAGTTACATGTCTGTGTGGGGGCAAAACTCAGGTGATCTAAGTGAAGGTCTGAAACACAGTCATCACAGAGAAATGCTATGATCATTGGCGGGGAATGGGACTGCACAAAGACTGCTCACAGAATATGTTTGAGTGACTAGGAAAATATTGGTATCTTCATAGATGTTAGGAGTCACATGTGACCTGGGTATAGTAGAAATATTAGATGAGCTTGATATTTGAGGCGTGCTTTGGTATTAAGAAATACATGGAAAACATAGAGATCATGGAATTCCTATAACACCCATTCTAGGACGCCCTCGCTGCCAGTGTCACTATACCACAGCAACCACTACAGTCACATAAGGCAGAAAATGGAACTGTATATAGAGATTTGCTGCAGGTTATGAAAAGTGGGTTTCTGGGTGTATGGCCAGAACTCATTTAAAATATGAGGCAAAATGTTAAAAACACCTATCCACTTATAGGTAAAACAAAGAGATTTTAGTCATAATAAATGATGCATAACACCTGATGACAACATTACTAATGTGCTTTTTTTGCTGTGCTCTCACTGTTAGTCTTTTGCTGTTAGTAATATCAAATGGGTTCTGAGACAGCCATCATACAGCTTTATCTGTAAAACCACAATTCACATAATGGTTTTTCTACTACATTATAAATGTGCACAAACAGAAAAACGAGCATTAGGACATTTTAACCACTTTTGCAATTCTCTAAACGAGCATCAAAATAAGATTAAAAATACAGAGGAAAGCTGCAAGTAAGGCAGCAGTGACAGAAGTGTGTAATGCCTATGTTATTGTGCAAACTAGACAACAGATAATACAACTCTATACAATTATTTAGACCCACCCTCACATAGCATTACCACTCTAAGCATATTCAGGAAAAGGATGTAACTCTGCACTTGAAGAAGTTTGTCAAATTATGTGTGCAGATTCACACATTTTTGCTGTTGTGCAGCATTCCCATTGTGAGAAATTGGGTTGTTAGTTGTGGGGGATGTGAGCCAAACACAAGCAACAGCTACAATCCCTGTCAGAGTTAACTCCAAAATTCACTACATTAACCTGCGATTAACCCTCTGGTAGCATGGCGAAAAAATGGTCTGGCTTAACCTTGAGTCAATTTGTAAGGTATTTATGCAGCTCAGTAGTGGCTGCTACCAGACGGATGTGGTGAAATAAAAAAAAATAAAAAAAGGATTTACGTGAAACGGCCTGCCGCTGTCTCTCCTTTGTCCTCTTCCTTCTTACTGTTTCCGTTCCCGGCTGGCAGCAGGAAGCACCCAGGCATACAGGCTCCCCCTGAGCCAATCACAACGCTGCAATGAAGCATTATGATTGGTCTGAGCACCGTGGTTCGACACCCAAAAGGGAACAGGGAGACTGTTCATGTTCCTCACCAGGCTGCGTAATGCAGCCTGGTTAGCTACATGCAAAGTGCGCATGACTGTTTTGGAGGTCCAAGAGGACCAGCCAAACAGTCATGGTCCCTAAGGGAGTGCAAACCACTCCTCCACTGCTCTGTCCAGCCCCGATCCACCACTGACTGCATACATTATTATCATTTAATTTTTCCTTTGGAGCAGGTGGGGGATGCTCCTCCACCTTAGCTGAGGAGCCACCACTGATGCAGCAGTCAAACAGTAATAAAGTGAAAACATAACACTAGAAATCCAACAGCAATTTAGAGTTCGTTTTCTATTAACTATTTGACATAACATTTTCAAAATTAGTAAAACCAGATAAATGTAGTATCAAAGATTTCAGGTAAGTATAAAGCCAAAAAGCACAAAGTGCGACTTGTGGTTGTTGGGACAGAAAAGTCATCTGCATGGTTGAAAACATCTACCCCTACCCATCTACACTGTTGTCTGGATCCCTAGTGCTGTTTTTTGTCATAGGTGAACACTGATCCGGCATGCACACCTTGACATAGGCCTTTCCCACAAAATGTGGCCTTGTTAAACTAGATGGGGAGCCTAAAGCACTACCCTCTCAGTGGTGGGAGGCTATTGCCTTCACCAAGCACCACAAGTGCAGTGGCAGCAGCATACCATGTATTGATCAGTAGTAATGAACAGGTCCTTTTTGCCCTGTGTCACTGGAGTGAAGCCTACTGCCTCACTCACCTTTGTGAAAGTTCCACTGCTGTGTGCTTAACTTACCCTTGGCCTACTTCAGGTAGATGTGGGGTGGTGCACAGTGCAGGGTAGTGAATCAGCACTGGATTTAGGTGTGTCTGATAAGGATACAGTGCAGGGATAAAGGAGTGCTGTGGTGTAAATATGTTTAAAATGTTTGTACTTTGTGTATATATGATGGCTGGGAATACATTACCCGACAGATGTAATACGTTGTAGTCTTTGCGCAAGGAAAGCATGTGCTGAGTGTATGTGTGCTTGTGTGAAGTACAATGCATGAAAGGAGAAGTGTTGTGCAACACATACATGGTGAGGGTGTGCTGGCAATGTGTGTGTTTGTAAGTAGCATGCAATGCAGAAAAGCTCTAGTACTGACCAGGGCACGCAGACTGAATGAATGTGCAAAATGCATGTATGACTATATTTGCACAAAGCATGGAGGTAAAAGTACTGGACAGTACGTGTGCTGTGAATGTACACTAAATAAGGTTGCCTGCATTTGGTGCATTGCATGGAGGACTCTGGGATCCATTTTAGGAAGCCTATACCTTTTTGGCTTGGACAATGTCAGCTGTGTTCACCAGAGCACAGGTTGCACATCAGTCTCAGAGCGAGGCTATAATCATCTCTAATTTGCAAGAACCAGAAGAAGGTAGTTTGCAGGAAAGGGAAGACGCAAGGAAAGCATTGTCCATGGAGGGCATCACTTCAGCTCCAGAGGCACGGGAGGATGAAGCTCCTGAAGAACCAGCCATTTGATGGAGTCTCGGCTGCTTCCAGGACTGCAGGGTTTGACAGGTGCTGGATTGCCTATGCGTGAAGATTTTCGCTAGGCTCAGGAAGAGAGCCCTATGCTTGTGGGACTTCTGAAGCCCAGTATCTACTCAGCAAAGGAGTGGTTGGCAAACACTATTTGTCTGGAAGCATGGTCTACTTTTTGGTGAGCCAGTAAATCCTGAGCCAGGAACTAGCAAGAAGCTGGTAGTTCAATTGGTGCACGGAAACTTCCTGTTGTCACTGGCCCTTAAAGTGCCCTTAGAGGAACACTTAGGGATTGGAAAAAGCAGGATAGGTTGGACCCTCTAATCTACTGATCAGTGGTGTGCCGAGACATAGAGAGGTTCTGTAGGACATGCCCAGCATGCCAGCTGAGTGGCAAGACAGGACGGAAGACTAAGGCACCGTTAGTGTCTCTAACATTTTTAGGTGTTCTATTTGAGGGGGTAGGAATAGACATTGTTGATCCATTTGACCCCCCTCACTGTCAGGCAACACGCTCATATTGGTTATGGTGTATCATACCACAAGGTATATTGATATCTGAAACAGGTAGCTGGGTTGTAGAAGATTGCACTTGCCAAGACAAGTGACAAAGGCATGCCTCAGATGGCCAGCTGCTGCATGACCACAAAGTTCAACATTATTACACAGGGATATGAGAGGCAATATATATATATATATATATATATATATATACATATATATATATATATATGTATATATATATATATATATATATATATATATATATATATCTATACACGATAAAAAATCTAGAGTATGTACATGAAGTAAAATAACGAGTAAGTCCACGTCGTTGTTAGTGATCTTTTGGTGTTTTTATTCAAGATGCACTTGGTTTTCAACACAGCCAACGCGTTTCGCCCATGGGCTTCTTCAGGGCAAATCAAGTGTTTGTTTTCATAGGTTCTCGTATTTTCTTAAGCAAGTCCGTGTCAGGACAGATGAAATATAAGGGAAAACTTCAGTAAGGAGCTCCGTGTTCGGGAAACCTACAGCGCCGTTCCGTGTTCTCAGGAAATGGTGGTACCGTGAAGCTGTTTCTCTGAGGAGCATGCATGCAAAGGTGATCAAGCGCAAGAGCAAGAGCTTTCCTAGGGATTTTGTTTCTAGGGCCAGATTTCCAAGGATGGTCATTTCTGATTCTGGAACCAACTTTATCTGTGCTTATATGAGAGAGATGTACGAGGAAGCTGATGTGAAATACCACTTCTCCATGGCATGCCACTCCCAAACATATGGTTTGGTGGAGTCAGGCAAAGAAAACTCTTCAGGCTAGCTCAGCGCTGATGAAGGAATGGTATGACCAGAAAGCTACGCTGACTGGGTAGCAGGAAGTTCAGGAGGTGTTGGTGTTGAAGCCTATTTGTCCCAGGCCTTTGGAGGACAAATGGTGTGAGCCATACAAAGTAGTGCAGAAAGTGTCTGTGGTAAACTGCTTGGTGAACACAGGTGGCACAAGGGACCCCTATAGGGTGTACCATGTTAACAGGCTGAATTAAGCCTTACCTCTGGAGAGGCTACACAGTAAATGTCATGGCTATGTCTGAGAAAGTTGAAGAAGACCATGAACCTCTTTCTGACTTGCTGCGAAATGGCATTAAGGTTGGCACGGTGGAAGGGATTCATTTAGCCCCTGAATTTAAGCCTGAGCAGCAGTGAGAGTGCAAATAAGTTTTGGAATGGTTTGCTAAACTCTTCTTGCTGACTCCAAGTTTGAGACCTGACTGTGTGCATGACATAGACATGGATGACTGTCTGTCAGTGAATGGCAAAATGTATAAAATATCTGACCAGGCTCAGGGATGCATTAAGGTGGAAGATGCCAAAATGTTGGACTTGGGAACCATTGAGTGATCCTGTTGTCCTTGGTCATGTGTTGTGGTTATAGTACCAAGCAAGAGTCTACTGACTTGCCATTTTGTGTGGACTACTGAGCTCTCAATGCAATAACCAAAATGATGCCCATACAATCCCCAGACTAGATGAGCTTGTGAATTGGTTAGGTGCTTCAATGTACTTGATCACCTTGGATCTGACCAGTGGATATTGGAAGGTAGATTTTGCACTAAATGCTAAGAAGAATGCTGTATTTCCTATGTTAGAGGGGCTGTATCAATTTAAGGTGGTACCCTTTTGGGTTAAAGAATGCTCCTACCACTTTTCTGTGCCTGGGGAACCATTTTCTCTCAAAGTTGAAAGAGTTCTGTGTGGTCTACTTGGGTGAGATTGCAGTGTTCACAATTCATGGAAAGACCACCCGAGATCCCTCAAACAGGTTTTAGCTAGGATAGAGGTGTCAAAACTGACCATCAAGGCAATTTTGGGGTTTATTACGAAGTCAGGCGGATGCACCATCGCGGAATCAGGTCCGACCGACATCCGTTCGGCGGTCCTAACTGGAAAATTATGAAGCTCCCTTTTCTGTATAGGAGCTTGTGCTGCGGTCGGAAACCGTCCAGAGCACAAGCTCCCATACAGAAAAGGGAGTTTGTTTTCATCTCTGCACTTCTTGGTCAGCCACACAGTGCAGGAACCCTATCTAGAGGCCGCTGGGAAAAGGGGACCTGCAAATTCGCTTTCCGACAGGCTTTCCATGCTGGAAAGCCCGGCATGGAAAGTCAACTGAAAACGCCATCCATAGGAATTACGGTGCCGGTTCCAACTGGCATTCCGGCTCCTTTAGCCCATCAGAAGCCAACAGAAATATCCAGCCGGTTACAAAATCAACAGCCTCCATTGTAATGAGGCTGTCTGTTTTGAAACTGCGATGAGGACCAGAAAGCCTCCAAACTTAGGGGACGATTATGATCGCGGATGGACTTGAGTCCGTCCGCGACCACTGAGAAGGAGGGAACGTCTGCAGGGGCAGCGGCGGTCCCTCCAAGCAGATTAGGATGTGACCGCCAGGGTGGCGGTCACATCCTCTATCTTTAACATTGCGGCGGGTGCTGCTTGAAGCAGCACCCGCCACAATGGTAAAAATCAAAGCAGTGCATTTGCATGCACTAAGCGGTGCCTGCTGCTTCGTGCACTCAAAGGCAGGGGGGTACCATAGGTACCACCCATGTGCACCCACCACCCCACCTTCACCCCTGGGGGCCCGCAACGGGCCCCCAAACAAAAGTCCGTATGCCTTTCCACGGCGGAAATGCCGCCGTTGAAAGGCATAGAAAATCAGACATCCTAATATGCCTGGTGGTGTCTGATAGACACCGCCAGACATGTTAGAACTTTTCCGCCGCGGTCGGGTGTTACAGAAACTTTGTGGCAAACTATGGAAGGATACTTGGCCCATTGACTGCTTTACCTAAAGGAAGCAGCCCGAGAAATTAATATGGACTACAGAGTGCCAAAAGACATTTGAGGAAATGAGCACTGTGCACTGTCTTGGTTCTGAAAGCACCTGACTACAGTCAACCTTTCATTGTACAGACGTATGCCTCGGATAAAAGAGTTGGAGCAGTATTATCCCAACTGGATAACAAAGGTAGAGAGCATCCGGTATTCTCTTTTAGTAGGACATTACAATCCAGAGAGAATAACTGTGCGGCCATTGAGATGAAGTGCTTTGCCATAGTGTGGGCCTTCAGTAAGTTTCATATGCGTTGCGTACAAATTATGTGGTGCAAACAGATTAGAAGCCGCTGAAATGGTTGATGGCTTCTGACCATGCAACTTCTCCAGGTTAGGAGTTCGCTTGGGGTGTTCTGGTCTGGGAGGGGTGTCTGTGGGATGGAAAAGTCCCCAGTATGATATAAAATGTGTACCCCTGCCTTGAGTGGGCAACTTTAACCCTGATGCTATTTTGTAATTAGCGAACACAGATCATGCATGTGCATCATGTCTCACAGATTGCAGTCTTGTTGAACCGGAAGGGTGTGGTCAAAGCACTATCATCTCGGGAGTTCACTTTTTAATTGTCCATTTTGATATTTCTTTTTATAGATGATATCTTAGGAAGGAGTGGGACGTTTACAGCACAGTGCATGAGAAAGAATTATGTTTGCAGTGACCACTGCCTTGAGCTATGTATCATATTTTTTAATATACATTTTTGGTGGAGTCATTTTTACACGTTATTAAGTGTGCGAGCTGATTGGACCACTTGATTATTACGTTTAAAACCCACTGGGCATTAATTAAGTCTATGCCCTTATGTCTCTTCTGTTGGAGGGGCTTTTCCCACTTCAGGAATGAAACTAAGTGACTAGAGTATTACAATGATGTACTGGCGGGAACAATGATGTAATGCATTAAAACATGCTGTATATTTTTATGTAGTGCATATAATGATGTGGTAAAACTGTGGATGCTCTAGTTTGCATGAGAGGAATTATCTGACTAAAAGAGCTGTAGTATAACTGTGTAAGTAGTGTTAGTATGCGTTTATAGTATATAGGGAGTGGGAAGCAAAGTAGTCACCCCTACTGGTCTGAAGACTCGGGGATTAGACTGTGAGTCTAAATCGTGAACTCATTGCTGTAAAGTGATGTGCTCTGGGCAGAGTAGCATACCTGTGGAAGTAGTGTTAGTTTGGGTTTGTACAATACAGGGAGTGGGAAGCAGACTACTCACCCTCTCGCGGTCTCAAAACTCGTGGATAAAACCATGAGCTGTAAAGTCATGTGCTCTGTGTAGTATTCCAATGTAAGTCATAGTAGAATGTTAGTATGTAATTCTACTAGAATGTAATTATGTAATGTTAGAATGTAGGTCTTTCACGAGGGGAACCTTGGGGAGTTTGTACACGGTGCTGGAGTAGACAGTTGCATTGCTGTCTGCTCCTGTTGGTGGCTGTTTAAGCTGTCCTATTTTCCTGCAATAAATCTACTTATCAGATCCACTGCTGTCTGCCTCTTAACTACATAAATTTGGTAACGAGTGGGAGAAGGTAAAAAGAAGGCAGCACTCACAAATATTTCAAAATTGCTTGCCTTGTGCTGCAGACCCGTTTTCTTCGTGTAGCTGTTTCTACGCATCCCAGGGTCATCGGCTCATTGAACTATGTCATCAGACCTCTGGCAGCATTTATATTTTTAGATTTTGCGCTTCCTCTGCCTCTTCATTAAACGCTGGTCGCTATACTACATGTGTGTAAGTAGTGTTAGTATGGGTTTATACTAATTCTGTAGTTATGCAGTAACCAATGCATCATGGTCCTAGGGAGCCCGACCTCCCAGGCGCAGGTCATACAATGCCCCAGGGTGTACATCCACGGGACATGTGTGTTTTCTATTAGAGGGCGGATGCATGGCTTCCACCCTGTGATATCAAATCCTTGTTTGACTAGTTGACGCGAGAGGAGGAAAACCTTGTGTTGATTTAATAGAGCGGATCCAGATAGTAAAAATGGGAGAGAAGAAAAAGAAAAAGCGGAGTCTCACTCATTCATTTAAATGAGCCCCAGGTGGGTAATGTTCTGTGGCAATCCTATTATTATATTGCTGGTTCTCTGTAGGACTTGGGAGCTTAATGTCACATATAAATGAATTAGGTGCAGGAGGGCACAGAGACGTTTCGCAGCCTATGGGACTGTCACCTTCCCAGGCATTGTTTACTAGTTGTTCGGGGGTTCAGGTCCAACTGAAGTCCAGGAATCGCCACCCTCCGGGGCTTTACTCAAATATGCAAGGTGGGCCTAGGCAGTCCCTGAAGCCTCGGTGGTCCTAGGCAGTGCCTTATTGGTTCTGTAATCACACGGGCAGTAGTCATGTGGTTGTAAAGTGATACACTCATAGAACCCTTGCAGTTGTAGAATTATCCAGGCTTCATTTGTGTAATAGTCAGTTATATTATATTTGGTAGGTACACTGCTAAATAACAAATGTTTGTACTCATAATCTCCTATAAACAGATGATTTTCATAGTAAACTATAGATAAGTGTTGTCAGAACAAGAACACCTATACACTCAGTTATTTATTGGAAAAAAATAACCTTTATTAAAACACAAATAAATGGAAACGTAAGTTTATTAGATCAAACAACAGTATAAAATAAAATGCGTGGGTTGGACTCCTGTGGAAACAGCGTTCAAAACCTGCAAGACAAAAATAAAACATAAGTATATGTGCCATGGGGACGAGGTAAAGAAAGGTAGTCTGAATGAAAGGACGATAGTGAGAATGGGAGGGAGAGGGAGTGGGTGGAACGGACAAGGGGAGGGAGAGTCAAAAGAACAGTGGGAGGAGGAGACAAAGTGTCAGCTTACTGTACCCAGCCCTCAGTGTTTACCCTCCAGTCACCCATTTGTCTAGGACGCTGGGGTCAGCGAGAAAGAATGTGGTCCAGCAAGTCCTTAAAATGAAGCATATGAATGAGGGCAGAGATTACATTATTAGGTATGGGAAAATTGCTTGCCTGCACCTGTGCATCCACGGTGCTGCACCCCAGCCCCTTCCCCTGCACTGTGCTCAATTGTAGGTCCTGCACACCGAGGCTTCACTGCTCACCTGCCACCATCGGTGTGTCCAACGACGTGTTGGTGCAAGCTCCGAGTCCAGGGTACGCTTCTAGGGTAGGAGAACAGGTCTCCGGTCGGGGAGGGTGTCTTGATACCACGATGGAAGGCATCAGAATGCCCAAGGCATCCTCGCGGGGTGAGCTCCCGCTCGGCCCATTTTGAGTCCATCAATTCAGTGTCTGAAAAGGGAGAAATAATTTATTGGTGGAAACGTGTGGAGGTAATTGAAGGTTTATTTCAAGCTTAACCCCTTAAGAGCTGGCCACGTTCAGCGGACGTCGCATGCACTACCTCGGTAGTGCTGCGCACGTCCGTTGAACGTTCTGGCCCCGCCCGCGCAATAGAACGTTCCGCACCAGCGCGGAATGTTCAGCGCAGCGGAGGGGTTAATAGAAAACAGCAGTTGAGTACATCCTTTGTCTTTGAAGTACGATCTACCAACTGTTAGTGGTAATTGTGGTTCAAAGAGGATTTGGAGTGCAGAAGAATAGACAAGGTTAAATAATAAGGTTTACATACAAAGGATGGTAGAAGCATAATGTGCGCATGTAATGCAGTGGCGGAAGGCTGTGTGCATATACACTTAGTAATGAGCTCACTATAGTGCCCTAAAAGCCAAAGCCACGTGTCTGTAGGGCAGCGCTGCCCGCTGGCTCTGGCCTACAGTAAGGTCCAGCAGGTCTTTAAAATGAGACAGAGATGAGACGGAATCAGGTCAGAGATTACATCATTACACACGGCAACATCGGTTGTTCGCACCTGTGCACCCAGGCTGATGCACCCCACCTCTCTCGCAGCACTGCGCTCAACACATGTCTGTAGGGCAGCGCTGCTCGCTTGCCCAGGCCTACAGTATGGTTCACCAGGTCCTTAAAATGAGACAGAGATGAGACTGAATGAGGTCAGAGATCACATCATTACACACGGTAACATCGCTTATTCGCATGTGTGCACTCAAGGTGATGCACCGACCCCTCCTGCTGTAAGGTGGGCAAAATGTGTCTGTGAGGCAGCACTGCCTGCTGGCTCAGGGCCACAGTATGGTCCAGCTTGTCCTTAAAATGAGACAGAGATGTGACTGAATGAGGTCATAGATCACATCATTACGCACGGCAACATCACTTGTTCGCACCTGCGCAGCCAGGCTAAGGCACTCCACCCCTCCCGCCACACCGCCCTCAATTGGAGCCCCTGTGCACCCATGGCCCACTGATCACCTGCTGTCATTGTTGTGTGTGCAAACACTATGGGCAGCAGTGCTCACAATTCAGATGGAGTATTGATTGTAGTATGGTGTACACTTCATGGATCCGTTTAGAAGACGACGGACAGTAAGGCTCACAATTTAGAGCCAGTGTTGATTGCCAGGATGGTGTACACCTCATGGATCCCTTTTTTTTATTGTGCATTGTGATATGCAAGGTGGATGCGGCCATATCACCTGAAGTAGTGTGGAAGAAGTGGGACATGCGGCGTTGTCGTTATCCTATTTATACATACGCAAAGTGGGCTGGGCTTGCGCACGCCACGCCAGCATAGGGGTGTGAATAATTATTCCCGGGACCTGGGCGTTGTTTTGTTCCTGCTTGGTCAGGAAGTGTACTTATGTGTGTTTCTTTTGCAGTGTTGACGTCGCAGAATGCGCAATTTACATTAATGTAGCATGTCTCGGGAGGGCGGCAACTATCGCTAAGGACATGCTATTCGAGAAGATTGAATGGCGAACATCACATGTCGTTGTCAAGGTTGTGGATATGAGCAGATACGCACATCAATGGTGTGCGGTATTATTAAAAGTGTTGGTATCGCGAAGTGTACACATGTGAATGTGCTCAGATGGAAAGGAGGATCAGCAGTGAGGCAACGTCATACACAGTGATAACGCTCATTACAGTCAAGCAAGGCATGTCAAACGTGAATCTAAAAGTCTCACATATCACACACTACTATAATGGTAAAGCCTGACAACAGAGCGTACAGCAAAAAAAAACAACCCATTGCTGTTTACTGTTTGTCACATGTGATCTAGGATGTGCACTCTGCCCGTGGCTTCCGATACTTCTTAGAGTCACCAATACCCAGGCGAAAGGGAGCACAATAATGTGCACGCACACATACCAGGGTCATCGTGTAACACACATTTGTTTTTTGATGTAACGTTTGAGATGCATGGCCATCACACGTGGAAGGCTAATGTACAGACCATGAAAATTGATCAAGATGATCGTTGCATGTTGTGTGTAGTATAAAATAGGTGTATACAGGAACAAACTTTTCAAAAAAGCTCTCTAAGCAGAAGAGGTGTCTCTCATCCAATGCTGTGGAGATAATGACTAAAATGGGTGGGGTCCTTCAACTGTTACAATGGGGAATGTTATGAACAAATCAAATGCTTTTTTTTTAAAGTCACATGGCAAACGCGCACCAAGCGCGCAAGGTGGCGCACCTGATGTGATTTTTACAATATAAATTTATCATAATATAAGTTTATTATTATAAATGTTTAACGTATTTTAGATTATTGCTTGCTCTCATATTCTGTTTGAAGTTATTTAGATATACTTTTGAGACAAAAAAAACGAGGAAATGGCGTATCAGGCATAACACTATACGTGTGTGATGCAACACAGGGCCTGGCAGTGTGTACTCATCACATATGCAACGCGCAGCGGGCGCGACCCCATACGTACATGACGTAACACATGGCTTGGTACTGCGTACCCGTCGGATACCAAAGTAGCAGCTGGCTCGACCTCATACGTATATGATGTTACTTGGCCCGCGATGCCAAAAACCCGTCGGATACGAAATGCGCATCATTTACGAGTTTAGCAATATGGCGGATAGGATTCATGTGGTGATGGAGCTTTGTACACTACCAATATGGGAGTGCAGTATTCTAAAAAAAAAAAAAAATATATATACATATTTTTGGGGGAAGATATAAAACATTACATAATATTTAAGGTAAAAAAAAGTATAATAGAGTTCCAAAATATTACAAAAAATACTAGAAAAAATATAGGTTTTATAAACATTAAAATATGAAATTAATATTTAAAAAACCTTTGAAATTCACTGAAAAAAACAGATGTTATAGGTTTCAGGGACGTTATAGTTAGTTGGACATTTGACTCATATAAAACGAGAGAAATTCGCCTGTTATAGTTAGTTGAGCTAACTATAACCCGCGCACCCGCAATACACTACTGATGATGTCACATATTATATCACTCATGACATGGTCAGTGACATCACTAATAGAACACAGTTGTTTGTTGTACATATGTTATCCTAAATGTATAACCAACTCCTCCCTGGAATTCATCCCTTCAGGAATTAGCATCTCAAAATCTATAATGTATTTTGATTCCAAGATACTGACTTGGTGCTCTCTATCGCCACCACGTTCCTCTGGTTTGACTAAATCTAAAAAAACAAAAGAAAGTAATTTGTCATTTTGACCATGAATCGCCTGAAAATGCTAAGCTAACGGATACTGCTCATTGTTATTTTGTAGAGCTCTTTTGTGTTCTAAAATTCTTTTTTTAGCTGTATGTTTAGTACTGCCAATCTAAAAATGTTTACAAGGGCAGATCAGGCCATAAACACAAAACTCAGTATTGCAGTTAAAGTTGCCTCAAATTAGGAAGTCCCTATTGCTATTAGGCACTTTTATCTTTGTACAGTTCTTGCTTTTTATGCACGCTTTACAGAGCATACAGCATGTGAACCCTGTGTTTTTCAGCTTTTTATTAGTCATTGGATGTGAAGTTACCAAGTTCCGACTTAATACATCTTTGAGAGACCTCCCCCTTCTGAAGGTTATTTGAGGAGATTCATGTAAGTACTTATCCAAGACTCCATCAGTCTTCAGTATGTGCCAATTCCGGTTTAGTATTTTCCGTACTTTAAATGCCAGACTAGAATACGTGGTTATAAACCTGATGTGTTGTTCTTCCTGATCTTCCCTAGGTTTGGGATTTAATAGGGCTTCTATTTGCAGCTGTTCGACTTTAATCACTGCGGCTTTTATTACCTTTTGAGGGTATCCCCACTCATTAAATCTCTTACACATCACAGATTTTTCTTTTTCGAACTCCTCCTTGGTACTGCTATTTCTTTTAGCTCTAATGAGTTTGCCATAGGGGATACTCGGAATGAGACTGTATGGGTGAGCGCTAGAGGCAAATAAAAGACAGTTCCCTGCGGATTCTTTCCTGTGGAGTTTGGTTACAAGATGATCTCCCTTCACCATCACTTCCACATCAAGGAAAACAATTTTACTGTTACTGATGTGTGAAGTCAATTCTATATTTAGGATGTTATCATTCTAAGCCAAAATTAATGCTTCAGCACTTGCCCTATCCCCTCGCCAAATTAAAAAAATGTTGCTAATAAATCTTGACCATAATACAACATGGTCCCCGTACATCTCAAAGAAATTCGACACCGACTCCTCCCACCAGCCCCTGAAAAGATTCGCATATCTGGGGGTGAAGCAGGTGCCCATTGCAGTATCTTGCATTTTGTTTATATGGTTTATCATGAAAGTAGAAGTTATTGATCAGGAAATAGCTGATCATCTCAATCAACATTTCTGTATGAAACAGACATGAGATAGATCTGGCTCGCAAAAAATGGCGAACAGCTTGAATTCTCAAAATATCTTAAGGACATTAAGATTAGGTTTTTGCTGTTGATAAGAGGAGTATGTCTTCTTTGAAAGGTTTATGAAACTTCTCTTTCAACTCAGGTCCAAACAACTTGACAGCTGAAAAGGCAACTTTAAAACAGCTGACGTCTGCAATGTTTCTGTATGTCAGTCCTTAATAACCCCATTCCCTCTTGCTGATGCTCCTGTTCCTGTTGAGAATGCTGAAGCCCTAACAACATATGAGGAAATATCAGACAGAATATAGACCAGAACATTCAGCTTCTTCAATTGACTTAAGTAAAATCTTAAAATCCCACATTAAGGACTGCACCATGTAACCTCCATCTATTTCTGATTTCAAGACAAGGTGAGACCCTGAGTATGCTTTTTTTGGGGGGTGAATCACCAGTTTTGTCTTTTGAATCCTTGATTCTGGTGTCATCTGACATGGAGGCTTTCCCCAGTAAACTGCCCACAAATGAACCAATCACTAATGATTCCGACCGTTTTTCATCCATCTTCTCCAGTGGGTACAATTTGGACATGCTTCTTGAAACCGACATTTTATCCAGATCTTTCCACTCCGGTATGACAACAACCACAACATGTGGATGAATGGGCATATTCACTTTTGTCTTTTCAAACTTCCTCAAAACTGTATCCAAAGCAGGATCCACAGGTGGTTCGACTGAAGGAAATCCACAAAACCCATTCAGTCTCACAAGATCCAAAATTCATGCCAAAGTCTCCTTTCTAATATATTTGACCTTCTGGTCATCAGGTACAACCTCCATTTCACCATCATAGCCTGAAGGCAGTGCTTCAGCCTAATCGTCCACAGTAGCAGACTCTACCCCCTTGTCCTTATGAGGCTTTTTTTAAGGCAAAGATTGTCATCAGTATTAGTACCAGCATTTTCATACTGTTGTCTGCCGATTCCCTGCTCTTTTTCTTGAGAGGAGAGGAAGATCGAGACAAAGTAGATGGTGTGAAATAAGATTCTACAAAAATACTTTTTGATATGTTTCTACATCTCTGAGGAGCAACCTAACAAGGAATTCAATCAGATAAACAACAGAAAATGTGCTGACATACCCTTACCTGAAGCTCCAACTGAGTGCTCAGTATAACCATTGTACCAAGCTCTCGATAAATACAATCTCACAATAATAATATACATTGAATATGGGTAATAGTTTCTATCAGGTTAATTATTAGATATGGTCTCTGGTTATTATTATTTTTTTTTATTTCTGGAAATACAAAGATGTGTTTAAACTAGTAATATTTCTGTTCTGTACCTTGTAGTGTGCAGTGACCTTTTCATGCCTATAATGTGCAGGATTCCTGGAAATGCAATAAACACTCGCGTGTACATGTGTTATGTTTATATTACACTAAACCCTGCTATTTCGTACTCCTGTTATCTTTCCTTTGTAAACTAGACTTGTTAGTATTATTCTAAAGAACAAGAAGGGCTGTGGTATATCTTGCATTGCTGGCCACAAAAGACTCTGGGCCTCATGTATGAGGCCCCTTGCGACATCGGAACGTCACTTTTTGTGACGTACCGTGGCGCAGAAGCCTGCGTGATATTCATCAGGCAGCACTAAGCCACTTTTTTTGGCTTAATGCTGCCTGATAAATATCAGTCCCTTTAACACAGTGTGTTCTGCGTGTTCTTTTAAATTAGCTAGCCGTTCGTAGTTGGCCACTCAAAAAGTATCATTGTGGGAGACTTAAGTTGTTGGAATAGTGTTGATAATTTATGTCTTGGACTTCCAGGAGTTTTTAAAAAGCCTACCTATATTAAAGGTCACACTTTTTGTACATGTTTGTATGATGATCCTCTTTTTTACACATATGGAAGAGTTACCTTGTTTATGGTGTGATCATTCGATTTTTGTATTCAATATTTCAATATTGATGGCATTCAAAAACAAAATATTATATCAAGAACTAATAATTTATTTTGTATTTAGTCTTTTGTGGGCCAGGAAAGCTTTATGCAGCTCTTCTTGATTTTACACCCTCTCTTATCAATAAAGTTCACTCAATGGATAAATACAATAACAACAAGGTGATAAATAGAATGCTTCAAATAATCTCAACCACTGGCAATTGCTCGGGCCTCATCCAAATTCACAGTTTTTGCCCACCTTGCCATTGCAGTTTGGACCCAGCCATATGCAAATCAGCCTTGATCCTGCTCCTCATGGGAGTAGCCCAGCCTGAACTGCCAGGCCAGGTCCTCCCTGAACTGGATTACAAGCAACCTAGGACCCGTTTCCACCTAGTTAGGGCACTGTGGCCAGGTATAGCTGGGTTCCAGTGGTACAATGAGCCTGGAACCCATGCCTGGGCATAACCGGTGTGCTTAGGGCGGCAAATGCAAAAGCAAGAAAGGTGAGGGTAATTGTTTGCCCACCATACCAGTTTGGTTGAAAACTCTTTGATAAACTTTTCGTAGAATCCACAAACATCTAAAAAAAAGAGAACACCTGTTCTTTTTTCTTAGGCATTGGAGCTTCAACTTTGGCATCTCGTAAGGCTTCAACTAAACTAAGGTGCAGGAGATCTAAGAGTTTTCCAGGCGCTGGTGGTGTGTGAGATTACAACGTATATGGTGAGCAAACAACCCTTGCCAAAAAATAAGATTAAAGTCACCCAACAATATCACTTTTCCCTTGTGTAAGTGAAATGATAAAGAGTACCTCAACTGGAACACCGGGCCAAATGTTCCAAATCGAGCATAGGGTCCAAACGACAATTCTTACTGTAGGATTTGCACACACAAGGTTGTCAGAGGGGCCGAGACGATGGGAAGCTCATCGCCAAATTTGAATAGCTACAAATTACCATTGATCCAGTCATATATGTTAAGAAGGCTTTATTCACACCAAGCCCCAGGCAGCACACAAGAAATCAATTGCCAACAGTCACAAGACATCATTCCACAGAATCCGAATGTTGACCATAAGAAAACAGATACTTAAAAGTACAACATTACAAATTGTTATTCCTCTTCAGAATAATCAAAAGTAGGACCCTTTACTTTTGAAAAACTATCAACTGATCTCTTTGTTACCTGTACCTGGCAAACACTTAACAGCCCACCTGTCGTTGTCATTATTACTGTCAGTATTGGATGACATGCTGAAGGACAGTGATGAAGGCTTGATTTCTGCTCTGGTCCTGCTGGATCTCTCAGAAGCCTTTAATAGGGTTAAACACAAGTTGTTGGTGGACCAGGCGCTGTGCTCTGGGCTGTGCTAGGCTGAATAAAGATGGGCCATAGAGGCCAAAGTAAGAGGTAACCTGAAAACAATGTGCACAGATAACAAAATGACGTATTTTAGAAATTTCAATTTACAATATAAAGAGAATAAAACTTACTGTCTTTCTATTAAAAGTCACAAATCTGCAGTTGAAAGAACAAAACAATATGGAATATGCAAATATTTTCAAGGCATCTCCTATATATATATATATATATATATATATATATATATATATCCTCTCTGCAACGCAGCCCTGTAGCGCTTACTGGAGGTACCTGGTGGGCTAGTTGGCCCCAGGAACCCAAAGGATTGAAGGTGAATTAATCCCCCAACTTAAAACGCACCACGGGGCTTGTTTTGCACATTGGTGCAGGGAGGAGGCAGGGCCTGATGTGATGAGTGTGCAAACGCACCCTGTGTCGCGTTTTAAGTTGGGGGATTACGTCTTCTTGAATTCTGAGTGTTACCTGGAGGGGGCAGTGCCTCCGGCGCGATGCTGGCTTTTTTTTTCAAAGGATAGCCAGCCCCACCGTATCCCTCTTTTTTTGGAGCCCTGGGGACCCCATCCCCCCGGGCCTGACACCTTTTTTTTGTTTAAACGGGAGGCAGGCCATGTGGCTCCCCTCGAGAGGCCAATTATTGCCTCAGGGACCCCATCTCCTGGGGCCTGGCCACCCTGTTTCTTTATTTTTTGTTGTTGGTTGGGGGCCGCCCGGCCAACCTCCTCAGGCAATTATGGCCCGAGGACCCCAACCCCTTGGGCAGGCCAGTCTGTTTTTTGTATTATAATTTTTTTACAGGGGAAGGGGCCATGTGGCCCCCCTCCTGGGCCACTTCTGGCCCCGGGGACCCAATATCCCGGGCCCTGGCCTGTCCGCTGTGACCCGTGGGCGGAGCCCCAATGCCCCCACGGTCCCGCCGGCTAGTCGCCTCCTGCAGGATCCCCTTGTGGAAGAGCAATTCTGCTTTACTTCATTGAAGCTAGAGAAGGTTTCCCTGCTCTCGCTTCAATGAAGAAAAGCAGAGTTTGCTATGACAGGGCGGGAGCCACACTGCTCCCGCACTGCCATAGCAAACTGCAGGGTGCTGGGATGGGCACACTGGGACACTGCAGGAGCCGGCCCTGGGGGATGGCTGTTCCCAGGGCTATCAAGGGCTCCAGGAGGGGGGACGCGTGGTCCCCCTCCCAACTATTTAAAGCCCTGGCTAGGTGGTGGTCCCCGGGGCCCGGGGGTCCATAATTGACCCCGAATTTAAATATAGAGTGCCCCAGGCAGGTGGTGGTCCCCGGAGCATGTGGAGGGGGCTCAAGCCCCCCATACATAATTTTTTTTTTAAAACAGAACCCCGAAAGGTGGGGGTCCCCAGGGCTGCAAGGGGGCTGTGTGCCCTCGCAAATTATGATTCAAGCCCCAGGGAGGTGGCGGTCTCTGGGGCTACAGGGTCCCTGTGGGCCCCCAAAAACACACATATTTAAATGTAAAAACGAGAGCCCCGGGGAGGTGGTGGTCCCCAGGGCTGCGGGGGAGCTGTGTGCCCCCCTGCAAATCATCAATCAAGCCCCGGGGAGGTAACGGGCCTCCACTATTTATTTTTGGGATTGCCCCCGGGACCTGGCCCACCCAGGGCTTATAGAAAATGAACCGTGGGAGACTACGCTTGATTCTGTGTTTATTTTTTCGGTCCGGATTCGCGCACCCAGCGTGAAATCAGCTGTTAAAAAAAAAAAGGTATTTTTTTGGGCTGGGAGTCCTTGTCCTAGGGTGTCAGGGTGTTTCTACCCTGCCTCCTTTTCTTGTTTTCACCTTTTTTTGTACCGAGTCACAAGATAGCTGGCAACACTTCCTATTTTGGAGTGTTGGCAGCCAATTAGAAGAAAGCTCGTGCACGGGGGGGGTGTTGTGACTCCTCCTCGGTGCTCAGATATAGAAACGTTTTCTTTTTCTAATTTCTCAAGAACTTTCAAACGGATTTGCACCATTTAAGAAAAGGGCTCTTTCCGAACCGATACCTACCTTTTTGCCAAATTTGGTGTAATTCTGTTCAGCAGTTCGGGCTGTAGATTTGTCTAAAGGTTCCTATGGAATTAAGATTGGGAAAATGCGTTTTAAGACCCCCCATTTTTCTCGGCCCTCCCTTCACGAATCACCCCAAAACTTTCAAGACAGGAGCTGACCACAGCACCCCATCTTTTTTGAAATTTTTGGGAAGATTCATTAAACAGCACCAAAGATATTGGCAAATCAAAAAACACTTTTCCTATGGAAACTAGGTCCTGACTAGAACTACCTACTGGCGACCGCCAGTAGGGGTGTATATATATGTTATGTGTGTGTGGGTGTGTGTGTGTGTGTGTGTGTGTATATATATATATATACAACAGGACCAAGGGAGCCAACGGGGAAGAGGCAGAGGAATTCGCGGAAGACCCAGAGGAACAAACAAGATAAAGTTCGACAAAAACGCAGAAAAGTCACCCATGGGAGTACTGACGAGGGGCAGCAAGGCAAAAATATGACGGTAATCAACCTTTCTCAAAAAGTATTAACTGCCCATGAAAATGATGTGTTATCACTAGGACTGTCATTTTGCCCATCAACTAACTTGAATTATGCACAAAACAGGATTGACTTGTTTTATTTCTCAAGGAAACTTAAACAAAAAAAATGGTTTGAAACACATCCCACTAGATCAACATCTGGCAATAGCAACACCTATGTGAGTGATTTGGACTTAAATGATGTAGAGCTTTTAGAGGTGATTTCCTCAGGGACTATGGTACCAGAAGAACTGGTGTCTGATATGGATATCGATATTAATGCTAATCCTGGGAGTCATTTCAGAGCTAAATCTAGGTTCCTTCCTCATATTGTATGTGAAGAAGTAGAGGTTTTTGAAAGGTGTGTGCTAAGTGACATCAAGAAATTAAGAACCAAACGAGTGCCTAATGACATGAAAAATCTCTCTTTTGAACAAAAACATGCCATTGACAACTTAAAGGGAGATAATCAAATAGTGATTCGTAATGCAGATAAAGGGGGAAATATTGTGGTTTTTTACAAAACCAAATATCTAGCAGAAGGTCTAAGGCAATTAGGAGACATGACATGTTACCAACCATGTACCCTATCTGATATAAGAACAGTCAAGAATACCTTTGATGACCTACTTCAGGACTTTAGAGATAGAGGACTACTGGAGTGTGAGCACCCAAAAATTCCCATTCTGTACCTCCTCCCTATACTCCATAAACATGCTACTGATCCCCCGGGTAGACCTATTGTGTCTTCAATAGGTTCACTGTTGGAGAACACGTCCCAATACATCGATCACTATCTACGGCCATTTGTCATTGCTCTTCCTGTTTACTTAAAACATACCACCCATTTTTTAAAAATCATTGAGGACATACATTGGGAACCCTCTTTTACTTTGGTAACTTTGGACGTTAGTAGTCTGTACACATGTATCAGGCATGATCTGGGACTTTCAGCAATAGAGTACTTCCTGAAATCTAGATCTATTTCATATTCAGGCCACTCTAAAATGTTATTCAAACTCATCGAATTTTGTATGACCAATATTTTTTTTATTTTTGATGACAAGATGTACCGACATTCACAGGGCACAGCTATGGGCACCTGCTTCACCCTCAGTTATGCCAACCTTTTTATGGGCTGGTGGGAGGAGCAGGTGTCCAGTCAACTAGCAGAATTTAACACCGAAGTTGTCCTGTGGCTTAGGTACAATGATGACATTTTTATGATTTGGAACGGAAGCATTGAGTCAGCCAGAGAATTTGTAAATGTACTGAATAAGAATACACTGAATCTCACATTTACAGAAAACATCCACAAAAACACTATTAAATTTCTTGATATTCAAGTTGAGATCCAAGGAGGGACTATGACCACCAGCCTATTTCGAAAAGATACGGCGGGCAACAGCTTGCTGAACGCCAGAAGTGCCCACCCTCGAAGCCTCGTAGATAGTATACCCTATGGGGAACTTCTACGGGCCAAAAGAAACTGTAGCACAGAAATAGCATATGAATTGGAGAAAAAACTGATGTGTAACCGGTTCAGAGAACGGGGGTACAAAAATAAAACTGTCATTCAAGCTTGCAAAAGGGCAGATGCAACTATTAGAAATGAATTACTTAACCCTAATAAAATCAAAGAAGATGACAATAAAGTAAGATTCATTACTACGTACTCTGGACAGGTCCATGACATTAGAAAGATCTTTAAGAAGCACTGGCATGTTCTCTTAACTGACCAACACTTGAAACCCTATTTGAATCCCAACCCACAAATCACCTTTCGTAAATGCAGATCACTTAAGGATGATTTGAGTAAAAATATGGTTGTGAGCAAAATTGAATCTAAGGACAATCCTGGTTTCAAATGCTGCAGGTCGTGCAAAGCCTGTCGCAACAGTGTAAATTGCAAAGAGCTTACAGTTCCAACTTCGGGAAGAGTGTTCACGATTAACAAATCTCTTACATGTAATACGATGTACTGCGTCTACGTACTCATCTGTCCTTGTGATAGGTGGTACGTGGGCAGTACAATTTTGAAAGCCAAAGAAAGGGTCCTACAACACTTAAGAGCAATCAAAAATCACAATCCACAATATCCGGTGGCTCGCCATTTCGCTGACTACCATTTTCAAAATGAGAATCAGTTGAGGACGGTGGTCATAGATAAGGTGATCTTAGGTGCACGTGGAGGGAATAAGAAACTAGCTCTACGTAAATTAGAGTCGCAATACATCATCGACTTCGAAAGCATGACCCCAAATGGACTGAATTTGCACGAGGAACTAGCTGTACACCTTGCTGATTGATGAAATGTACAAATGTAATTATGATTGCTGTCTGCAGTAGGACCTTCAAAGGTCTTGTTTTAAATCATATTTTTTTTTATATAGGTACCTGATGAAATGGTGTGACTGAAAATAAGGAGTATATTACATTCTGTTGAAGATTATAATGTTTGAAAATCATGTTGCAATCTAAATGATATAGACGATCATCTCTGTAACGATATTGTTGCCAAATGCTATTATTATTAATTGTATTATATAAGAAGCCACTTGTGCCCACTGGGGCGTGAATTTCTTACCATCATCATGCATTCTGATGAAGACGTTATAGAGTGACTACGCAAATCTTTAACATCCGCCCACTTGGGCATGGCGTTTTCTAGATTATCCCGCCTATTGGGGCCAAACATCACAGCGTGATTGACAGACTCTGTCGTTGTGTTCATTTGAACAAAATAACTTTATTGCGCTGACACGAACACGATAACACTGACATGAATTTACTTATGGTGGTAGTTCTGCAATACAATATATGAATGCACACATCGGCAATGATTTACTAATGTAATCTATTGTAAAACACCCACTACTGCTATATAGCATGCACACCGAAATTTGAATCTAATGAATTTAATTTCAGTTGCAACATTCAGACAACAGTGTTGGATCTTTTAAGAATGATAAGGAAATGTATTAAGGATATATATACATATATGCCTGTAAAATCGTGCTTATTTGCTCCTTAAATATGTCCGCCATATTGGTGCTTATTATTATACACTTTGGGTGTTTGTCCGTCTTCTATGTTACTGGAAAGAGTTAAAGGACAATTGTTTGGTATCCACATTGTAAACGTGATCAAGCTGCAAAGCGAAACGCGTTGTTTTCCTGCCAAATTAAATCTTTTGTGCACAGCAACTTCCAGAGTGTTGGTGACATTTATTCTGATGAATGGAGCACCTTTTTGTATATATATATATATATATATATATATATATATATATATATATATATATATATATATATATATATATATATATATATATATTACCTACTGGCGGTCGCCAGTAGGTATATATAGTTAGGATTTTTTCTCTATGGGATTTTTGAAAATTCTATGTCTAATAACTTTGGCGTTTGTGGACGGAATTGGCTGAAATTTTCAGGAAAATGGCACATTTTGTTTCTGAGCAGCCCCTGAAAATTGGGGGGGGGGGTTCGTCCAGGGGGGGTCGAGAAAAAAGGGGGGTCCCAAAACGTGTTTTTAACATTGAGTTTTCCATAGGGCGGTTGGCCTCACTTTTAGCCCGAACGGCTGAATGGATTTGCACGAAACTTGGCAAAATTGTAGGGACTGGTAGCCCGATGTGCCTTTTGTAGGTCTCAATATATGTGCTTCAGTGGATTTTGAGAAATTAACGTTTAAAAAAAGATATATATCTGTAACAGCGGACCGGGCAGCGCTCCGGTTCGCGGACTTTTCGCGCAACGGAGCTTTGTGAAGCGAAGCTGATTGGTTCTCCGGCGTCTGTCAACATTCCAAACAGTCCGTAGCGGCCGCCATCTTGTCTCTCGGTAGGATCGAGAGACAAGAGGAGGCGAAAGCGAATGGGCAAATGACCATAAGGGGGCATAGTAGATCCTCCCTGACCTCTTAGGTTTGATGTACCATTTTGCCAAGTTTGGTGTAATTCCGTTCAGCCATTCAGGCTGTAGACGTCTCTAAATGTCAATAATCGAACGGCTGAATGGATTTGCACGAAACTTGGCAAAATATTAGGGACTGGTAGCCCGATGTGCCTTTGCTAGGTCTCAATATATGTGCTCCAGTGGATTTTGAGAAATTAACGTTCAAAAAAAGATATATATCTGTAACAGCGCTCCGCTTCGCGTACTTTTCGCGTTACGGAGCTTTGCGAAGCTGATTGGTTCTCCGGCGTCTGTCAACATTCCAAACAGTCCGTAGCGGCCGCCATCTTGTCTCTCGGTAGGATCGAGAGACAAGAGGAGGCCAAAGCGAAGGGGCAAATGACCATAAGGGGGCATAGTAGATCCTTCCTGACCTCTTAGGTTTGATGTACCATTTTGCCAAGTTTGGTGTAATTCCGTTCAGCCATTCAGGCTGTAGACGTATGTAAATGTCCTATGGAAAATTGCATGGGGAAAACACATTTGAAAGTGTTGAAATTTAGAACCAATTAAAATGTTACTTTGGTTTTGTATTTGTGTGTGATGAAAGTTAATTGGTTATGTATATATGTCAAATGAGAGGAAACCACAGCCATTTTGTGATACTACTGTCTGAGGTACATTTGTGAGGAATTTTTGGTGGTGAATTTCTGGTGTTTGATTTACACAGTACTAACACTTCTCCTACTTTTAAAAAGGTGAGTTGTTAATTTGTAAGGGGAACTATGTTGTACACTTGAAGATAATTTGAAAAATGTTTTCTGTTATTTATTTGCAGTCCTTCTGTTATACTAAATACTTGATAAAGTTAGTTTTATATTACGTATTACTAAAAACGATAAATGAAAGTGATTATTTTTTTCTGCAATTTACAGCAAGCAATTTCAAAATAAAATGGCTCACAATGAAGAGACCGTGGCAATTTCTTTTGAATTGTCCACTACATTGATTGAAATTGAGAGCACCAATAATGAAATATTGTCACAAGGAGGAGATGACGTGTATGATTTCATTAGATTGATTGAAATTGACAGCACCAATAATGAAATATTGTCACAAGGAGGAGATGACTTGAATGATTCCACTACATTGATTGAAATTGAGAGCACCAATAATGAAATATTGTCACGAGGAGATGACTTGAATGATTCCACTACATTGATTGAAATTGACAGCACCAATAATGAAATATTGTCACAAGGAGGAGATGACTTGAATGATTCCACTACATTGATTGAAATTGACAGCACCAATAATGAAATATTGTCACAAGGAGGAGATGACTTGAATGATTTTTTTGATCAATCTGTTGATGGCGAATTTATCGAATGTTTGGAGACCATAGAGTTACAAGAATCATCATTGCAGACTTTTCATGAGGAAATTGCTGATGAGGACATGTTACTAGTTCTTTCAAATTTAGAAAATTCTGAAGAATAAATTTATATTTAGAAATCAAAAATTGTTTGAGACATTATTCATTTTTATTTTTAATTTATGAGGTTGTAGCGAAGTGATTGTAGTATAAAATGAGACGTATAGTATAGAGTGCAACATTTTTATGTTACATGGTAAGTTTACTCATATTTACTTCCCTTCTGCCACTATATTATCTCCAATGTGTATTTGACATCTCTTCTTCATCTCCGGCCTCCTTTCTCTCACTGTGTGTCTCTGATGCATCTTATCGCTGCTATTTTGTGTAATTACAGAAGAGAGTAAAATAAAATAGTTCGGAACGTGAAAAGGGGGCAAAGTAGAGTACCCCTCACCCCCTAGGCCTTTTCAGGCGGTCCCAAAAGGATCAGTTTCTGCTTTCCTGAGAGATTATGGTATGAGTTCCATATACCACAATAATTTGCATTACAACATGCAAGATATCTATCTCCTATTACCAACTTTTGGAGATATTCGCGCTAAGCGCGAATATCTCCAAAAAGTAACACCTGCCCTGAGCAGTTCTTAGCCATGTTATCCAATGGGAGGTGGATAACATGGCTAAGAGCATTAGCTCGGTAATGCATGAATATCGCTGACTTTTTAGCGATATTCATGCATTGCGGCCGTTTATTATCGCATTTGCGATAAACCTTGATAATAGCAAGGTTTATCTTCGATAATTTCTGACGATGCTTAGCGGTAAAAAATTCGTTGGTAAGCATCGTTAGCGATAAATATCGCTTAACTTTGGTAATATGCACCAACGTCTGTTAACGTTCGATTCGAAGGAAATGAGGAAGTGTTGAAAAACATTGTTTGCGCCATCTTGCCTTTTTTGAAATGCCACACTTTTGTCATGCACGGCAGCCATTTTAGATGCCTTGACCAGACCCACTCTCTGCACGCTGTCGATTCGTAGCATGGCTCCCCACCCTCGCAAGCATCTTCCCCAGGCACTGGTCACTCTGTCTTATGCATGGGCAATAAACCTCCCCCCATCTGCGCTGCTCTTCCCTGAGAATCACACTCTGTGCCCGCCCGACACCTCCCTTTCGCCCTATTCACTACCGCACCCTCTGACACTCCTCTTCCTCTGTGTCCGATTGTCCAGGCTATCAGCTAGCCCTGCAGATGTAGTTTATGGCTCCAGCTGTAAAGAATCACCCCTCTTCAAAGGAGTTATAGTAGATCAAGGCCCACACCCGATGAGATCCGTCACACCACACGTGTTCCTACTATCTGAAAACCATCCTGTATTGTGATTGGGGAGGGGACCAAGCCTGAAGCGGAAGATTCCAGGAATGACTCTTTGTACATCAAAGTTTTTACAATTATGTGTCACATTAAAAATATATAGCACTCCAACAAAGTAGTAGGAATATAAAACTTTAATAACATATAAATATATACAAAAAAACAAAAACAGTAAAAACATTTAAACAACGAAGAGACCGTGGCAATTTCTTTTGAATTCCTGATGAGGACATGTTACTAGTTCTTTCAAATTATGAAAATTCAGAAGATGTTGCCTGGGGGTGGGTCGTCAGTAGCAGTCTGTTGTGCGAATAGTTCCAAGGCAGCAGAACGCGCTGAAATCTAGATGGCACGAAAGTGATGTCTAGTAAGTTGCCGCCCAGCAAATAACGGCGTGGGGCGCCGCGGGGGTGAGTGAGTCCAGTAGGCACCACAGCTATTCTTACCGGCATTGCAGAATTACTGCTGGGGACAATGCCTGTGCTGTAGCAGGGTCACAGCAGAAACAAAAAGGATTCTGTTGAAGATGTTGTTGGTTTTCAATTTGAAAACAGTTCTGGTGTCAACTGCTATGCTAATGTAGTGGTTAATGTTTTGTTTTCTCTAGAAAATGTAAAAGAGGGGGAGGCAGTCCAAAGTTCCGTTAAAAGGGCAAAGGAAAGGATCGGTGGTTTGAACTATCAGTCAAAAAGGGGAGGGGGTGCAACAATTTTTCCTACCGGGTCACACTGTGCTTTCACCGGAACTGAGGTCTGCAGGATTCTAGTAATTCAAAGTGAGGCTGGCGCCAGCATGGGAGCGCCGACGTCCCGCGGATACAGTTTCGTCACTCCACGGGCGATCATGGCAGTCATTCCCCATCGGGGGTCGGAGACTCCCGCGGCTCCTCTAGAATCTTCAAGGTCGTGGAGGACTACGGTGGTGGAGTCAACCAGTGACCGGGCCATTTCTTTATGCTGGGCCCGCTCTTGCCAGGTCGACCGCCATTTTGAGAGTTAGGTAGCTACTGGCGATCGCGGGGTCAAATGAGCGGACGGGCTCCACCCTGCCGGGCGAGACGTTGCAGCATGGCCACAGTGGAAGAACCCTTTTCCGGGCGCCTGGAGCGCTGAGGGTGCAGCTGGGAAGCCTCCACCTGGGGAGGCGGGAGAGGCCTGTTCGCACCGTCTCTCCCTCCCAGTGCACCCCACGGCGTCTCGCTTGAGATTTGTTATGGCCGGACCAGGCGATGAGGACGAGGGGGGGGGGTCGGAGGCATGTGCAAGACATCCCCCCCAGTGTTGTCGCAGCCATTATTCAAGAAAGAAGAAGTGTCCCGTCCGTCTTCGGGCCGGGCTTCCGGTGGATGTCGGCCGGACGCCCCTGGCTCTGGCCCCATGAACGGGTTCCTTGGTTTATCGGCTGCAGCCGGATCCCTTCGGCCTCGGCCCCCCGACCGTTGGTGGCCGGACCGGAAGAGCATGTGGCGGGACTACCTGAAACTGTCAAGGGCCACCGCGGCCGGACTGGGAGAGAGAGGGGAGGGTCGAGGAGATATTCCCCCCCCTGCAACTCTTCAGCGTTGTAAAGGCAATCCCCTGGCCGGGTCCCGCTGGCCTCGGCCTCTCCTCCGGCTACACCCTACGTTAGGATCTCCTGGCCGAGGCGTGGCAGCAGGACCCGCCTTATATGGGCTGCTCCCGGCTGGGCGTAGCCGCAACCCTGCCCCACCTTGGAAGTTTCCAGAGTGGGGGCGGATGTTCTACTGACTTGCATTTTCCCTAGTCTATCGATTTTTTTGGCGTGGCAGGCGGTGGGACAGCGAGGGGTGATTTGGTTTCTCTTACTGTTTTTCTGGTCTCTCACCACTGGCATATTTTAACGTTTTCTTGTTTCTAGGACATTAATAGGTTTTATCATTACGTTATGTTATCGTTTCTTTGTTCGTTGTTTAATAAAAGTTCATGTTCATCAGTGGCCTACTGATTTTCGTTTTCCTATTCTTTTCTTTCCAGGTTGTTTCATGCTAAAGTTTCTGTTAACAGGATACAGTGATCACTTCGTTATTATTGCATATGTCCTTTTCACTAGGGGTGCTCTCTGGTCGGGCCAGATGACGTATCTCTAGTAAATGGTCCGGGTGAAACAGGTGCATCAATCAGTGGGGAGTAGATAGGCATGACAGATTACAACGGGGGAGAAAGGTCCGCATTACGTACCCTTTCACTATTTGCAAAGATTTTCCTACGTATATTTGCAAACAGGGAATACCTCCAAAAAGAACCAATTCCCAAACAGTCAATGTTTGGGGAAACAATCAATCAATGAGGAACGAAATAGGCACGACGTGTTAAAGGTTTGCGTTACCTACCCTTCACTATCTGCAAAGGGAGAGAGAATATTCCTATTCTTCCTCGTTTGCAGGCAGAGAAGATTCTTAAGAGAACCAACTTCGAACAATTCAATGCTCGATTCAAACAATCAACAAGGGGTACTGTGAACACAAATGAACGCCGCTTATGTACATACACATTGGTATTATCAACAGGTTGTTCCTAATGTTTCTATTTTAGGGAGGTCAAAAAGAGATCCCATTAGTGGCCTCCTGATTTTGCTCGATTCCTTTTGTTTTTTTACACGATTTTTCGCTATCTGCAAAGACTAAACAGAGTATTGCGACTCTGTGCTTGTTTGTAAATAGAGAATGAACCAAAGAGAACAATCAATCAAATGGAGAGAGAAGCAGGCACGACGGATTACAACGGGGGCAAAGGCCTGCGTTAACTACCCTTCACTATCTGCAAAGAGAGAGTACTCCTAATAGAAATGAGGGGTGGGGGGCAGCATTCAAAGCAGATTAGTGTGCATAAACACGAAAATGTTTTTACTTACCACGTACTTGACATTCGACAGCTTATGATATTTGCTATTAAAAAACCATTGAAATTCACTGAAAAAACCATAGGTTATAGACCATATATAGTTAGGAATTAGCATTTAAAAAACCTTATTTAACTCACACAAAACCATTGAAATTCCATATATAGTTAGTTGCACTAACTATATATCGCGCACCCGCAATCCACTGCTGATCATGTCACATATTACATCATTCATGACATGGTCAGTGACATCACTGATGACATCACTGATGACATCTCAAATGACATCACTGATGACATCACTGATGACATCTCATTTGACATCATTCTTGTGCTAATACGATAAACCTCTTCAGACTCTAATATAACCTTAGATACACTCAGTGTATACAGACACTCACACACTGCCACTCATCCATGGAGTTACTCACACACCCAGTCAGTCATGCAAAGAAACAATCTCACCTCCATTTCTTCAACTATACAGTTAAACACACCTTACTTATTGAAACATATACTAACACATATTTACTCTCTTATACAATCCCTGATACAAGTTCACAATGATCGATACAACCACTCACTCATTCAGTGGCTCTCATGCACAGTTATTTATATATGCCAACTCTCACATGTACTGTGTTTTACATATGTACTTACTATGACATGTAGCATTGAGATATCCATTCACTCATCAATACACTCATGCACACAGTCAACTGCCCATGTAGCTGTTTCCACATGCACTTTTGAACTCATACACCTAGTGAATAAACTGCTCACACATCTATGCATAGAGTCACACACCTTCCAGCCACCCCCACACAAACTCAATCTCCCATAGAAATACTTGGGCAACCAATTAATAACACATATAGCCTCTCGTATAGCTAATGATCAACACATGCAGCAGTTTACATCACAACAGACATAATGATGCACAAATTAAGACAGTTTAGTCACTAACCCATGCATTCAGTGAGACACATTTAATCACTCACTCATACAGTCAGTCACGCACCTACTAAATCCTTCATCCAGACACTTATACATCCACTCATTCTTCAATATGTAAGACATATTTTAACTTTACAGAAACATACAGTCACTGGATGTTGTCATCAGTGATGTCATCAGTGATGTCACTGACCATGTCATGAATGATGTAATATGTGACATGATCAGCAGTGGATTGCGGGTGCGCGATATATAGTTAGTGCAACTAACTATATATGGAATTTCAATGGTTTTGTGTGAGTAAAATAAGGTTTTTTAAATGCTAATTCCTAACTATATATGGTCTATAACCTATGGTTTTTTCAGTGAATATATATATATATATATATAGCCAATTGTTTATAAAGCTGAATAAATATGTTCCAAGGGGTTCACTGCCAGACGTACAATAGTCTGAACATTAGAGCTTCTGTTAGTCACTGTAAAGTAATCAGTCATTCGCCCATACAAAGAATTGACATGAATCATACAGATCATGTGGCAGGATGTTTGAGATGTGATGCACACACAACAGAGGGACTGGCGTAGTCGAGATCTGGCGTCCTCTTATCTCTATACACTTGCCTAAACAGAAGTCAGAAACACTGGCTATTACGAATGTATGATACTTCATTCACCACTTGCTATGTTTTCATAGGCTGGTACAAAATATAATAAAAAATGTGACAAATATCAAGGCACACAATGGCTTGGAAGGCTGAATAGCATGCATTCACTTAAATAGCCATACCCAGGAAAATCCTTGTACGGAAATGTATTCAGTCCCACATCCTTATTTAGGTTTGACTGCCTGAGTGACGACCATTATTTCTTCACTTTGAAAAGATAGTAAGTACAACATAGGCTGGAAAGGACTTTTATTCCACCTGACATTTTTTCAACAAGCTGGAGCCCTTGGTGGCCATTTTTTAGAAACCTGGGCTACTACTGGTAGCTCTGTGGGATTGTTTTTCAAGTTTAAATTTTGGTGCACTAACAATGGTGTTTAGACAAAAAATCTATTTAAAGAAGGAAGAAGGAAGAAATGTGACACATATTGTGATGCATAAATATCTTTGACAAAAATATAATTTTTTAAGGTAAGTAATATCGTTGTAAATAATATAGATGTTTTTAAATTTGTTTTCACTAATATAAAGGTAAAAATATTGCTTTTTAATTATTTTAATGTATTTAGGTAGATACATTAATTGTATGTGTTACAATTGCTTATATTAATGTTATTGTCTTTAAAACATAGCTTGTCATTTTAGGTGACTTAGAATCTTTATAAATTTTTAATAGTAATTTATAGTGTTGTAAAGGCTTGTTGGGTTTGTAGGGCAGAAAGTTAATTAAGTAATAAATACCCAAGAATGATTGAATATAACACCGTTCAGAAGGACTCCCATTGACTTCTATAGAAGCCAATATTTCGACCAACAACACAGGCTCCTATGGGGAAAAAGAGTGTCGTAGAAAACCTTGCACCCTGTGGCGGGCACCTCATGGTGCTTGCCACACAGTGCATGGTTTTACAGTGGGGTCTGTTGGGAACTGCCACGGTCCCCAACCGGAGGCATCAGGACGAAGGTGGTGCCCCCAAAGTCAGTTCTCGACAACCTTATCATGTCGGACAGACCCAGTCAGAAATGCTGTCAGAATGCAACATCGTAATTGGTCGGTCAGAAACGCTGTCCGTAGAGCTGTACAAATCGCCTTCGACTGACTCAAACTAATTTAGATCTTTATGTCAAGTACCAACCTTCAAATCAACCCCACCAAAGAAAAATTGAATATTGTTCATTAATAGGTTAAAAAACGTCAATTCTAGCTTGTCTACCTGACATGAAGCTTGACAGTTGCACACCACAGCTGGCAGCAAATACTGTGTCACCTGAATACACCATCAACACAGATTTTCCCTTGAAGAACACATTAAAATGAAAAGAAGAGAGCATGGTACCAACTCTCTTTCCTGCAAAACATGAACCGTTATTAATATAAAGTGATTTTAGATAAACAGAATCAGCCTTAGTCAACATGCACTTGGATGTACGGTCTTCTCTGAACAATGACCTTCTTGACTCCACACTGGCAGCCCTAAAAACTACCCTACCTGCAGCAGTCTCTGCAAGACTAGCTGCGTCATGCACAAGGATGCCAGATGCAGCCAGGTAAGCGGCCAAGACAGTAACCATATAGGGTGGACAACGATCCACAAGGAGCCAATATGTAGCTAGACTGGAGATGTGGAAATATATATAATTCAAAACCAAAGGGCAGGCCTTCTCCGCTTCAGTCACCAGATTCTGAAAAGAATCACTTCCGACAACAGAACTGTCGAATACTACCCTGCAGTTTAGGAAGTGAATTGAAGACACACCCCTTCTCAGAACATTGCCACCCCATCTATTAATTACTTTTTCCACTGTCTCTCTGCAAACATGTTCAATACTGTACCGCTAGGCTCACATCCTCCTGTTCAGTGCTCTGATGTGACACATCTAGGTCTATTTACCACTATATGCATCCATGCATAAGGTACATAAGGAAATAGGGCTATTAATTAACTTCAGTGACCCCACACTGTGCATGCATAGTAATGATTTCTACTAGCCATGCATTCTGTATGCACCCAACTGACCTAGTAATGAGCAATTGTTTGCCTCACACAAAGCATCCATCAAAAGTCTTAGTAATGGTCCCACACAGTGATTAAAAAAAATAGCGGCACCCTGCCAGCATCTTTAGCATCAAATGTCCTGAAAAATAAATAAACTTTCTCCTCACGGGATGAGGAGACTGCTGAAGGGACATTGGCTGTCCAGAGAGTGATGCTACTGGCAGGTGTGCACCCTGAATATCAAATCCATAATATCAGTGGGACAGAATATTGAGGACACAATATTTGAAAAAAATATTTCAACAGGAACGTAAGTCTAGATTCCCTGTACCTAACCCCACATATATCTACCTTCGGGTACATAGATTTTCAAAGTCTGTAGATGTGGAGTTAAGAATAGTAAATCTATACTGCACTTATCATTTGATTTTTTGTCCCTAGATATTCTGTCCTTTATATTCTTATATCTCAATATTGTTGGTGTTGATATTCAGTAGTACAGTTGCTGAATGAGTGCTAAAAAAATGCTAATGTATATGGAAGAAGCAGTTGCCGATATAGATCCAGCAAGTTGGGTTGTGGCACCTTTTGCTAATTACTCAGTGTTTCAGCCCACCTGCTTAAACAGATGCTTCTTTGCAATCTGAATTGGAGGCTATAAATGAAACAAGATTATAGCATGAAAAGCTGAATGTGACTAAAAGTAATAACAATATAGAAATTGCGAAAAACGGGCAATTGTCAGTTCAACCAATGCATGCAGGGAAGTTTTACATGAAAACTTGAAGTTCCCTATGTGCTTTCCGGCTGTACACAAAAAACATCTGTACCCATCACGGGTCCAAGTGGGCGGTATTTGAGGGGGTCTAGTTGACTCTTCTTTGAAATTTGACAAAAAACAGTTCCCCTAGTGTTTGTTAAAAGACAACTGTCCCTATATGGTTAATTTGGGCAGATGAGATTCCATGGTTGAAATGAAAGGAAGAGAGTCTTCTCTGCTGTGAAGCTGACAGCAAGAAATGTAACTGTGCACATTTGGTTAATCTGCAAATCTAAAGGCTTCTTGGAAGCCGTTATTTCCTTTAATTGAGGAAGTCACTTGATAGGAAATCTTTTTAAGAGGTATTGTAAGGTTGACCTAATGAGTAGTGGAGTGTGTGCTTTCAATAGACTGTTATAAAAAAATATTTGCACTTGGTACAATCTGCATAATATTGAGATCTTTATTTTGCAAGCACTTTTTTACTTGAAACCTGTACCTTTTGTGCACTTTGTGGCAGCCTCTCTTAAGCTGTGTGTAATACAAGTTTAAATTACTGACGTTCATATCCACAGTGCTTTTGGTCACAGCCTGGGACCTTGTAACACTAAAAACACAAGGAAGTATTCCCTGCTGCACCAACGAGAAATCCATTCTTAAGCTCTCTGGTTACACACACAGATATCTGCAGTGATCACATTACCCAATAGAAGTTTCACAACATAAAGTAGTGTATCCTGATTAGTTTAACTTACGTTTATTTTTCACTTCAGGAGTGTGTTATTTTATGTGCAGATACTTAAATGTGAAAGTCCAACTGAATAGGTACATAATATTTTGTTCTTTTAACCATACCTTCAACTCACCCCAACACTCACTGCCCCTGGCCCCATTGCACTCAGGATCACATTCTTTTTTTTTATTGCACTTCCACCGCTGGTTCCATTTGACCTACTCAAGCCACCCAGGCTGCATGTGCAGTTTGTGTGGGCTGCAAATATACTGCTCTTCCCCAGGCTGGAGAAGAGAGCAGGACTATCTTGAAAATGATTGGAAGGCAGTTCTAAGAGTTTGAAAAGACAACTACGTTTGCTGTGTGTCCAAGCCTTGCCGCCGTGTACAGTCGTCTCTGGATCATGAATACATTGATTGACATTAAAGTAGGACTGTTAGTGAAAGACAGTGATGGGGCAGTGGTAAAAAAACATGAAATGACCTAGATGGAGAAATCTAGAGAATTTTGGGGCAGACGTATGACCAATTTGCGACTCTCTAAACTGAATGTACAACAGTGTCTCAGACACTGTTTGTGATTCCCATTGGGGTCGCAAATGGCATGCCTCATCAATATTCATGAGGCAAGCGCAATTAGTAACCCCATTGCGAATGGTTAGCACTCATAGGGATGGTGACCTGCTGGGGTTAGCAGACCACCATGTCTATGACTGCTTTTTCAATAAAGCAGTTTTAAAAAAAAAAAGCAGCTTGTTTTCCTTAAAGGAAAACGGTATGCATTTAAAAAAAAAATATGAAGCTATTCAGTTTAATTTTTAAAGGGCAGGCAGTGGTTCCTGGGGACCTCTTTGCTGTTTGCGAGTGGTTTACCACCTACTTGAAGTTGGTAGTAAACTGCGATTGTTGCAGTTGCAAAAGAATCATACATTGATGATAGACTTGCTATTAGGAAGGGACGCAGTTGGCACGCCCCTTCCTAATGCCGAGTCGCAAACCATATTCTGTGAGTTGCTAATAGGTTAACAAGTTGCAAAATATGGTTTGTGTATGGAGCAGACCAATTTTACGGTCGCAAACTGGTCGAATTCCCATTTGCGACAGCAAAAAACGGTTGTACATCTGCCCCTAAGAGGAGAATCAACTCATAGAACATGGGCACAATGCCAATATGAGGACACAATCACATACCATTTTAGGTCTATGTGGCATTCATATTAGATGAGGGACTTCCCCAGGATGTCCAATAGGTACTTTCTTGAGTTTCGAGATAGGTGTTAGGGATGCATCTTCAAATCAGACCCTGCTGCTTCTCCAGCCTGGGTAACAGAGTATATCTGCAGGCCTCAAAATACTTCACATGCAGCTAGGTTGCCAAACACACATCTCAGAACACAGATTTTTCTTGTAGACAAGTGGGCCATGCACAAACTGTTCTGCAAACATTCTGTCAAACTTCACTGCATGTGCCAACTGACACGAGTGTTCAACCAATGACTAAAGGGGGTTGGCCCAAAAGCTAAGAAAAAAGAGACCATCCTTCTTAAAATGCACTGTTATGCGTCAAATGGTCCGAAAAATGCATACTTGCAATGGCTGAGGGAAGCTGACTAAAAGACCATTTATTTATGCTTTTTCATCTTGACGTAGGCGCTGGTGGCAGCTAAACTGTGCCCAGCAAGACCTAAGAATCCTGAAGAAGGTGAAGAGTAGGAACTCTTCCATCCTAATTCTTGGATTGACAGAGGGGTCTAGTAATGTTCCTTGACAGTCCGAATTCACTCTTATAGATAGTCAGTAAACATACTCAGCGTTCTCTAAATTGAGAGGCATAGTAGGTTCTAAAGGCAATAACAGAATCTCAATCAGTGGTTTCCACAATCCTTCAAATTACATATGGGATGCCATCAGGTCACAGTTCATACGTTCAAGTGCCAGTTTTGTCCATAGCCTGTTCCACCATTGACCCAGCAATAGTGATTCAGGACCACATACAAGTCTAGTTTAGACAAACCTTTGTAACCTCCTATCATAATCCTCGAATCCACCCTGGGGCAGCCCCACCAAATACATAGGGCACCTCCTCTCCCTCCACACTCCCACCAAGAGTCCTCACTCACCTTGGGATATGTATGTTATGTTATTCATTTTTATAATGCATGACTGCTACTCCATAGGGTTTCCTGGTGCAAAGAACACTAGCAAAGCAGAGAGAGTTACACAGAAGGAGTAAACAGGCAGATCTAGACTACATATATTAAGAAGTTTATATCCACAAATGCCGGTTATTATATATATATATATATATATATATATATATATATATATATTCACTGAAAAAAACGTAGGTTATAGACCATATATAGTTAGGAATTAGCATTTACAAAACCTTGAAAATTCACTGAAAAAACCATAGGTTATAGACCATATATAGTTAGGAATTAGCATTTACAAAACCTTGAAAATTCACTGAAAAAACCATAGGTTATAGACCATATATAGTTAGGAATTAGCATTTACAAAACCTTGAAAATTCACTGAAAAAACCATAGGTTATAGACCATATATAGTTAGGAATTAGCATTTAAAAAACCTTTTTTTACTCACACAAAACCATTGAAATTCCATATATAGTTAGTTGCACTAACTATATATCGCGCACCCGCAATCCACTGCTGATGATGTCACATATTACATCATTCATGACATGGTCAGTGACATCACTGATGACATCACTGATGACATCTCAAATGACATCACTGATGACATCATCTAGTGTCTGTGTGTTTTTGTAAAGTTTAAATATGTTTTACATATTGAAGAATGAGTGGATGTATGGAAGACTGAGTGTGTGTGTGGCTGGCTGGGAGGTGTGTGACTGTGCATATCAATGTGTACTTGTATCAGTGATTGTATAAGAGAGTAAGTATGTGTTAGTATATGTGTGAAAAGTATGGTGTTCTGTGTTTAACTGTATAGATGAGGAAATCGAAGTGTGATTGATTCTTCACAGGACTGACTAGGTGTATGAGTGCATATGATAGTGTTGTAATAATGAGTGACTGTATGTATGAGTGATTGTATGGGTGAATGAGTGAATGTGTGTTTAGACGTAGGAATCAGTGAGTGCGTATGTAGTAACTGGTATTGGTGTGTCATGATGTCATCAGTGATGTCATCAGTGATGTCATTTGAGATGTCATCAGTGATGTCATCAGTGATGTCACTGAAGTATGGTGTTCTGTGTTTAACTGTATAGATGAGGAAATGGAAGTGTGATTGATTCTTTACAGGACTGACTAGGTGTGTGAGTAACTCCATGGATGAGTGGCAGTGTGTGAGTGTCTGCATAGGTGTATGAGTGCATATGATAGTGTTGTAATAATGAGTGACTGTATGTATGAGTGATTGTATGGGTGAATGAGTGAATGTGTGTGTAGACGTAGGAATCAGTGAGTGCGTATGTAGTAACTGGTATTGGTGTGTCATGATGTCATCAGTGATGTCATTTGAGATGTCATCAGTGATGTCATCAGTGATGTCATTTGAGATGTCATCAGTGATGTCATCAGTGATGTCACTGACCATGTAATGAATGATGTAATATGTGACATCATCAGCAGTGGATTGCGGGTGCGCGATATATAGTTAGTGCAACTAACTATATATGGAATTTCAATGGTTTTGTGTGAGTAAAAAAAGGTTTTTTAAATGCTAATTCCTAACTATATATGGTCTATAACCTATGGTTTTTTCAGTGAATTTTCAAGGTTTTCTAAATGCTAATTCCTAACTATATATGGTCTATAACCTATGGTTTTTTCAGTGAATTTTCAAGGTTTTGTAAATGCTAATTCCTAACTATATATGGTCTATAACCTATGGTTTTTTCAGTGAATTTTCAAGGTTTTGTAAATGCTAATTCCTAACTATATATGGTCTATAACCTATGGTTTTTTCAGTGAATTTCAATGTTTTTTTAATAGCAAATATCATAAGCTGTCGAATGTCAAGTACGTGGTAAGAAAAAACATTTTCGTGTTTATGCACACTGATCTGCTTTGAATGCTGCCCCCCCCTCATTTCTATTAGGAGTACTCTCTCTTTGCAGATAGTGATGGGTAGTTAACGCAGGCCTTTGCCCCCGTTGTAATCCGTCGTGCCTGCTTCTCTCTCCATTTGATTGATTGTTATCCAAGCATTTACTGTTTTAGAATTGGTTCTCTTTGGTTCATTCTCTATTTACAAACAAGCACAGAGTCGCAATACTCTGTTTAGTCTTTGCAGATAGCGAAAAATCGTGTAAAAAAACAAAAGGAATCGAGAAAAATCACTAGGCCACTAATGGGATCTCTTTTTGACCTCGCTAAAATAGAAATATTAGGAACAACCCCTCATGACAAATACGAAACTAGTGAGATGAACTGAACTCCACACCATGATGGCTGCAAGACAGCCCGGCTCCGCCACCCACCCCGCCCAAAATAACGATAAACTCTATGCAAATATATACAACACACCAGCAAAGTAACAGGGTAAAACATTTTATTAAACAACTATTTACATAACTATTTTAAACTTTTTGTTGCCCGATCCGGCTAGCTCAATCGATCGAGCATGAAACTCATGCACTCTGATGATTCAAAGTTTTGAAGAGTGCTTGTAACACTGTCTGAAGCCTATTTGCACTTGCTTCATCTTCACTATTCTAAAAGTAAGTGGGGGCTGTTTGAGTACGTTACTGCATTTGTAAACAATGTGATGCGGTGCCACCCTGAACCGCTTAACGGAGGCCCCCGAGGGACGGTGTGATGGCGCGGACTCGGAGGGGGCGCTTGGCTCCGGCCCCCTCCCCAAGTCGTGTTCTCCTGGTGTGACCTGAGATCGCCCCCGACATAGGTGGCCGGCTCCCGGGATCAAGCGGAACTTTTTGCCTTTTGGTAACTCTTCCATTCTTGACCTTGTCCCACAATCCGTTTCACCTAAAGACACGCTGTAGTGGGGCGCCCCTTTACCATTTCAGTTGCCATTCCGCCCGCTTTTGCTACACTGTGCCTCTTCCGCTATTCAGCTGTTTACCGCCCGCTCTTTCGACTACAACGTCTCGCTCACCATGTAGTTGAGTTGCTCCCGCTCTTGCGGTGCAGCGATAGGCGGCTGCCACAGGACTCTCAAAATGGCGGCCGGCTCTTCAGATTTGGGCGTGGTCCACTAAAATGGCCCTGCGACACCTTGAAACTCGGACGCTTGTCTGCTAGAGCTTGGGCTCCATTCTCGAAAGCGTCCCCTCAGCCTTGAAGATTCTACAAAAGTCTTGGGGGCCCCCGACTCCCGCAGGCTTCTGGTGGGGAGCGGCTAGCATGATTGCTCGTGGAATGGCCACGACGGAGCTACGAAATGGTGGTGCTCTCATGCTAACGCCAGCTTCAGTCTGAAACATCCAGAAACTCTGTAGACTACCAATTCGATCAGTTCCGGTAGCGCCCCACCGTGACCCGGTAGAGAAGACCTTGCCCTCCCCTCTTTGACTGATGGTTCTTGTTGCCTGTCCCTTCTGTTGTCATTTAACAGAACTATTTAGCCTGCTGAAAGGGGTTGTGTTCCGACCGCTGGTTGGTGGAGACATTTTGACTATATTCTGGACCTGCGTTGTCGCGTAATGCGTCATATGACGCGCCGCGTTAGCGCATCCGGAAGTGATCCGGCACGCAGCGCGTAACGTAAGCATAACAGATCATGTAACTTGTTAATAAAACTTTTCATTGGTTCATTTTACTTTTCTTGTTCTAATGATGAAAGGCTTGGTCATATGACCTAAAAATTACGCTTTTTATTACTTTCGAACATTATTTTTTCTTAAACATATGTTATAATGTTCCAGGCTAATGTACTTTCCCGGAAAATTTACAACTGTCCTGCAAGTAAAATATATTCCTTTTTCGAGAAAAAGGGCGTTTCTTCGTCCCATGACGGAGCCGTTGAGCAAAAGAGGGTCGGCCTGCTGTCTTAGTCGCCGATACGCCAGAATATCAGATTCTTATCGATCACTTTATGTTGCAGGAGTAGAAAACACAACAACCCTTGACCATTTATCTTTACTGCGTTCCTGCGTATTATACCTTTTACCCTTCATGTAATTCGAATGCTTTATTTCACTTGCCTTTTACTGATTCTAAAACAGTGACTATTATTAAAAACTTTACCAATGTAAATACTACTACCATGTTTTCTTTTAAAAACCTTTATTGTGAAAATGTCAGTATACAAATACGGGCCTATAACCACGTGGGCCGGCCACGGAGCAAACTGTAATCGTATATGATGAGTAGACATTTACACTGTAGAGGAACGTAACGGGCGGGCCATTAGGTTGCAAGAACTAAGGTGTCTAACAGTTGCGGAATCGGTGGACGTACATTTTATAATTAAAATACGACAGGGCCAGTTACAATAAAATTATCTAGATATACATTTGCGGGCAAGTACCATGGGTGACGTTAATTCGAACTTTCAATAGTACAGTAATCAATAACACATCAGAACTTAATATCAATAGGGATGTCGAAATATTCAATCAATTCTCGTCCCCGCCCGCCATGTGCTTCAAAACTGCATACGTATCTCGTGATTTCAAGGTTCTGCAACCAGTACACAACAACGAGTTACGAGTCCCATTTATTCCGGCGCCATTTTGGGCGAGGACGGGCAGGTCCAGGATATAGTCAAAATGTCTCTACCAACCATCGACTATGATGATGTTCATATGCTGTATTTATTAGAGTAACACTCATCTGTCCACATGAAATTAATTTGCCAGAATCTAAACATGTCATTTTAATCTTTCCAAAGTTCTTCTAAATATTTGGGACCGTTTCCCTTGCCTCTGATGCTGTCAGTGCCAGTTCTTTGATGAATGTACTGGCAGGTCGGGGGTTCTCCTCCAAATCTCTCTTTTATGCAGCACTATAATTAATCGGTGCCACCTCTCCATATGACGATGCATGGTATAGTTACCATAACTATATTTTTTTTCGGTTCCTCTGGAGAGTACATCGTGGCAGATGAAGCGTGTAACGTACCGGGAATTTACCTTTTTTGCATGTAGAGGAAAGGAAAAAAAATTCGAGCGTCCGAGTTCTAAGGTGTCCCAGGGCCATTTTAGTGGACCAGGCCCAAATCCAAAGGACAGGCCGCCATTTTGAGAGTCCCGTTGCAGCCGCCTGTCGCTGTAGCATCAAGAGCGGCCGAAACTCAGCTGAATGGCAACTGAAACGGTAAAGGGGCGCCCCACTACAGCAGACGAGCCTCCACCTGGCAAGGCCAGTTCACGCCGCCTCCCCCCCCCCCCCTTCGGGCACCCCACGCCGTTATTCGGAGCAGGATTGTAGGATGGCCACACCAATGCGGCAACTTACTAGACACCACCTCGGTGCCAACCGAATCTCAGCGCCTTGTGGTGTCTTCTATTCAGAAAACATTGTTGTGCTGCCTTCGACCTATTCGCCGCAAGTGCGCACGCAACTCAGCTGCATAGCTTGCTAGACACCACCTCGGTGCCATCCGGATCTTGGCGCGTTGCGCTGCCTTTGGCCCCATTCGCACATCGGTCCGCTACTGACGCCACCTCACAAGCCAACGGGGCGCCCCACGCCGACTTTCAGCATTGTAGGATGGCCACACCAGTACGGCAACTTGCTAGACACAACCTCGGTGCCATCCGGATCTTGGCGCGTTGTGCTGCCTTCGGCCTATTCGCACATCAGTCCGCTACTGACGCGAACTCACAGGCCAACGAGGCGCCCCACACCGACTTTCAGCATTATAGGATGGCCACACCAGTACGGCAACTTGCTAGACACCACCTCGGTGCCATCCGAATCTTGGCGCGTAGTGAAGCTGCAGCAGCTGCAAATAAGCTTCAGACAGTGTTACAACCGCTGCTCAGAACTCTCAACTATGACACCACCTCGGTGCCATCCGGATCTTGGCGCGTTGCGCTGCCTTTGGCCCCATTCGCACATCGGTCCGCTACTGACGCCACCTCACAGGCCAACGGGGCGCCCCACGCCCACTTTCAGCATTGTACGATGGCCACACCAGTGCGGCAACTTGCTAAACACAACCTCGGTGCCATCCGGATCTTGGCGCGTTGTGCTGCCTTCGGCCTATTCGCACATCGGTCCGCTACTGACGCTGCCTCACGTGCCAACGGATTTTCTACGCTTTTTATACCCTATGCCGCATAACAGGTCATGTGACTTGTTTATAAAACTTTTCATTGGTTCATTTTACTTTTGGTTTCCTAATGATGGAAGGCTTGATCATATGACCTAAAAATAACACTTTTCATTGGATGAAAACTTTTTTTTTTCCCAAACGATGAAAGCCCCACCTTGTTTCTGGATGTTTCAGACTGAAGCTGGCGTCAGCATGAAAGCACCACCATCTCGTGGCTCCGTCGTGGTCATTCCGCGAGCAATCATGGCAGCCGCTCCCCACCGGAAGCCTGCAGGAGTCGGGGGCCCCCAAGACTTTTGTACAATCCTCAAGGCTGAGGGAACGCTTTCGAGAATGGGGTCCAAGACCTAGCAGACTAGCGTCCGATTTCCAAGGTGTCCCAGGGCCATTTCAGTGGACCAGGCCCAAAAAGGAAAGAGCCTGCCGCCATTTTGAGAGTCATGTGGCAGCCGCCTATCGCTGCACCGCAAGAGTGGGCGCAACTCAGCTGAATGGCGGATTTTGACACAGTGGACCAAAAGCGGACGGAATGGCAACTGAAACGGTAAAGGGGCGCCCCACTACAGCAGACAAGCCTCCACCTGGGGAGGCCCGTTCACGCCACCTCACCCCCCCCCCGGGGCGCCCCACGCCATTATTCGGAGGGCGGCAACTTACTGGACATCACCTTGTTGCCATCGTTCTGCTGCCTTGGAACTATTCGCACAACAGACCGCTACTGATGACCCACCCCCCGCGACGCCCCACGCCGGATACCGAAATCAGTGCGGCACCCAGGCAACATCACCTGGGTGCCGTCCAGAAATCTGGACGTTGTGCTGCGTTGGGACTATTCGCACAACCGACCGCTACTTCCTTCTTTTTCCCTAAAAATGTTTAAATGTTTTTACTGTTTTTGTTTTGTTGTATATATTTATAAGTTATTAAAGTTTTATAATCCTACTACTTTGTTGGAGTGCTATATATTTTTAACGTGACACATAATTGTAAAAACTTTGATGTACAAAGAGGCATCCCTGGAATCTTCCGCTTCAGGCTCGGTCCCCTCCCCAATCACAATACAGAATGGTTTTCAGATAGTAGGAACGCGTGTGGTGTGACGGATCTCATCGGGTGTGGGCCTTGATCTACTATAACTCCTTTGAAGAGGGGTGATTTTTTACAGCTGGGGCCATAAACTACATCTGCAGGGCTAGCTGATAGCCTGGGACCGGCCTGGACAATCGGACACAGAGGAAGAGGAGTGTCAGAGGGTGCGGTAGTGAATAGGGCGAAAGGGAGGTGTCGGACAGGCACAGATTGTGATTCTCAGGGAAGAGCAGCGCAGATGGGGGGAGGTTTATTGCCCATGCGTAAGACAGAGAGCGGGGGTGACCAGTGCCTGGGGGAGATGCTTGCGAGGGTGGGGAGCCATGCTAAGGATCGACAGCGTGCAGAGAGTGGATCTGGTCAAGGCATCTAAAATGGCTGCCGTGCACGACAAAAGTGTGGCATTTGAAAAAAGGCAAGATGGCGCATACAATGTTTATCAACACTTCCTGATTTCCTTCGAATCGAACGTTAACAGACGTTATCTCTACCACACTACCGGTCCCCCTGGGCTTAAACGCCGAGATGGTAGGGACTGCATCCCGTGGAGATAGGCCGAGACGTCACTCAGCAGAAAAAAAAGAAAAAAAAAAGTCTATAAACATACAATAAGTTAAAAGTCAATCATTCTTGTTTCCTTGTAGTACGCTCCCCAGGCCCGCGGGGCCCTTTTAAAACCTCCACATCAAACCTAGGGGGTCAGGGAGGATCTACTATGCCCCCTTATGGTCATTTGCCCCTTCGCTTTGGCCTCCTCTTGTCTCTCGATCCTACCGAGAGACAAGATGGCGGCCGCTACGGACTGTTTGGAATGTTTACAGACGCCGGAGAACCATCCGGTCCGCTGTTACAGATATATATCTTTTTTTGAATGTTAATTTCTCAAAATCCACTGGAGCACATATATTGAGACCTAGCAAAGGCACATCGGGCTACCAGTCCCTACAATTTTGCCAAGTTTCGTGCAAATCCATTCAGCCGTTCGGGCTAAAAGTGAGGCCAACCGCCCTATGGAAATTAACATTGGAAAAAAGCGTTTTGGGACCCCCCTTTTTTCTCGGCCCCCCCTTGACAAACCCCCCCCCCCCAAATTTCCAGGGGCTGCTCAGAAACAAAATGTTCCATTTTCCTGAAAATTTCTGCCAATTCCGTCCACAAACGCCAAAGTTATTAGACATAGAATTTTCAAAAATCCTTACAATCACTTCGCTACAACCTCATAAATTAAAAATAAAAATGAATAATGTCTCAAACAATTTTTGATTTCTAAATATAAATTTATTCTTCTGAATTTTCATAATTTGAAAGAACTAGTAACATGTCCTCATCAGGAATTTCCTCTTCAATCATCTCATCAGGAATCTCCTCATGAAAAGTCTGCAATGATGATTCTTGTAACTCTATAGTCTCCAAACATTCGATAAATTCGCCGTCAAGAGATTGATCAAAAAAATCATTCAAGTCATCTCCTCCTTGTGAGAATATTTCATTATTGGTGCTGTCAATTTCAATAAATGTAGTGGATAATTCAAAAGAAATTGCCACGGTCTCTTCATTGTGATCCATTTTATTTTGAAATTTCTTGCTGTAAATTGCAGAAAAAAATAATCACTTTCATTTATCGTTTTTAGTAATACATAATATAAAACTAACTTTATCAAGTATTTAGTATAACAGAAGGACTGCAAATAAATAACAGAAAACATTTTTCAAATTATCTTAAAGTGTACAACATAGTTCCCCTTACAAATTAACAACTCACCTTTTTGAAAGTAGGAGAAGCGTTAGTACTGTGTAAATCAAACACCAGAAATTGAGCACCAAAAATTCCTCACAAATGTACCTCAGACAGTAGTATCACAAAATGGCTGTGGTTTCCTCTCATTTTAGATATATACATAACCAATTAACTTTCATCACACACAAATACAAAACCAAAGTAACATTTTAATTGGTTCTAAATTTCAACACTTTCAAATGTGTTTTCCCCATATATACATAACCAATTAACTTTCATCACACACAAATACAAAACCAAAGTAACATTTTAATTGGTTCTAAATTTCAACACTTTCAAATGTGTTTTCCCCATGCGATTTTCCATAGGACATTTAGATACGTCTACAGCCTGAATGGCTGAACGGAATTACACCAAACTTGGCAAAATGGTACATCAAACCTAGGGGGTCAGGGAGGATCTACTATGCCCCCTTATGGTCATTTGCCCCTTCGCTTTGGCCTCCTCTTGTCTCTCGATCCTACCGAGAGACAAGATGGCGGCCGCTACGGACTGTTTGGAATGTTTACAGACGCCGGAGAACCAATCAGCTTCGCTTCACAAAGCTCCATAACGCGAAAAGTACACGAAGCGGAGCGCTGCCCGGTCCGCTGTCACAGATATATATCTTTTTTTGAACGTTAATTTCTCAAAATCCACTGGAGCACATATATTGAGACATAGCAAAGGCACATCGGGCTACCAGTACCTACAATTTTGCCAAGTTTCGTGCAAATCCATTCAGCCGTTCGATTATTATTTTTTTTTATTTTTTTTGCCCCGCGGGGCCCTTTTAAAACCTCCACATCAAACCTAGGGGGTCAGGGAGGATCTACTATGCCCCCTTATGGTCATTTGCCTCTTCGCTTTGGCCTCCTCTTGTCTCTCGATCCTACCGAGAGACAAGATGGCGGCCGCTACGGACTGTTTGGAATGTTTACAGACGCCGGAGAACCAATCAGCTTCGCTTCACAAAGCTCCGTAACGCGAAAAGTACGCGAACCGGAGCGCTGCCCGGTCCGCTGTTACAGATATATATCTTTTTTTGAACGTTAATTTCTCAAAATCCACTGGAGCACATATATTGAGACCTAGCAAAGGCACATCGGGCTACCAGTCCCTACAATTTTGCCAAGTTTCGTGCAAATGCATTCAGCCGTTCGGGCTAAAAGTGAGGCCAACCGCCCTATGGAAATTAACATTGGAAAAACGCGTTTTGGGACCCCCCTTTTTTCTCGGCCCCCCCTTGACAAACCCCCCCCCAAATTTCCAGGGGCTGCTCAGAAACAAAATGTTCCATTTTCCTGAAAATTTCTGCCAATTCCGTCCACAAACGCCAAAGTTATTAGACATAGAATTTTCAAAAATCCCATAGAGAAAAAATCCTAACTATATATACCTACTGGCGACCGCCAGTAGGTAATATATATATATATATCCAAGAAAACTCCTCCACAAGAAAGAGCGAAGGCCACAACTGGGGACAAGGATGGAGGCATTTATTTTCACAGGTTACAGGCGAATGCATTTCGGCAAATGAATGCCTTCCTCAGCGCCACAAGTGTCTTGGTACCCTCCATATTACACCAAATGATTGTTCTACTACCTTCTATAGCCATTTGGTTGAAGCTCCGCCCCCGATGTTGCTGACCCCACCTGTTGTCAATCCGGGCGTAGTCCAGAACTGCAAATCCCAGGATGCAAAGCCTTGCATCTAGGTAAGTGGTGAAGTGAAGTGCAGACCCAAGGGTCGGGAGGGGAAGCAGAATTGCGCAGATTGTATCCAGTCACGCTTGTAGTGAAAACAGAAATGTCTCCTTATGCCCCCAAACCGCTTCAGCCGCAATGTCCAAGTCTAATATTCCGCGGGGGCAATGGCACCATGCACGTCGCCCAGTGCCAGGATAATATCCTGACATCCGCTTCTTCTCTCTTTGCACACCGTGGCGGGCCCAGACAAATCCAATACCTTGGAGGAACAACAATGCCGAAGCGTTGCCAGAGAGTGTCCGGGCCACTTGATGAAGCGTGGGCCTCCGTATTGCACCTCTGACACGCGCAGATAAAATCCAAGAAAACTCCTCCACAAGAAAGAGCGAAGGCCACAACTGGGGACAAGGATGGAGGCATTTATTTTCACAGGTTACAGGCGAATGCATTTCGGCAAATGAATACCTCCCTCATACCTTCCAAGTGTCTTGGAACCCTCCATCTTACGCCAAATGATTGTTCTGCTACCTTCTGTAGCCAATTGGCTGAAGCTCCGCCCCCGATGTTGCTGACCCCACCTGTTGTCAATCCGGGCGTAGTCCAGAACTGCAAATCCCAGAATGCAAAGCCTTGCATCCAGGTAAGTATTGGAGTGAAGTGCAGACCCAAGGGTCAGGCGGGGAAGCAGAATTGCGCAGATTGTATCCAGTCACGCTTGTTGTGAAAACAGAAATGTCTCCTTATGCCCCCAAACCGCTTTAGCCGCGATGTCCAAGTATATATATATATCGAGGATTACTCTTCATCTCTGCTTTTCCTATTTGATGCAAATGAAGAGCACGGACCACGCAATTCTTAAAATACCTTCTGTTTATTTACAGCGTACAAACAGTGTGGCAGCCATAGTACTGCCTACACTGCCTACTAGCCAAGTACTAAGCAATATTATATAACTAAACTAATTTTTGAAAAGCCCAGTTTGTAAGGCTTTTCTGAATTTAAGATGGGTCGGTGTGAGCCGTAAAGCCACTGACAACTTATTTTAAAGCTTCAATGTAGTCACCGTGAATGATTTGCCCCCCCCCACAGGAATTTGTTTGTTGCCAGGAACCACTAGCAAATTAGCTGCAACTGAATACAAATTGCAAACTGCAATTTATTGCTAGAACTTTACCAACAAATAAGCAGGAGCTCCAAGGTGGATAGCATAACAGACTAGACAGAGCAATTTAAATATCACCCTTTTGCCCACTGGTGGCCAATGAAGAGAAGAACGTGGCCAACAAATTGCTAACTTGCCAGACATGTTCTGTATTCTTTGTTGTTTCTTTAGAGAACCCCCATCAAGGAATAAAAAGAGTGAGTTATAATAGTCTAGGCCACTGAAAACTGTCGCCTAAATCCTCTTGTGGTGTGGAGAGGTAGGAACTTCCTCAACTGTTTCCAATGGAAGAAGCTTGTAAATGCAAGATGATTAAGCTGCCCCTCATTAAAGAGCTATGGAAGCAGGTGTATCCCTAGTTTTTTTAAATCATTTTCACAAGTGATAAAGATGAGGTCCAGGAATTGAGCCAAAAGTCTGGTGGCATAAGATCAGTTATACAGGTATGTCTCACCTACACCACTTTAGTTTTTTATGAGTTGAATTTGAGGGATTTCAAACGGAACCACTCTGATACTGGGGCCATACACTGGTGAAATGGTTCAAGTGGGTTTTCAGCTGCTTGATCCACTGTGATGATCAGATGGGTTTCGTATGCATCACACTGAGACCAAAAGATTTTGTTAGTTTCATCAGTGGGCATCTGTATAAAGTGCTGCATACAGATCTAATAGCACTAAGACTGTACATTATACTCGTTCCAACACTATTCATTGGTCATCTCCCACTGTTACAAGGTCCATCCCTGTGCTGTGAAATGGCCGAAACCAGGACTGATATGTCTCAAGTAGTTTGTTTTAAGCAAGCAATCAGATAATAAACGGTTGACATGTTTTTTCTTGAGTTTTCCAGCAAAAGGCAGGAGGTAAATAGGGCAGTATGTTGACAATAATCAGGGGTCAGCTGTAGCTTCTTTTAGTGGGGCTGGACCCACCAATGCTTTTTTCTCAATATATACATATATAATATATATGTATATCTATATATAT